>NW_020171361.1:0-541186 GCF_001481775.2 Trichoderma gamsii
AGAGTTAGCCAATAAAGATGGTTGTTTTAGGTCGCGTTGTTCAACTTTACATGATTCGCGCATATCGGCAGTTTACTAGTAATCAGCGTGTTGTTGCAGTTGAACAACCAGTGGATTAATGGACAGGAATCTCACAAGCCACTAACTATTTAAGATATTAGTAACTCAGGTTATCACAGAATTTAAGTATAGTTTTAGTTTTCTTAGCTTTATATTCTTATTTATATTTAAATTATTAATTATTAATTTTAATAGTTTCTTTTATAAACTTAGTAAAGCTTAGCTTATTTTTATTAAGTTTAAAAAGCTTATCCTTAACTTTTAATTTAATACTTATATAGTAATATTTCTTTTTAAATTCCTTAATTTAATTAACTTTTTAAAAAAGTTAAATAAAAGTTATAGTATATTTAAATAAAAGTCCTTTTTAAACTAAGGATTAAAGCTATTTTTTAACTTCTTATTATTTATTTATAGTTTTAAAGGCCTTAATAAATTTATTCTTATAATTTTAGTATTTTTTAAAAATATATTATATTTTTACCTTTAAGTCTCTTTAATTTAAGTTTATATTTTAGTCTTTTATATAAAGCCTAAACTATTCTTTAACTACTCCTATAAGGTAATTAACTATAAAGTAAACTTTATTTTTATTATTTACTAAGGTAATAGTAAAGTACTTAAAGTAAGTTTTTACTTTATTAAAGTATTTTTTTTTATCCTTAGGGTTTTTATTATTATTATTTAATTACTTAAGTTAAATAATTTCCCCTAATTATTTTTTTTATTCTTTAATAGTAGCTTTTTATTTAATTATAAAATATTCTAGGGTTTTAATATATATAAAGAGAGTATTAATTACTTATTATTTTAAAGTAAGCTTTAGTAGTAGTACTTACTATAGGTTAATAAGGGCATTTTAGTTTATTAGGTTTACTAATAGCTAAATATTAGCTATTATTATAATATTACCTATAGGTTTAGTAATTATTTAAATAAGAGTTATTAATATATAATAACCTAGAGTTATTAATATTTTATATAGTTAATAGCTTATAATATTTCT
The DNA here is from genome assembly GCF_001481775.2 of Trichoderma gamsii. Classification (NCBI taxonomy): domain Eukaryota; kingdom Fungi; phylum Ascomycota; class Sordariomycetes; order Hypocreales; family Hypocreaceae; genus Trichoderma; species Trichoderma gamsii. The sequence continues at coordinate 1,067 of NW_020171361.1, forward strand.
AAGGGATAAACTTAGTTTATAATTTATATTAGCGGATTAGTTAAGAGACTTATAGGTAATAAGTAATAATAATAATATTACTTAAAGAGTAAGCTATAGAGTATATTATAATCTTAATTCTATATTAATAACTAACTATTTAAGTTATTTAAATAAGCATAGAGAAGTAAATTTATATATTTAGTTAACTGGATAAAATTATTTATAAAATTTAATAATTTATTATAGATTATTTTAAGATTTTAATAATCCATTCCTAACTTATTGGATTATTAAGATAATCCAGTAATCCGTCTGTAATTAGTAAGTCAGTCCTATATTAATCCGGTTCTGCCTACCCAGTAGGCCTGTAGTGCAACTATAAGAGATGGGTCGTGATAAAATATTTAGGGCTATATTTAAAATAGATATAATTGAATATTATAGAGTTTACTCTTTAAGTAAAAGCGCAGTTTCATTGCCCTTTTGCAATCCTTCTCCAGGCCAGGTCTTGCCCAGTAACGGAGCAGACAAATATAAGACAGCATTGTTTTCGATAAGGTTATTAGGCTTCGTTTTAACCAGTCCTGTGGTTTTGAAAATATCCTCCCACATTTCCACGGCTAACCTGGGATTAGGCGAAGCCCTCCATGCCTCCCCGAAGGCCGTCCAATCTTCTGCGCCTAGGGTTCGCGGCAGCGGGGCAAAGGCTACACTCTCATCCACATTTTCCGGGAATTTCGGCTCGCTACCAATTTTAAATATGTCATTCTTCATGGCCTCATCGACACAGTACTCGGGCATGTTGTCTAATGAGACTGGCGGAATCGGCGCCTCTATAATAACACCCATAAACAGGCGGCACATGCTGCCTCCAGTGTTGAGTAGGTTGGAGAGGTTACCGCCTGATTGAGAGACATTAGGGTCTTCAGATTCTTTATCTGTTTGATCTGTTAGTTGAAACTTGCCTAGTGAGGTATTCGAAAAGGGATCCAATTCACGTACACTGTCCCCAGAGGGCTTGAGGAACGTCTTTCCATGCGGACGTCGCCTTCCATACGCTGCTGGAGTTGTCAGGACCCTCTATTGTCACCGAGAGTGTCGAATCTATTTTTTGGCTGAGGCGCATTGGCTTAGCATAGATATCATCAATAGTGACGCTTTGAGGCTCGAGAGCCTTCTTATTGTTGACTGTGACCGACTGTACTGCGAATTGACACTCGATAGTGAACTGGAACACGCCGCTGCGTACAAGCCAGGTATCACTAACTTTCACATCCTTGTCTTTTTCTGCGAGGAGACCTTTGTCGTCAGGTTTGTTATCTTGCCCAGTTTCTCGGACGAGGAGACCTTTATTGCAGGAGAAGAGATGAGCGGCCTTCCCACCGGCCTCAGCACTTTCGGAGGAGCTACTTTCGGCCTGGGTGACCAACTTCCAGAAATCCTGGAATGAGATATCGGGAGACTGATTTGCCCCATCTGTATTGCCAAAGGCGATATCGAAGCCAAAGACCCAAAAGTCAACGTGAACAATACCTCGTAGCGGTGGACCCATGAGAGAGAGGCGGGCACCGATCTCCACAGCGATCTGGACGGTGACAAACCAGATGTCCATAGAGAAGCGCACACCGACTGAGACATTTACGTCTGTGATGAAATGGAATGGAGAGTATGTCATGAGAAAGTCGGTGGCCGCGTCGAACCAGGCGTATAAGGCACCAAGAGACAAAGCAGCCCTGATGTGAAGGCCGCCCATGCACACCTTAGGAGTGACGGCAAAGTAAGCTTCACCCGTCACGCTCAAGGAACTGTCAATCGACCAGCTAATTCGTAGTCGGTCAGGTCGGGGGTAATGCGCCGGCACAACAAAGGCGCTGTGGTAGCCACCTATCGTCATGACCCAGTCAGTTTGACCGGGACCGAACCAGTAGTACATTGCAAAGCCGCCGGTAAGATGACAATTCTTGTGAATAATCCATGAGTTGGGTGAGAGTTGTGCCTCTACCTTCATGATACCTGCGTCCAGGTCTATGGTGGCGATGATGCCGAGCTCAATGTGGGCGAACTTAACTGGTGATTTGATAGACGGCACGTCACACTTGGCGAGACCGAGGAGCGCGAGTTGGACTCGCGGACTCCATTGCACGGCGACGATAGCCGTCATCTCAAGCATTTGAAAGGCTGTCACCGTAAGTCCGGCCGCAATAAACATTGCGCCGTTGAGTGGGTTGAAGAAAGGACCGGGCTTGTCGCCGCCGGGGATCAAGGTCCTCGCCAGCTCTTTTGGCGGAGCAGATTCCGCTAACGGAGTAAGCATCGGAAAGCTCACGATATTATCCAATGTCGGCAGTGTCAAATCAATGTTGTAGCCAAAACCACCCGTGAGTCCGGAGATCTCAGCGAAGCCGGCAATATTCATGATGGGTCCACGCAACATGGCGTAGGCAAAAAGACACTTGAAGGCTTCGGCCTTATCCACATTTCCTACAACACCATAGAACCCTGCGGCTTGAAAGAGCCAAGGCGTAAATCCAACCGTCAGACCACCGGCATAAATGTCACTATCTACCGTCTTCTCGTGTAAGAAGGCTCCTGAGATCGTCAAAGGCGGCCGCTCAAACTTGACACCAACTCCGCTAATAGAGACTTCAACATCATTCCAGCTCAGACTCTTTAGATTCTTTGTCGAGCCGTCAGCCTCCTTGAAGTGCAGCCCGAGCGTGAAACCGATGAGATCCAGGGCCACCGGTCCGAATGCAATTGTCGCATCCATCAGAATAGCAAGGGTGCCGCTCTCATAGCGGAAACCTATCTGGCTGATACTGAGCGGACCGACGGTATTCTTGTAGCTGGTCTTGCTTGACTGACTGCCCTTGTCATCACCATCATCTTGTTTTGAGGGCTCAGATGGCTTTTTATCCCCACCCGGCACTTTAACCTGTCCATCCTCTGATGAAGAGTCATCTGTATCCTCTACCTTTTTCTGTTTCCCAATGGGATAGTCTAAAACAACCTTTTGCTTTGAGATAATGACAAAGTGGAAGCCACCAGTCATGCCAGGAGTTGATGTTTGAGCTCTGCCAGTAGTTGAGGCTGTCTCAGGCTCTTTTGTTGGTGGGGGGTCCGGCATGTCCAAAGTCTTGTCCAGTTCAACGAGTTCGTCCCTAGTAACTGTCTGGTTTATCCAAAAGAATCCAAGCTCATCAAAAGGCTGATCCATGTGATCGAGTATAGGAATGCTCTTGGGCATTGGAATTTCGGTTAAAACGGCCTTAAACAGCCTCAAGATCTTGCCAGGCTTCTCCCCTGAAGTTGATTTCTCTCCACTGTCTTCGGAGCCATTGTTTTGAGAAGAGCAGTTAATTTGGACAAACTCGACCGTAAATCCCATGATACTTGCAGTCACAGTCATTTTGGGACCAACCACTTTGTCATTCTCAACAGTGAACTCAAGTTTGGGGTTTGAATCAGTGCCCCCAATAATGACCGTATCAGCGAGAAAGTCTGGCAAGCTAGAACAGAGGCTGGCGTCAGAAGAATCGACGAAGCTGCTCATAATCTGGCCTAGAGTAATTGGTTCGATTATTTCGTCATCTGGCCCAAGATTTGCGTGGAATCTCCATCCACCATTGGGGTCACGCTCGTAGCTGAGCTGCAGTGACATAATATCTCCTAGCATCAATTTTCCCTCGCAAAGGAGCCCCGTACCCTGGCCGGCGCCCTGGGAATAGTAGTAGACCCCAAGGTCAACGATTCGAATTCCTTTTAAAAGCTGAAAGAGCGTATCTTTGACGTCTTCGGGAAAGAAGTCATACAACATACCCAAATTAAGATCTCGAACTTCGGCAGAGACATTCCATTTCCCACCAGATTTGTATGATACACTTCCTGTGAGGGAATTCGCTGCACAGCCCTCAGGGGCATCATACCAGCTGGGAAGTTTCAAGCTGAGCCAGAAATAGAGATCAACTTGAACTTGCTTTTGCTTCCAGTTCCATCGTGCTTCGACACTGAGCTCCTGAAGTCGGAGAGGAGGAGCATTACCTCCTTCAACAACATGACGACAGTCGCTGATGGTGCCGCTGACGAAGATGGACTCTTTGTTTATACGAAACCCAGCTGCTGTGATGGCGTTGGGAATACCTTTTGGCAAGTCTGGAATGTTGCCGGCATCACTCATGGAAGCGAAAAGAGTTGTGAGTTCCAAAACCTGTACCGGATTTGGCGTTAGAGGTAACAGGCTCCGATATTCTTCATAGTTGCTGAAAAGTGTTAGTGGCGCATTCGTGTTGGTCCTCAGCCATAAATTTCCAGAGATGGACCAATCGCTTTGTCCTCCAGGAGTGTTTGTGTACTCTGCTTCAAATATGATGGGCAGATTCTGATCTGGCTTTGATCCTTGGCCTAGTTTGGCATTCACCTCGAGAGCGACTGAGGCTCTGGAGATGGACTTATCAGGATTCAGCGCAATAGTCAGTCTGCGAAACCAGATATTTTTGCTAATATTCTGTTCACTGAGCGTGTCAAACTTGGTATCGCAGCCAGGAAATAGCCTTGACAGCCAACCGCTCACAACAGCGGTAAAACTGTCATCGCTCTGTGTAGTCCTGATGGTGAGTTCGAGGGCACCAGTGCTGGCGAGCTCGATGCTGATGTTCGGTGTGACCTTTGCTCTAGGCTTTGCAGGATCTTCTGGTTTAGGGCCAAACAGTGTTATGACTGCGGATAGAGTGAGGAACTGCATACTGGCCAGTGTTGTGCGCTGTCCCTTTTTCTCCTTTTTTAAGCACACTTTGCGGAAGATGAGCTGGATATCCGAAATGTCAAGCACAGCATCATCTTCTTCATCTGCTGGAGGAAAGAACTGGTCTAAGAAGTTGCGGAGGGGAGATTGACTGCTATCCTTGACTGGGATGAAGGCGAGGCGCAGGATTGTGCGGTAGCTCGTAATAGGTGTAACCCAGATGGCGTTGCGTCTCCCTTCTGACGTGGCAAGATCTAGTGTCCATCTCATCCCGAGTAGGTTATCAACTACAATAGGCGAAATAAGCTCTAGAGGGTTCATTTTGGAGCTAGTGTCGGTTGAAAATAGAGATAGTATGTCACTGATGCTCCAGCTACTGGCTTTCGGCACACTCTTAAGACGGTCAAGACCAAAGACCATGGTGCCGCTTCGAGTCCATGGTGAGAGGCCGTCGCTCGACATTTTGGCATCCGTCCCCAACGCCTTAGCTGCCTCTCCGGTGTTGAAGATGAGGCCATTGGGCATGATGATGCGGAACTCAGGGCCGTCGCCTTTGACGGCCATTTGAGATCCGCCCAGGCCGGTACGGATCCACTTCCCCAGGTAATCATCCTCGTGTAGGAGCACCCATTCTTCATCAAGGCTTGAACTAAGTCTCATGATACTTGGTTTCATTGACAAAAGGAAATCATCGAGCCAATCATCAACCTCCAGAACGGTATAATCGAGGAACTCAGCCCTAGTCGCTGCTGATGAGGCATAGGAGCTGCTTAAGATGCTGTAAGAGTATTGGGTGGACTGAGAGGAGTTATTCGCTTGAATGGCCACCGGAGCGCCGAGTAGAGGGACCTGGAAGCTCTGCATGAAGAGTTGGTGCAGGCCATCTTTCTTGGAATTCTTGGGCTTGGGCTTCTTGTCATGGGACTTGGATGACTCCAGCGACCTTTTTCCCAGGGGTGACGTCTGTTCGACGTGACTTTCAATCTTCTTTTGCTTCATAGAATTTTTCACTGTTCTAAACTCGTCGTATTCTTGTAGAAAAACATGGCACATCTGGAACATCTTGGTCTCCTTGTTCGACTTTTTGGTGTTGATTGGTGGCTCCTTTTCTCCAAACCCGTCTATCACCTCATCGAAGACGACCTGATCTATCCGATCTTTCTTGTCAGACGGCTTGTTTTTTGTCCTATATCGCCCTTCGTCATCGTTAATGTTATTAGTCGATTTCAACACGAGGTACACGACTTCAGAGGTGATCGCCCCATCCAGGTCCCACTGCCAGAGGTCCTGAAAGAGATTGCCGAGCCGCTCGCCAATGTTGAGGGCGATTTGTTCAAATATGCTCTCGTTGTCAGAGGCATTATCTCTCACGCAGCTTTGGAAGATCATGTTGTATATATTGTCATCGCTTGGTACGGATTTGAAGAGCGTCTCAACCATATTTATAAATCGATTCGCATGCTTCCGGCGTTCCGCAGAGAGCTTCTTCAGCTCCTCTGGCGGAAGAAAAGCGTCCACGTTGATCTTGTTCTCACCCAGCCCTTCCAGGCCGTGAATGTCTTTCAGCCAATAAGGATAGCAGGTAGCAATGCAAGGACTTTGCGAAGTTTTAATCTGATAGGCGTAGAGCAAGAACAGCACCAGCAATACTTCCCAGGCTGAAGTCATTCGCGAGTATCAGTATAGTAGGTAACATTAGAGGAGCAGGTTACTCACCTGGATGCCCATAGTGATCCGCAACGGAGAATATTATGTATTTAGGTTTAGTTACCATGAACAACTTGGGAGGGTTTGAGTTGCGAGCGCCGTGGTGACTTGACTTGAGGCAGTTGATATTGGGTCCATCTTTGTTAGACTTAAGGTTCTCTTCAAGCCACTCGGCAAGTAGATTCTCTCCCCAAAAGTCAAGATCGCCAGCAAAGAAGTGGGAAACGTGCATGTTGTCCCAGAGGATAATGGCGGCTATAGACTGTTGGTTCGTCTTAGTGGGCAGCTGGTTGAATAGACTGCTTTCCAGATTCATGTTCCTTCTATTCGGTCGCTTCTTGAGCCCGATGACCTCGAGATCGCTAGCCACACAGTACATTCCCACTATGGGTGCGTTGGGACCTATCAGGTCCTTGAAGGTTTTGAGCTCAGAGTACTTCTGGTTCTTAGACGGCTTCGTGTTGGTGAAAAAGTCGTATCCGATGACGCTGGAGCCCACTATCGCCTTTGCTTGTGACACGTCACGGAACGAAAAGCAGAAGCCCTTGCCATCTTCTTTGATGGTTATACCATGTTCGGCTGACTTCATCTTCTTATTCGGCTTTCCAGTGTCGTCCTGTGCCTTCGACCCGGTCCACCGGCTCGGAGCATACACGGTCGTTTTAACCGCTGTGTCATGGAAAAAGCGGTTGTATAGGCCACCTTTATCAAAGCGTTTTGGATATTCGCTCTCGAGCAGCTTGTTGATGCCCTTCCAATGATCCGCATCCCAGTGCGTCACGACGACGGAACGGAACTTCAGCAATTTGATATTATACCTTTTTTCGATGTCCTCGATCGTGGCGGATATGTTCTGCGCAGCTGCGTCTCGAGCCAGTCCGCCGTCTACCAAGACAGCGGCTACGAGGTTTGGGTTTTGGGACCCGTTGCCCTCTGTCGCCAGAACATGGATGGCACTGTCGCCTAGTCCGACATTGATGTGGTAGGATTCGACAAATGTCTTCGTATTGGAAGCCATTGATGAGTTTCACTGTCGACGCTCACGGTGTAATTACAAAAGCTAGAAGAAAATAGGAGCTATTCACACTGGTGCAATCATACAACTACCCCGACAACACGGCAGTGCAGTACATGGCCCCTTTCAAGCTACCAAACTCAGGCATCTTATCAGAGCCTTCCTGTCCCAAACGAGTAGACGCATAGCATTGCTGCAGCAGGCTTGGATAGTCCGGGATCAGTGGCTGGCTGAGCCAAGATTGTGTGATGAGCCTGCATCGACCCGGTCAGGCATGTGGAGCCAAATCTCACGCTATTGATCCCATGCAGATCAATACGCCTAGGGGGGTGTGGCGGTATAAACCTGGATGTGCTTTCGAGGCGCTTGTCATTCTGCTTCGCAAAACCATCCAAGCCTGATTCTCATGTTAATCGCTTTTGGATTACAGGTACTTGGTAATCCACGAGACTCATAGCTCACTGCACTATGGCCTCACTGCAAACTGAAGACACTCTCCCAAGCGGCCTGCGTTTCCTTACGCTCCAGCACGCTTATGAGGTCGCTAAATCGAGGGTAAAGGCTGAACGTGCGGGTTCAGCTTCTTTCGATATCGCCAGCAGATCTGTAGTCGCCGCCGTTGCAGCTGAGGAAGCTGTTCCAGACACAAAGTCGGAAGACGACGGCACTGACACAGAGTCCAAGGAGTCTGGACTACAGCCGCTTCATGATGGTCACCAGAAGCTCTACTCGTACTTCCCCCCGCGGCTTGACGGCGGGAAACAGACTATCACAGCGACCCAAACCATCTACGCCAGTAGTGCAACAGAGAAACAAGGCCGTGAACTGAAGCCAAAGCCGACAACGAAGGAGTTCCTAGTTCAGGCGCCACAGTTCTCACTGCCAGATGGCTCTGTACTCTCAGTCAATCCTGCACCAGGTGGTCTCGCGACCGCAGAGACGCTACCGCACATCATCTTCAATGATCCTCATCTGCCATGGGAGAGGCGTATTGAAAAAGACGACGCTACGCGACGGGGGCGCATGCCTTGGCTCGCCCTCTTAGTCTTCAGTCAAGATGAGCTGCAGCTCCCCAGTGAGCTTCTCCAGGGAGAAAATTCGCCGTTTATGGTTACAAGCTTGGCAAAGGATGCCCAAGGAAAGCCCACAACGATCAAACAGAGCTCTGACTTGACTATGACTTTATCAGGTACTGACGTTGAGGCCTTGAACAAACAAGGCTCCATCATCTCACCCATTCCCCAGCCGGATGACTCCAAAAGCAAGGCGACAGCTCTTTTCTTGAAGCCAAAGCTCTTCCAACAGCTTGTTACTACGTATGAGCAGAAAGAAACGACTACTAACGAGGGCAAGAAGCTTGTTCTGTCAGCACCAAAAGAAGGCCAAACCGCTGCTGATATCTCGCGGTTCAAATATTTTGCTCACGTCCGCCACGTCAAAACTATAGGCATGACGACCTCAGCTCAGTATAAGGACGGTCTCTTCAGTGTCATAATGTCGCACCGGGCAGGACCGATCTCTGCAGACCAGAAGACGCCTGCCATGGTGCATCTTGTATCGCTCGAGGGATGGAAGAACATGGCCTTTCCGCTCTCTTCGGCTGCGCAATACGTCGCCATCTCATCGCTATACAGCTGGACATACACGGTGCTCCCTGCTGGCGGCATCAGTCTCGAGGCTGAATTTGAGAATCTTCAGAATGGCATAGGCCTCCTCAGAGCACCACAGGCCTTGATTGATAAAATGGAGGCAACAAAGAACGAAACCATGAGAGCAAAGCTCGGCAAGAGGATGAGAGAAGGATACACGATGCAACGCCACCGAACAAGGACAGGCGAAGTGACAAGCAGTTTTTTCAGGGCTGTCTTGATACCTGTGGTTCCACGTGAGCCAGCATGGACTGCCATGTCACGATGCGGAAGTGACCTACAGATCCTCGACCATGACACGGGCATGATGGACATCACATACTCGGCTGCTTGGCAGTTAGGAAAGTCGCTGGCAATCGCTGATGCCGCCTTCACGACAGCCCTCACGCGGTTGTGGAATAGTCTTCATGGGATATGTCTAGACGGCGCAAAGCGGGAGATTCTCAGCGAGACGAATGCCTACAAGAGTAGGGAGGATGTCCTACGGTCTCTCAAGACGTCCATCTTGACTTTAAGCGATCTCCAGAGAGTCTCACCCCAAGAAGGACGGGATGAACAAAGCCTCCTCCAGGAAACTCCGGTTGCTAGACGCCCATTGACAGAAGAAGCTAGCCTGGCTATCGATGATACTATCATGCTAGAAAAGAGCGAAAAACAAGCAAAACGGCATATCCGTCGCATTGCTGGGGCTAAAGATGAAAATGGCAAGGAATACCCAGATGGCCAACGCCTCTACAATGAGCTCAACGAATCTGTCTCGACTGAGTGGAAAGTCATTCTGGGCTGGATCATGGACCGCATGTATCTTTTTGGCATACCATCGCCATACCTCCTTGCAGATCCAAGCTTCTTGCCACAGGAGAGCATCCGTTTTTTTCACGTCGATGCCAATTGGCTTGATGCTTTGATCGACGGGGCACTGAGCCTCGGCAGCCACATGGGCGGCAATGACGACTACATCCGACGAAGAATCAAAGGGGCCATCAATACCTATCTTGAAACAGTCGATAAAGCCACAGGATACACGCCTCAAATTCCATCATACGGGATGATTCTGAGATCTGACTTGGTCTCTCGCTTTCCTGATCTCAAGGTTGAGGCGCCGATCCCGAGAGATGCGCCTGAGGCTGGAAGGGCGCCGATTCTCAGACAAGAGATTATCGGCGAAGGGCTTCTTCTATGTCTCTTCGACAGAATCCCAGGGAAGGACAATGAGATGCCAGTTCTAGCGTTCACGCAGCCGCCGCATCAACAGACTTTTACATTGGGCCACAGCCTCACGCCAGATCGGCTCGACGTCAAGTATAAGCGCACCTACACTATCGAGAAGGACAAGTACGATTTTACGAGCACACTGCTCGAAAGGACCACTGAGAGCCGCTACGAGTCATCTGGCTATCCAATAGAATCTGGGCCGCCACTTTTCATGTGGGGAGCTAAAAATGATGCCCGGTTCCTCCTGACGAGTGTCTGGGCTCAGGATGTTGTGGCCGTGCTTAGGGACAAGATGCCCGATGACTTTATCGACACTGCCATGACCTCAGCCGTGGCGGCGTTCCAGCTTGGCATGCCCATCTATCGCTTCTGTATCGGCGAGACGTCAATCCTCAAGTCCCTGGAGCCTGACCCTAAACTGCCACCAAGACGAAAGGGGGTCCAGCTGCTTGGTTCCATGCAGAGGGGATCAGAAGTGGCAGTCCAGCATGAGGGAGTAACCTTGACCGCGCAAGTCTTGGATTATCCATTGCCTCTCATTGCGTTGAACAGTCTCGACTCTTCGCCCCCTCCTCATTTTCAGTTCACGCCCTCGCTGCTGCAAACACCCTTCGCTGCGAGTATAGCGCAAACGCTGCCAAGGGCCGAGACAGGGGCCGCAACCGAGGGCGCAACAGGGGCCAGGTTTGCGTACGCCGTCCACGCCATCGGCGTGCCGTCCGGGCCGCTTCAGACGGGCCAAGGGCCACTGGACCTGATATTCACAATCAAGCGGTCCGACTCTGACTTCCTCCCCAAGGACTACAAGCTTAAACGGATCACGCTCAAGATACCACGCGGCAAGAAGCTGGACAATGGAACCGTCAACCTGTTGGACAGTTACCAGGGGCCCGGTCCCACGATGCTGAGTAACCTACGCTTCAACGTATTTGCTGAGGCAACAAAGGACACGATGTTTCTACGGCTTCAGCCGCGCAGCAAGAAAGCTCTCGATAAGGGTGTGCTTATCGACCGGGTCCGGGAATGCGGCTTCATACTGCCACTCGTCAATGTCCACAACTTTAATCGGAAGGTGACGGTAAACTACATTGAGGAATGGGCAAAGCCGGCCTTGACTATACCACGCGACTTCACCATCCAGCTGAAGCCAGCAGGGATCCCGAGTCGCTAGTTTAATGCATGTTGTTCCTCCAGCTGAGTTTATCAACGCCTTCCGTCCCCGCCTCCCGTTTAGTGCCGCGGAAGATGCGGTACCTAGTCTAAGTTCTAAACCGGTGCTGAATACCTACAAGTAGATGCATGCATAGAATCGATAGTGCATTGCTGCGGTCGATTTATTTCCGTACTTAACAGCGGGAGACGTTGAAGTATTTCACAATACTTGGCTGTTAAACAGAGTCATATTCGCTAGTAAATAGTGTTCTAAGATTCTAACATATTTATAGCGTGAATTACTTATTTTAATTATTTCATAAAAGATTATTATTATGTTTTTAAGGGTACATGTAGGTTGTTGCTATGTAGCAGAGGTACAAGAGCCCTTGTTTATAATCCTTGCAAGTGGTTCTCGTCGGTACTCGTTAATGGAAATAGCTTGTCTACTAGCGCGCTGTATTCCGTGAGAGTGGCTGGCTGGCTGGCCCTGAGCTGCACTAGCTTCCGGCGCATATCCCCCGGACCCTCACACCAAGTATTACCATGTAGTCAGCTATCATCTTTGATGGCGTTTACCAAAAACAAAACTATTGAAACTGCGCAGACAAACATCCCAGAGCTCTTGCTACAAAGTCTCAATTGGGTCAACTGGACACAGACCACTGAATCTAGACTGCAGAACCATCGACTAAATGACTGTTGTCCAGGTATTGTGGCAGCTTCTCGCTGCATGGCGCAATTGCTCAGCTTGCCACCGGTCCTGCGATGCTGTAACTAAGACTTCTTGGTGTTCGAACTGTGTCAGGGTAATTCGCTATCAAAATAGCATATAAGACGCGATAGAAACAGATTCACAAAGAATTATCCTCAATTATCTCTCCATCGAATCACTATCCTTTCCTGTGAAGAACAGCTCATCAAATTCAACACAATGGCCTCCAACGCTCTCATCTGGAACCCTCTGACTAAGAAAGACGACCGCTTGCTAGTCTACTACAACAGCTCCAAGGCCAACCTTGGCCTGCGCCAGTGGACAACCGGCGAAGACCCTACTTGGGGCAGTGTGTTCGCGGAAAAGGAGGAGAGTGCCAAGGGCAATATCAAGGTTGGCACAGGACTCACAGCCTTACGACTGCGCGACTGGGTCGGTGTCTTTCCGCTTGAACACGCACTGTTCGCTCGAGAGTACTAACTGACAGCAATAGATCCGAGTCTATGGCATCGTGTCTGCCAAAAACGCAACTACAGGCATTGATGACGACTATATCTCTTTACTCAGTCCCGTCATCCAGTCTCTGAGCATCAAGACTGATTACGGCCGTCTGACTGGTAGTGGTAACGGCAAGGATAAGGGCTGGTTGTATTTCCTCGTGTAAGCTACCACTACATTTCCGTTGATCAATGACGTATGCTCAATAGTCTGACAGCTCCGACCCCCCTGTTATCCATGAACGTGATCTCGACAACTCCAACAGCGTGCCTATTGCCAAGGGGAGTACCCTCTTGAAGCAAGAGACGCCCCCAGCTCTGACCGGCTTGGCTTCTACTTACGCGCAAAAGGCTGGAAAGCGCTGGGCTTTTTACCAGGCATCTGACAAAGTTCTACACGGCCTAGAGGTTCAGGGTAGCAACGGTTGGTTATAATACAAGTAAGGCGTTTGCATGCAGAAGATCAGGCTAACGTTAAACTGCAGACAGAAAAATCACAAGCAACGCCCGACCCGGTTCGCCACTAGCGGCCACCTCATTCGTTCACAAGGAGGTTGAAGTTTTGGTGCTGTACTGGATCCGCGACGCCGATGGCGTTCTGACACGCAGCCACTCAACAAACGGTGGCCAGAACTGGCAGGAAAAGGATCTGGAAGTCATCCCCTCGCTGGAGACTCTGAGCGCTGCATCTAATGCGACCTTTGAGCAGATCGCTGTGGTATTTTCTGCGAATGATACCAATGAACCTCAGATTATTAAGGATGAGTGGGAGTCCATTCTTAACGCCTAAACAGCGGCGAGAACGGCATTCGTAGCAGGATAGCAGTAGTAGTGGCAGCCTGTATCTCCTCTAAAGAGCTCGTCTAGAATCATAATCACAACGATGTACCTCACTACTAAGCATTAATTGAATAAGAACGAAAACATGAGTCTAACACCGTTAGCATAATCCGATGGGACTTTGCCTTTTGTGTCGTAGCAAATGGGTATAAATAAGGCCGTCCCCCCGGCAGCCTTTCGCTTCTTGCACTTGTCTCTCATTTCTCATACACTCTTCGCATTCTATCAGTAACTATGGGTTCCCTGTTGCTCCCCGTAAAAGTGGAATGCTTCATCTTCAATAAATCTGTATGTAGCGGGGCAGATGATGAGGCAAAGATCGCGCCGTTGGCCCAGCCAGACTATGCACTTCTGCAATACAACAATCACTTCCTCTCCAACGATGTGCTGCGCCACGTCGATTTACATGCCGCCTCGCCGGCATCGACAAATATGCGCTTCACTGACCTTGGTACTAACCAGCCTCGCTCGAGGCGTCAGGGTGTTTACGTTCACTGGACGCTCCCACGGCCGTATCGCACCGCGGCCACCAAAACGGAGCCCAAAGCTCAGGCTGGTTTGCCTCCAGACACTGATATCCCCGGAGATGAAAAATACGGCGAGTCAAGGCCAAGCGATGGTCACGATCCCACTGTGCCAAGCTACTATGACGTTCCTCCGCGCTGGCTCGTGGTTCGCCACATCGACGACAGAAAGTCGATCCAGCCAGAGAGTGCCGAGGGGCTTGTGCCAGAGTTCCGTGCCTGGGTGGTTGAGAGTGACGTCTGTAGATCCATCGACGACCTGGATGAAAGTGTAGACGTGCAGACAGACGTTTCGCCCTACATAGCGCCAGAGTCTGGGCTTGGAGGCAGCGTCGATGTCGACATGCAGGCACAGTCAGAGGTCTTTATCGGACAACGTTTTCCTGCCGAGACGTGGTGTGAAAAGAATGACACCAAGCGTGTCCGTCTGAACTTATTCAATAGTTCCAATCAACTCTTCGCGGACTACCAGCCGCACAACGGGAATGTTTTCAGCATGCTCGACCGGTTCGAGTACCTAGATTCTGCGGGCAAAGAGCAATGTCTTGAAGCAGCCAATGCTTCTTACTATGTCATCGGGTGGCAACCAGATATTGAAAGAGACCTCTTTGTCCCTCCAACAGGGCAAAAATCAGATGATCCATCAGCTCGCCCTTCGCAGCTCCAGTCGTTGAACATGATCCTCGAGGCCGACGACTTGACGAATGCATGGAGCAAAGATCACAGCGCCGCAAGAACTCTCTGCCATGGTGCCATGTACGAGGTCGAGTGGAACGCGCTGAAAAAGCCCAGCAAGGTGCCCGCAGATCAGACATGTTCTCATCTTATGAAAGCTTCTCCCATTGCCGTGGGTACTACTCCGATGGACGCCATCATGGCTTACGTTTCTGGTCATAGTAAGTCGTCTGTGGGCGATGTTCACAAGCTTGAGATGGATCTCCTCAAGTTGCAGACTCTCCTGCTGGATCGTGATGAAGGGGTCGAGCCGCAACGCCGGGCTGCAAACGTGTTGAGTAATTTCAACTTCCAGCGCCAAGATGGCGGCCGGAAATATTTTCTCTCAAACCCACAGGACGGTGACAACAAGACGACCAAGCCTGAAGGCACTTACGAGCCTACAGAGACCGAGTTGAGCAACTTGTCACTTATGAATGAGAAGCAACGTCAGATCGACACTTTATCGCGGCTACTGAGGAAGCGCCAATGGGATTTATTCGCTCTCTGGTGGAAGCTCCTCATAGATGTCAACGCCGCTGCCACAAGCGGCCAGTACAAAAAGTGGAGAGAAGAAATCACTAAGCATATCGGAAATATTCACCGAAAGATCAAGGCGATCGAGAATGAGGTTGACAAGGTGGAGCTCGACAGCAAAATAATCCAGGTCGGCACTTCCGAGCCATTTCATCAAGCTGGCGATCCGACAGTACTTCTTGCCGGTATTCAGTCAGGTTGGCCCGTTGACTTTCTCGATCCTCTGAAGGTCAGACTGCGTCATCAAATTATTGGGGCCCGCAAGGATGGCAAGCCTGTCGAGCCAAATCTGCCTGAGAATCTTGGGACTATAATCAAGAACCTCGAAGGCTCTTGGGGAACCGAAAACCCTTGGGGAACCGATATGAGACTGCTCTTGTCCGAATTCATTATACTCAATTCCGATATAAACCAGGAGCACAAGCCTGAGAATCCCGCGCTACTCCCTCTCTATCATGACGTGGACCGTAGACTTATCTCTCCTGAAGATGATAAGCCAAGCGAAACGGGTGACCCAAAGAAACCTGATGTGCCTCGCTGGCGTGATAGGTGGCACGGTACGCAGCCATGGTTGCCACTCTATCTCGAATGGGAGGTGAACTTTATACAAATTCCATACAACCACTGGGAGTTGGATGATGGCGATTTGACTAGAAATGAAGCCGAGTATTCCAAGCTTCGATATCGAATCAAGACCGAATCACTCAGTAAAGATGATGTAAGAGACTCCAGGAAATTGTCCGGCAGAGTTTTAATGCTACCCCAGCCAACAATGTCTCTCAAACACAAGGTGGAGCAGCTCTTCACCGACACGCCGGCACCTATGCTCAAAGGCTTGGAGGACGATCTTGATTTTATCCTGTCAAATATTGATAAACTGAACCTCTTATCAGCTCCGCTGGCTGGTTTCACTGACCACCTCATCACTAGACAAGGAGGGACACATGTGAAGCCAACTTATCGGCAACCAAACCGCAGCGGGGGCGGGGGCTATCTCCCCAAAGCCATTCCCGGAGCCAAAGTGGCCGCCAAACACGGAGAATTCGGCGAAGCCGATTTGATACTCATGGGTTTGGAGACGGATCTTACTCCGTACGGAGCAGGTGTCTCGTTTTCAGCCGACGGCGAGAACCCTTTCAAGCCCGTTACGCACGGGCAGTTCTGCTTCTCCAAACTCAACATCATCGATAAGTTCGGCCAAGCCGTGCATGCCATATCTCCCAGCATCTCCGGCGACAAAACGACTCCCAAGCTCTATACCAGCGAGTATCTACGTGCTCAGCAGCTACTGCAATTATCCACCTCTAATGCAACTCCTGTGGGTGGACGGGGCGATTCTTCAGTCGTAAGGAGCGAGTTTGCCCAGGTACCTCCCCAGATCAACCAACTCGCACGTCTCAACGCCGATTTTGTAACGCTGCAGCCGGGTCCTGGAGGCCCAAGTTCGAAACCATACTGGAAGCCTGTTCAGCAAGCAGGCCAGCCCGTTTGGGGTTGGGTAATGGTCAACTACGCCAACTACGGGCTGCAGTTCTTCGCCAGCGACGGGAGGTTTTATAAAGAGGTCAGATTCGGTGGCCCAGATGGCAGCATGACCTCTCCCAACTGGATGCCAGACCGGACAGGCCTGGAGCCCGACAAGGATCCCGGGCTGAAGCAGCTGGACAACCTCCTCGAAACTCTTAAGGACAAGGACTATCTCATGGCATTCATCTACATGATCAATGGGGCTATGAAACACATGCTTCCCGCTCCGGGGGCGTTTTCTGAGTTCTCTACTGCTATCGTTGGTCAACCTCTGGCTCTGGTAAACATGGGCTGGTCCCTTGAGCTCGCTGTCGAGGCTTATGAGAGCCACGCGTCGTTTGGGCCCTCCACAATGCGTAGAACTCTCACACAAGACGAGAAGGACAAAAAGCCCAGGAAGGGCGATAACAATGATAATCATGTGTACGCGTTCCGGGTGAAGCTAGGCGACAAGACAAAGGCCTACGACGGGCTCGTTGGATATTGGAACGCAAAGGAATCACCTGTCGCCGGCGACGGCCTGGAATTGAGAGAGCTGTTCACATACTACATAGACGAAACAGAAGATACAGGCCTCATGAATGATCCCAGAACGAAGATCAGCCACACCAACTTCCCCAAGTTTAATCCATACTATCTTGATCCCACCGAACTCAGGCCGTTAGATCACGACGTCCAACACTGCCGGCAATTACAAGGTTTCGGCGCCATCATCGATCCTTTCACAGCCATCCACGGATATAGTAGCATCCTACCGGTGCGGGAGCTCAAGTTGTCTCCGTGGATGTGGGAGAAAGCGTTCCGCAACATGACAGCCTTCTTCCATATGGGGCCTCTGATCGTCACAACAGACTTGGTGATACCCACCGGCGCAGTAGCTCCGGCTGTGGACGTAGAATCTCCAGCCACGAAGGAGAAGCCGGAGCCATTGAAGGTCAAGCTTCCTACCAACAGTCTTGCACAGTGGGAATGGCTACAGCCGTATATGGTTGACAATGAGGCATTTCCCGAGTCTGTGCATGTCGCAAGTTTCGGGGTTGCCCCAGCTGACCAGAAACCGCGGCTCGAGCCTAACCCCTACACTGCGATTGAAGGATACTTACATCTAAAGGGGCCCAGTGTAGTTAAGGATGTTTCCAAAACGCCTGAACGTAATAGTTAACCAAAGGACTAGGGAGCAAAATATCCACTTGGGTTTACTTACATTCAGGATTGAAGAATTATTATAAATAGAGCTTAAATGTTATACTTTAGTATTGGTTGTTATATAAATATATATTCTTGCTTTTATACTAGATTCTTATAACTTAAAATATAAAGTGCAATATTTCAACTTATATTATTATATACTATATTTAAAGGGCCTGCTATTATAGCTATAACTAGCTAATAAAAGTATTTAGGATTTTAAGCTCTGCCTTCTAAGCAAGGTATTTAAGATAATCTTCTATTAGTTATCTCGCTTCTGTCCCTAGTAGTAAAAATCAGCTTTGCTGTTTATTTTATATGAACCTTTCTAGCTCTTCTAGGGATAGATTGTGCCACTATGTAAGATATGTGCTCCCCGGGCCAAAATTGATCTTGAAATACTCGGCATTGTTCAACTCCTTATGAGAAAGTGTCCTCGTCGAGCAAACTCATTCCTTGTCGCCAGCCAAGGGAATACATTGTGATAGTAATGGGTCAATGGGTATATCTCGGACTGGAGGCCTTGAAACGCGAGTGTTAGGGCAGGTTCACTGCTGCTGTCAAGGAAGATCTCGATTATCAAAAAGAATGTTTTTTATAATTCAAATATATAACAGAAGCATTAGAATATATAAGGTTCAAGCCCTTTAAATACAATACCCATACACATTTCTAGGTACTTTTCGACTTCTTGCTTCTCATGCCATGCATCGTTATATGCAGCGCTCAAGCACAGTTGGTCCCTGTATGTTCCTAAGAAAAACCCAAGGCCATTCCGAAGCTCTTCTCCAGTTACCCATGGTTCGGAAACGGAGATAACACCATCCTTTGGAGGTATGATCTTATCAACAATGCCCAGGCTAGAAATTGATACAGACGGTTGAGCACTGGGAGGCGGGACAGCTAAAGGCCCCTCCACCGCTGGCGGCAGCTGCCTTGTGCCAGCAGCCCAATAGTATGGTACAAGTTGAAGATGCTCTAGATCATCGCGGACACCATTATAGAATTTCTTCATCTCTTGGAGAACTCTGAAGAAGTCTTGAGATTCCGCCTGCTGCTGATCCAAGGTGCTGTAACTGCCAGCAGCTGGAATGGTCATATCCACCAACAGGCTCGTTCCTGATCCTGAGTGATACAATGCAGCAGGATGCTTCGCAGAGTTGTACGGTGCAGTGCAGTTTCCACGTTCATTCCGTAAAATATAGCTGACATATCTGACCTTCTGTTGTTTGGGGCCCTTTTCCTGAAGATCTCTCATCATGATGGGTATGGCAGCGTGGAATGTATGGGTTACAGTAACACCAACATATGAGCATGCATGCAGTAGCTTCGAAGTCTTCTCTTGTGAAAGCGTCAGGGCAATCCGCTGATGCTTGCCAGGAACAACTTCCCCTTGCTTCCACGGAATAAGTAGCAGAGGGATATCGCTTGCCAATTGCTGTTCTTTTAAAGCTGCTATGTGCCTTAATCGCTGTTGCTGCCGCTCTGTCAGGATTTTTGATATGTTTGCCGCCACGCGAAAAGGTGGACTCATATTGTCCAACTCAGAGCCATCGTCAAATGTAGGAAGTTTAAATGAAGATCCTTGGTTGTATGCTTTCGAGCTGATCTTAACGAGATTTCCCAAGAGTAGAAGAGTCCCAATACCGTCAATGACATCATGGGGAGAACGGAGAACAAGGTCGCGGCGGATCAGGCCAGGATGATTCTCCTCCTGTGGTGTAGTGGGAGGTGTTATAACAAACAAAGTTGGAAGCTCTGGAGCGGGAGGATCGCTGTTTGCCCATTCAGAGCCAGTCTGATGTGTCGAGACTTTGACAAACGTTTGGTCGAGCCAGGCCTGCTGATCAGCTACGATAGGAATCGTGCGATACAACTTAGCAAAATCATTCGTGCCTGCACTATGTTTCACTTGCGACGCAATTGTCGGGTGATTGTGCCTGAGCGTGAGCCAAGCATTACGCAGAGCTGTATCAACGCGAGTATCCGAGCCATTGTCAAGGGAATCAACAAGGTCGAAGGAAAGTGATACATGACCGGTGATAGCGAAAAACATTCGGCCGCTGCCTTCATATAACTTCGATAAAACCGCATAAGCTTGTTCAATCTCATCAACAGAGCGTTGCCAAACCCCCTGCTCAACCTGTTGCCAGGTATACTTGTTGTCAGAAGTTGTCATTGCTAATTCAACTTGATTAGCTTATAAGAGTTCGATTAGTAACCTAGCAGCAATCCAAATAAAAAACTATTAGTTTTAAGAAGTGCAATTACAAGATCAATTAGGGAAACTAACATTCTTATAGTTATAGAAAGGGCTTACAAGCCTCAAATATTCTTAGTAACTGTAATCACTATAGCCTAATATAGCTATTATAACAAGAGCGGCATTCCCCGAATGATATCCCGATATTCACCCAGTGCGGTATTAGTCCCTAGATTATCTTAAATTGCACAATGCATTAGCGCGCTGCTCTGCAGGAGGTATTTTGGTCACGGGCATACTGTACAATCCTAAGTCCGCTCCGGGGTGTGTCCCCGATTCCAAAACCTAGGTAAGAGTTTATAGTCCCCTAAGCTCAATCACATGCCCCGCGGAGTGTCCCCGATCTTAGAATTTTAGCGGTCCTATCTACAAATCAGTATATAAACACCGATATTAAGGCTTGATTGAACTTTTCCAGTATATTCTTTCGCTTCTACGAATTAGCGTTTAATAACATATAGAACTTTGTACAGCGGTATCGCTTAGAACTTACATACTATATCTATCGAAAGCAACTAGGGCTACCCTATGAGCGCCTAGATTTACTACAGTGGCCGGAAAACTAGCACCGGCCCTACCTGTACATTTTCACTTAATGTCTCATTCGCTGTAAACGGCCCCTGTTAGCAAGGTACAGTAATGGGATAAGCCTCACTTAGTAACGCTAGAGGCAGACAAATCAAATGTAGAGGAGGAGAAGTTAGTAACTCGACAGTTTACGAATATTGATATATTACATTTATACGCTATGCGATCATCTTACCGCTGCTGTTGATAGATAACCTCTTCAGGTGACAATATATTAGCACTGCTGCTCCTCTTAACTGTTCCCTAGCTATAGGAATTCAGAAACAAAGCAGTATTCTAGGCGATGAACTACATACTAGATAGAATTGGTAATCAGAATAGCTTCAGTTTCTATCTTTACGGATGGGTTCTGAGTTACTTGACCAATCAATAAGATAACAAATTGGAACAATATAGCAATAAGAGAGCTTTCACAATGGAACATTACAACTCTAAGCTGGCATTGTATGCTTTCCAAAGAAGTCTGATTTCATATTTCAATGCCACCTCTTGTAAAATTGTATCCCTAGAGAAAAACGCGGCATTATACCCAAAATTCGAGGGCTAGATAAGTCTCACCTCATGATTTCCTCTCAGTCTTGTGAATCAACACTACTTATACATCTTGGTCTTCTGCTGAAATATTATGCTCTATTCTGGGAAGAAATATGCGTCTATCTGGCAGGGCTATCTACGATACCACATTCTGACTGTTTTTGTTCTCCGAATCTTATTCTGCAACTGGAAAATTCCGTAAAGCAGCGCCTCGGCAGTCGGAGGGCAGCCTGGCACATATATATCCACAGGAACGACCCTATCCACACCTCTCACGACACTGTAGCTGTAGTGGTAGTATCCTCCGCTGTTTGCGCAAGACCCCATACTTATTACCCACTTTGGGTCCGGCATTTGATCATAGCATTGCCTAAGAGCTGGAGCCATTTTATTTGTGAGAGTTCCAGCAACAATCATGACGTCGGCCTGGCGAGGAGAAGCACGAAAGATGATTCCCAAACGATCCTGATCATACCGAGGCATCGAGGCATGCATCATTTCTATACTGCAGCAGGCGAGACCAAAGCTTAGTGGCCACATTGATCCATTGCGTGACCACGCAACAATCCGGTCCATCGTTGTTCTTATTTTAAAGCAATCGATCAGCTTGAAACATTCTTGGGAGTTTATGTGGTGGTAACGCACTTACACCACAGAGTCCATTAGCTTGTTCGGCCGGAGTTCGCGTGATACGGCTCGAGTAGTGGTCATACTCTTTGCAAGAGGTTTAGCGTATTGTTTTCGTGTCAGAATGGCACATCGGTTGGACGAGTTTTGGGATATTCCTAGAGCTCGAATCGGTATGCCATATGTAGCAATAGAAGAACGAAGAACTGCATGGCATTAGCTGTAAGTCGATTATGCGGCGAAAGGTCGAGTAGTGATGTATATGCTCACGGGGGTTTGGAAGCAGGGCCATGACAGTATTTCTGAAGCAAAAGCTGCCTCCAGAAAAAAATTGAAGTCAAGGACTTGTAGGAAACAATATAGGTTTATTATTAGACGTGCTTGTACAAGAATGATATATGGTTGGCTGGCTTCTTCGGCGTCGGGAATTATACACATAGTTAGAAAAGTGGAGCAATAAACATTGGCATCGGTATGGGCCTCAGAGTCTTCAGCGTCGGAAAATTCACTCACTCATCTTTGTGCCACTATCAAGCCCCTAACTGGTGCGCCATGTCAACCATAGGCAATTCCCAGTGTGCACTTTGCCATCTTCCATTCGCACAAACACAAGGCAATGGGAATCATGCTGCATGTCCCTTCTGCCAGCGGACCTTTACCAGAGCTGACGGTGCTCGGCGTCATGCCCGAACCTGCCGATCCAGAAAGAATCGCCCTTTACCGCCAGATGCTAAAAGGGGCAGAAAACTGCGTGCGTGCGATGGATGCTCACGGGTAAAAGTCTTGTGTGACGCAAAGACGCCATGTAGTCGCTGCGCCGCACGGAATTTGACTTGTACCTACAAACATCTCTGTACAAATCCCGCGCATCAGCCATCCAGCCCACGACTCAGCGAAACACGCGATGCTCCCAAAAAAGGATGCCTAAATCTGACTGCCCTACTCAAATGGACAGATCCGAAGGTTGTTTCTCTAAGCGACATAGTTGTTGAACAACCAGAAAAAGATACAGTGGAAACTTCACAGCAAGGAGAGACAGGGCCTTATGAAAGATGGAATCTCTCATTTCAACATTTAGTGGGTGATACGATAGATCCGAGGCTCTTGCTATTAGGGCTGATAGACTCGAGTCCTGATCAAATAATGGAATATGGCGGCAACTTCAGCGGTAGTCCACCAGACATGCTTTTCCCTTCACAAGCGTTGGAAGGAATTTCAGGCCATGGTCTCACTGAACGGATGTCTCAACTAGCCGCCGATTTGCGACAATTTACCGTCTTCAAACCACACCTCCATCGCGTCCTCAATATTGCTTCGCTTGATGAATTCTTAACCAGCTCCAATTGCTTAGCACTCATAGCTGCATACTCACGAAGGCAGTACTATCACCAGTGGCCCATCGTCCATTGGCCGACGTTCGACCCAGAGCAAGCAGCCTTGCCTTTACTATTAGCTATAATGCTGACTGGAGATACATATTCTTGTCGCCGAAATGAAACTTCTAACTATGTCTCTCCCACGAGTGCGATACAGAAAATAGCAGACAAGTATATCTTCAGTCAAATAAAGAAGTGCACCAATATGGCAAACCCTACAACCAATCCCCATGAGGTCCTTGAGCTCTGCCAAGCTGCATTTCTTATGAACTGCCTCCATATCAACATGAACGATATCGGTCTGCGCCAACAAGTTATTACAAATCGACATCCATTGCTGATCAGCGCTCTGAGAAGACTTGGCTTGACAGGAACCAAACATGAACTTTCAGGACCCCGCTTGGAATGGCATGCATTTATATACTGCGAAACGTGTATTAGACTGGTGACATGGACCTTTCTTATTGATTCATTATTGACAGTATATTTCAATCACCCTCCTCTCATGTCGCTTGCAGAGATGTCAAGCCCCCTTCCGTGTAATGATGATGTTTGGGATGCAGGCTCTTTGTCCAGCTTCAAGGGGCTAATGGGACGTGGATATTCATCATCATGTATGCTTTCTCTCAAAGCCCTTGTAGAAAAGCTGTTAAGCAAAGATTGGACAAACGCATTTGAAGCAACGTATGATGAGCTTAGCACTCAACATCTCTATATTATCCTTATGGGTGAGTAACATGCAACCCAGTGAGAGAGAAAAGCTGACACTCTGCTTCGAAGCCTTGCAACCAATCGTCTTTAACTATCATGCTTCCCTATTATGCACAGTGGATATATCTGTTGTATCGATTGCGCTGGATAGATGGGAGCCGATTTGGGACCGGGCTATAGACCGTGTTTCGAGTGATCAGCAACAGTGGTTAGGCATTGTAAGGTATAGCCGGGAGATAGCTTGGTTAACAAGGAAGATTATGGAGATTAGTATAAAGAACGAAAGTGAGCAGTCGGATTACTTGCAGAAGATTGCAATTTATAGCCCTGTATCGATTCATCAATTTATTCAACGATGCAGGGATCGAAGTTGAAAATAGAAAGATATATATACCAAGCGCTCTGCCGCAAGCCAACAAGACATACATATTCACCTCAATTGCTTAGCCAACTGACAGTCATATTACAATTCGCTCTGTATTTTCATCTTGCCGTTCTTGATACTACTTATATGGCTTGCCAAGTCATAGATGCTGAGTAAGTCGATAAATATCCTCGTAGCCATCTGATTGTCTCTTATGTAACAAACTATATTCACCATATAATAATACTTAACTTTCTTTCAAAAATGCATAACATTGCGGATTCTATCGAGTAAAGTAATCTCGTCCTCCTAAAATGGAGAATATCCACTCTTTGCCATAGTCACTCCTATCACTGTTGCGTCATCCAAGTCCTCGTCCGGCAGACTAAACAAGCCATTATGAAGCTTCTCTTGGTAGATTGCAGGAGAATCAGGAGAAAAGATGCGTGAATAATAGGCCTTGGCTAGGCCCTTTGAATCACCTGCAGCAAACGCAGCCTTGCCGTCCTTAATACGCTTGGCTGTACCCTCATACCGGATATTCCAATCTGCATCGGATGTGCCTGTAACCCGTTCGACGCTGTCTAGCATTTCGCGTTGATTGATCATAAAACTCGACACGTAGATAGGCTTGTTCTGGAATTGCTGCAGTGTCGGGATTGAGTCATCGTCACCATCTGGGCTCTTCTTCAGTCTCAGAAACGATGCGACAGCGCGTCCACACTGTGCCCATGTAGTGGTGTTGATCCGGATCTGTCCATCATCAAACATTGTGACTTCTCTCTTGTTGATGTCGAAACCAAACCAGTCGGGCGGGCATGCCAAACTAAATTCGTACCACAAACCCGTCACCAAGACAGTCCATGTCAAGCCAAGGCGCTCAATCTCGGACAAGAGCGGCCTAAAAGCTGGTCCCATTCCAGTCTCATCACCGATGGCTTTATTGTTCAGTACAACATCGGCGGTATAGATGTTGGGCATGAGATGCGGTATTTTTGCCTTTGCTGCGGCCTGCACAATCTTGTTGTGAGTTTCAGTCCCAGCCGAATAAGCCAAAGTAATGATGAGAAACTCATGGCCCTCTAGCGCGGAAACAATCGACTCTTCATCATCATAGTCCACAAAAGCGACTTTGACGCCTTCCGGAAACTTGGAAGAGCCTCCCTTACGGGTAAGTGCTGTGATGGTATGTTTACCACTCTTAAGAATTTCCTGAGTGATGTGCCGCCCAAGTTGCCCGGCTGCCTGCTGGTGGTTAATAGATGGCCATTCACATTCTATGACTGATTTGAACGCACCCCTATAATTGCTACTCGCTCAACGTACGCCGTTAAGCTGGAGGATTCAGCCGTTGTTTGCTCAACCATGATGTATATCTGTTCGAATCGTTGCAAGTAGCAGAATTAGAGGGCTATTGAGAAATCTAGTAGTCAATGCGTATTATCAAGACTCATAATATGACAGCGGTAGATGGGCTATATATACATCATAACGAACCTATAACCTTACCAATTTGCTTTGTTTCCAAGCATTATGAACAGGCGCCGTCAATGTGGTTAGTCAGACTGGACTCCGGATCTCCGAGTTGACAAACATCAGCCCCGCGCCCGCTTCACCGGACTCCGTGTAAGGTCGCTGACAATTAATGCCCCTTTCTCTTTACTAACACAAGAGCTAATGAAAATTTTGTACGGCAAATGAAGAGCACAAAATGCTAAATAAGCGGACTCCGTCGGGGTTTGAGGCACGCAATGATTGTTGGCATACACCACACCACGTATAAGGTAGTTGTAATACTGATGCGAGTAGTAGCATGGCTGTGTATAAATACCCCTCGGATTTTCTAACAATACCTTTGAAGCTATGGCATGAACATAATACTCTCCCCATTATCTCTCTATGTCCTTCATATATTGGTTCTGACCTATTGATAACGGCACCTACTAGGCTATGGATAATACTGACGACTTCGCTATCCCAAAATGGGTTTCCTTCACCAAAGAGTGGCATACAAAACCATATCCGGATATTTCCCCCAGTCGTAGTGATCTGTCGGCTACGGGGAAGAACGTGGTTATTACTGGAGGAGGTACAGGCATTGGAAGGGCTGTTGCTATCGCGTTTGCAAAGGCAGGAGCGAGCAGTGTCTCTATCCTTGGAAGGCGGCTGGATAGACTGGAAAGCAGTGTCATTGCGATTTCGGCTGCAGCGCAGTCTCACACCCAAGTGCTTTACAGAATAGCAGATCTTACCGACCGTACGCAGGTCGAAGGCGCACTTGCGAGCATTACGAGCGCAGTTGGCAAAGTGGACATATTTGTTAACAACGCAGGCGCACTCCCGCCCATGAAGCCAGTCGCAAAATACGATACGGCAACATTTATGCGAGCCTTTAACATGAATGTGCTTACATCGCTCAATGCCATTCACGCATTCATTCCTCTTGCCGGGACTGATCCAATACTGCTCAATATATCAAGCAACCTTGCCCACATACAGCCGATGCCCAGTATGTCGGCGTATGCGGCAAGCAAGGGGGCACAGCTAAAAATGGTGGAGCATTTTGCGGCAGAGAACCCAGAGCTGCATGTCGTCAGTATTCAGCCCGGGGTGATTGCGACGGAAATTGCCGGGCCTGACTCCAATGTACAAGGCCAAGACGAAGGTAAGCAGCAGACGAAAATCCTCGACTTCCAGTATATAAAGCTAACGGTTTCATGAGTAGTGGAGTTACCGGGGCATTTTTGCGTTTGGTTGGCCTCAGCTGAGGCAAAGTTTTTGAAAGGAAAGTTTGTATGGGCCAATTGGGATGTTTCCGAGCTCCTGCGACGAAGCGAGGAGATTCGCGACTCGCGGTTGCTCACAGTTGGTCTGGCTGGAGTCGCCATGTAAGGAGGCTGATATTAGGCTCCACAGTACATCGCAGATGATGCGTAGCCCACGGAGCTTATGTAACGCTGGTCTGCCGGAACTCCGTTCGGAGTTCTTATGACATAACGAAGTCCGCACGGACTCCGCCAAGTTTCGTGGATAGGAGATCTTCAGGATTTGAATACATTGGCTTTTTTTTCTTTTTCCAGGTATTCCATAGTTTACTGGAAGCAGTGCCGAAACCGCCTTTCTGGACAAAGCTACACTTTCCCATTTTAACAACTTTCTCAAGGCTGCCAAACCACCAACTACGGCATCCGTAGCTGTTCCCGCGCCTGAGAACCGACATGGGTGAGGCGAGAGTCCAAAAGAGCCTTGGTAGAAGAAAGGTAAAGCCGATAAAGCTGATGATTTGAGTCGAAGAATTTCTTATAATTATCTTAGGCGTGCGACGTATGTTGTCGTCGGAAAATCCGATGTGATGCCAATGTTCCCAAATGCTCCGCCTGCGTCTTACACGGCACATCCTGCACATGGACTCCAGGACTTCATGTAAAAGGACCCGTCAGGAAAATTCAGGATGTGTAGGTACTTTTTTTTAAAATCGAATCCGCTTAGCGACACTGACGTGGGCTAGTATGGGCTCACAAAATCGGCGCTTCGCTGATATTGAAAGTCGTTTGGCGGCTGTTGAACGCTCCCTTCGCAACAATTCAGTGTCTCAAAACACGTTGATGGAAGAGCCCAGTTCACCAGCACCTACCGTCACGAGTGATTGGGCAGGACTCGCAGGAACGATGTCGCCAATCGACAACAGCGACCATTTCGCTTTGCCATCACTAGACCAAGTGTCTGCGTTGGTAAACAAGTACTTTTCCGACTACAATCAGGCCATGCCTCT
Source organism: Trichoderma gamsii (assembly GCF_001481775.2). Classification (NCBI taxonomy): domain Eukaryota; kingdom Fungi; phylum Ascomycota; class Sordariomycetes; order Hypocreales; family Hypocreaceae; genus Trichoderma; species Trichoderma gamsii. The sequence continues at coordinate 29,305 of NW_020171361.1, forward strand.
CTTCTATCAACCACAATTTATGCGAATGTTGGATAAGTGGTTTCGATGTCCCCATGAGCGACACGAAGCGTCATGGGCATCAATAAACGTTGTCCTCGCTTTGGCTCTGCAACACGCGCCATCTGCTGCAACAGCCAGCGAAGACCAGGTGTCTTCGGAATGCATTAAGAACGCCCAATCAGTACTGAATCATCTCGTCATTCGAGACGAAGATTTACAAGGACTACAAGTCGTCTTGGCACTTGTGATTCTTTTCCTCGGAACCACGCGGCCGCAACCCTCATGTGTCCTGATCGGGACGGCCGTTAAACTGGCGCATCGACTTAAACTCCATCTCCAGGACGGGCTCAATGACACCAACACCGAACTGGCGGCTCAGAAGGAAAGATTACTATGGATTACATACATCCTAGATAGAGATATATCCATGCGAACGGTGGAACCCTACGGACTCCAAGACCACGACATGGAGATTGACACTATTTCAGCAACCTTGAAAGGCGATTCTGCTGGTATTTTGTCTCTCCCGGACGATCCATCTCGGACTGTAAACATATTCCATCTCCGAATTCAGCTGGCCCGTATTCAGGGGCAGATGTATGACCTAACATACTCTGTACGTGCGCGGAGATTTTCTGGACACCAACAAGACGCCGCTCTGGAAAAGCTGACACACTTGCTTGAAAGTTGGCGCAAGACTGTCCCTGAAGGCTTTCGCGTTGAAGACCTCTCTACTTGTGCGTCGGATAATATTCTGAGCCAACTATTGCCCCTACATCTTGCGTATTTTCTATGCTTATTTACTGCAAATCGTCTACAGAGTCGCAATTCAAGTTGGATAGAGCGCTTAGTGGCTTTCTGTGACGGGATCCTGCATAGCAACGCTATAGATCTTCCATCTGTGTCTCCGTCACCAGCAAAGTCGAAATTGAAGCTGCTGCCGACCAACTGGCCCAGCATAGTTCAGGCCGCAAGATCATGCTTGGAACTTTACCAATTCGTCAGCCGCAGCCGGTTATGTACACTGCCGTAAGTCGTCCAAGTGTAAATAGCGTATGCTTGTAATATAAATAGTACGACTGACACAGCATGTTTAGTAGCATTGTTTGCAGTTACCAAGCTGCACTTGTAATTCTTATCGCAAACAACCTGACCGTGGGAGAGCACCTTCTCGATGATCATATCGAAGATGACTCGCAGCTCATAGAAGAAGCATTGATAGTATTCGAGAAACAGGCTGTGGAAACCAGTGATGATTTTAAGCAAGCTCACGTTCTGTCGACGTGCCGGAGATTGAAGGACGGGTCAAGATTAGCAATATCGAGGTTTCGCCAGGAACAATCCTCAGTGCCATTTGCAAAAGGTTTATATAGTCTTGGGAATATGGTAGACTAAAAGCCTTTAATGCTGCAGCCTATTATGAAAGAGCTTCACTCTCTCATCTGAGTAGCTGAAGGGTTGACACACTCTCAAGAGGCCGGCTTTTCTTTCATTGTCTTTGTGCTCTTGCTCGTAGATACTTATGTTGAGATTAGGCCTTTAAAGCGAGACAGTATACAGATGCGCTAAAACTTCCCTTGTCTCGTTAGCTTGAAGCTCGGAAAACCGAATATGTATAGCGTTTGCTATGTTTTAAGCTCGGCAGCTGCTGCGAGAGTGTAACCTTGAGCCCTCTTAGGCAGCAGGAAGATCTTGAAGATTGTGCAAAACGTAGCTAGGTTGACTCCTATTGCTCAAGCTATGGCCTAGCATGTGTTGTATCTATGAACATTGGCAAAAGTTTGCTTTGAAAGCCTGTCATCATTGCTATAATAATTGACTTATACTAAATACTAATCGTAGAGGGATTGTAATTAGAAAAGTCCCCAGTATCCTTTCAGCATCCGCAACAAACTTCTGCCCAAACTCCATTGGTTAAATGCTTACACGCTCCAACAGTACCAAGATCCCAAGCATTACATCGAGAGTTTTTACACCATTTGACGACTGTTTCGGTATCAATACACTACATTCCCTTTACATCAATGATCTTCATTGAAGATGAGCCTACCGATCCACGATCAAATCCATTAGTTTACACCTGCAGGGGCTGGTCAGAAATTAACAGGCATCATACCCAACAACCTGGTTCAGGTACAGTCTCTCGTTGTCAACTTCGAGTTGGCAACCATTATTAAAAAAAAAAAAAAAAGGAACATCTTGAGCTGCTGAAAGATGCATTAGGGCGGCCAGGCTGGCGCATAACGCATAACTCGCGGAGAATCGCATGACTATAACGCACTAGAATATAACAAATTGTCTGGAAAAGCCTGCCGTGGAAATTTATCGATGCCCGAAAATAGTTTCTAAATAGCAAGTGGAGGCTTTTCCTCCAACCGATTTGGAATCATGCAGCCCAGCAGCGCCTATCGTCACAGGGCCAAACCAGCCTTCCTCGATTTTGACTACCTCATAGTCATCTGAGTATCCGTGCCATATACAGAAGAAAGACGAAACTTGGATGAATGGGTAATTATTTCGGTGGTTTAGCAAGCTCATATGCATCGTATCCGTCTATCCCCCACTGCAGAGATGCTGCACGCAGTAGGTACCGATTACCCATTCGTCAAAATGCGGGTCAGCCTTATATATAACAAGTTATATCCCGCCGAGGGTTGGGGACATCGGCCCACCCGTAAGTTCCCCGTAGCAAAAACTATACAAATGTCTCCTTGAGGAATTCTAGGCTAGTGACCTCTCGCAGCTCAGGTTTACTTGCTGACAGCAGAATAGGCTCTAATTCAGGCTGCTACACAGAGCTTCCGAAGTGTTAAGCGCCCGCACCGCATGGTAGTGATTTGGAATCACTTCAGCTGGAAACAGAAAACGCATTGCCTATTTTCACGAGTTCGCTAACATCGGATTCATCTTCTTCATTTCATTTCATTTCACTTCATTTCACCAAACAAAAGAAATGCTATACCACCTGTAAGAACTCCAAGTTGGGTTGTCCAGTGTTACATATGTTAGTACCAAAGGAATGTTACACGATCATATGGTCTTGTTGCTTCTAGCAACGAGCGAAGATGTTGCTGTTCACTATTTTCGTTCATAACAATCTAATCGACTTCATAACTAACCCAAGTTATCAAATAAAGTATCCCAAAATCACCACCAGTAAATCTCAATGTCTTTTTAGATTATGACGCTAACAAATGTTGTCATTTTGGCGGCACGCAAAACAATTCTAACCAGTAACTGAGCTGGGCAATCGGCGCTAACCTGCAACGCCTAATAGAACCCTTCTACAGGCTCTTGGTAATTTTTTTGGTATGATACAATATCTGCGAGGTTAGAATAAAACTATATTACATGAAGATAAAGCAATATGTCAAGAATCCGAACGAGAATCTTTTCCGAAGAGTTGTACAGTTGGATGGCAGTTGGACCAGTCAAACATAACAATATGGATCCTTTGAGTGGGATGTAACCCGCTGATTCGATATGACAATTACAATCCGAAACACCGTGTCGTTCTGTATATAAAGCGCGAACTTCTCTCTCTCTCGTGATAAGCCAAAGGGCATCTATTCGGAACACGGTATGTCAAATTTTGACTACTTCTGCCCGCTCTTGTAATCTCAAGGCTTAATGCACTGCATACTCCGGTTTGGCGGTCTTATAGAAGACCCCGCTAGGGACCACCGGTAGCTTACAAGTAGTACCTATCAAGTTCCTTGCACATTCAGGATCCATTCGGCCACCAAAATTCCCTTCCCTAACAAGTCTTGACACTTTTATTGAGGGTGTTGGTTAATGCTGTACAATGTACTCACCAGCTGGCAGCTCGATGAAGTAATTAAATTCTTCCAGGCAGTGCTTTGGCATTTGTAAGAATATGCCCTGTTGGTGTGAACATCGTCAAGCAGACCACCCTTGCGTCTCCATTCATGAAGTAGCATCTTCTTCTTCAGCGGAAATGGGTGGAGCCGGGCAGGCGTGGCTTCTTAGCTTGCGGAGAACTGTGGAGCTACGACGGTAGTGCATTTGGTGGGGTTGATGCTTACCGCGCCCAAAAATATCAGGCCGAAGCATCGCATGAAGCTGCCTAGTTTGTAGCGACATGTTTCGTCCTGCGTATTCGATTTCATCAGAACCAAATATGTAGGATTTCAACTTCACAATAATTACAGGCGGCCGCTATACTACCTATGTATGTAATGCACACAGTGAATAATTAGTGTAGCTGTTAATGGTAGGTGGGAAAAGCAGAGAAGTGTTAATTCACAAGTGAGATATATATATGTTACCCGGAGCCAGGTTAAACTAGAGTCATTGTGCGAGAATTCCAAGTTTTCGAAGATATGGTAGGCATTCTTGCTTATACCTACCGCAGAACCCCGATCAGTCCGAATCATCATTCGGAGTTCAATTTGTCCTTTATTTAATATCGTGTGTAAAGTGTGTATGATGTAATCCATGATTAGCTATCCACACTGTTTTTGAAATCGATTAAAATACTTGATATTTCAATGATCAATACTGGCGCTTTCTCTGATAATGGACCTCTCGTTGAGTAGGATTTGAAGATTTGATGGAGTGGGCTTGAAGCTAATCCTTGGCATAACAACTATGACACAACACTTTCCCCTGATCAAGCCTAAGGAGATGATTGTCGTTTTCCATCCCTTAATGTGACCAACCGGGAGGCTCAATTACGATATCTCTTGGTGGATACCGCGGGATATAATGACACTAAGATAGGACAAACGCGTATCTTCGCGAGTATTCGCTTTGAACACCCCTGTGCTACATTCCTCAAGATGTATCTTTGTGCTCCAGCTAGATTGCCTGATATTCCAGTGTCTTCCGCCGGAATATCTGACAGGATTGTTACCAGGTGCATCTTAATATCTAGGGAAAAACGTTTCCGTGGCGGCAGATTGATCTGGGCATTGTAGACTACAGGCCAATAAGAACCCAAAAAGGAAGTCTTGGAGCATGATCTGTTTCTTATTCTTATAGACATATTCTAAGAAGAGATTCTAGACCTTGTAAATCAGACGGGCAGTGTGAGAAATTATCTGTAGAATTGTAAGTTTTGCATCTCGAGGTCAGTAGGCATATGGATTACTCAGACACACCAGGTCAGAATCCACCCGCCCTATTTCGCAGCTGCCTAGAATCTTCTATACTTAGCGTCTTTATATGTAACCGAACTTCAGTGTTATTGCAGGAATTGTGCGCGTGTGCTTGCCAAATGGGCTCTTCCGATACGAATACGAGATTGTAGGCACAATGAGCTTTGCCCTTGCTCGTACTCGCATGATGAATTCACCGCCTTGCAAGAACAACTGGCCGTTCCCGTAACAGATGGCACTGTTAGACAAAACAATTAGAAACAGTTATAAGTTCGAAGGATTCCAACTGTGAAAATCTAACTTACGATACCAGCACGTCTGCATTTACCTCTGTCTACTTAACGGTTCGCTTGTTGAGGTCATGGGGTGGCTGCTAAGCTTCGTTGTCTGGCTTCTCGAAGCTTTGGGGGCTATCGTTGCCATTAATCTGCTCCGACAGGCACTTCCACGAAACAAGCAAGAGCCGCCTACTGTGTTCCACCTGTTTCCATTTATAGGAAATGCTGTGTCGTACGGTATAAACCCTCCTAAATTCTTCGAAAAATGCCAAGCCAAGGTAAGCCAGATCCGCTATTTACAAAACCCTCACACTTTCGTCATAAGGTAGACATACTAAGATATTAAAAGCATGGAGATATTTTCACGTTTGTTCTTCTTGGCAAGAAGATCACATGCTATTTTGGCATCGACGGCAACGATTTTATTCTGAATGGCAGCCACGATGACCTGAACGCCGAGGAGATCTACTCCCCTTTAACAACGCCAGTCTTCGGTTCCGATGTCGTATACGATTGCCCCAACTCAAAACTCATGGAACAGAAAAAGTTTGTCAAATTTGGTTTGACGCAGCGAGCCCTTGAGTGCCACGTTCCGCTCATTGAGCAAGAAGTTGTCAATTATATTGGCAGCGAGATTTCGTTTTTGGGAAAGTCTGGCAAAATGGATGTCTCCAAATCAATGGCCGAGATTACCATTTTCACTGCTGCTCGAGCCCTTCAAGGGTATGAGGTACGTGAGAAATTGACGGCCGAGTTCGCGACTTTATACCATGATCTCGACATGGGCTTCCAGCCGATTAACTTCTTAATGCCGTGGGCACCACTGCCACATAACCGCAAGAGGGACGCTGCGCATTCCAAGATGAGGGCCATATACATGAATATCATAGAGAATCGCCGAAAAATCGGACTTAAAGATGGATCAGACATGATATGGAGCCTGATGAACTGCAATTACAAAAATGGCTCGCCAGTCCCAGATAAGGAGATAGCACATATCATGATCACGCTGCTTATGGCTGGACAGCATACCTCGTCCTCGGCCAGTTCATGGATAATACTTCATCTCGCATCGCGCCCGGATATCACAGAGCAACTATACCAAGAACAAGTTCAAAATCTCGGTCATAATGGCAGACTCTCGCCGCTACAATACGCCGATCTGAGTAAGCTTCCCTTGCTGCACAACGTGGTGAAGGAAACGTTGCGAGTACACTCTTCAATTCATTCAGTCATGCGCAAAGTCAAACGACCAATCGAGGTTCCGGGGACTCCCTATGTCATTACACCGGACAAGGTCCTCCTTTCATCGCCTCTGGTAACCGCGCTGAGCAATGAGTTTTTCCCCAATGCCCAAAAATGGGATCCACACCGATGGAAAAGTCTAGAAAGGGAGACCGATACTTCAGACGAATCTATATTTAGGGGAGCTAGAAGTCCATACTTGCCATTCGGCGCTGGTCGACATCGCTGCATCGGCGAAAAGTTTGCTTATCTGAACCTCAGCGTCATTGTGGCCACCATGGTGCGTAACTTTCGGTTCTTCCTACCAAATGAGGACAAGAATCTCCCCCAGACAGACTATTCGTCTCTATTCTCTCGACCAAAGCAGCCAGCTATGATTGGCTGGGAACGCCGACATCAGGATGATAACGGGTTGCCCTGAGATAAAGCCTTACAGGAATGGCTATCATTTATAGATTTAGTAGTTTTAGCTTTCAAACAGTAATTTTAACATCTTTGTTAGCAAATACGTGCATCTGAGCGTACTTACGGCGTTGTCCCTTGCCTGACCTACTCTCTAAGAGAAAGGCGACTCCTTGCTTGTATCCAAATCAGACGTCTCAAGTTCTGTCTTTTGCTCTAATTTGTCTTTACGTGGCCGGATCTCGGACGCTGTAGAACATTGTTGGGTTCCTCATGCTACCTAGTTCTCTGACTTATGTCCTGTCTTGGACATAACAGCAACACTATATTCTGATACGGTTGGTTTAGCTTAACAAGCACGTCGCGACTTGTAGAATCTGCGTCAGGCGTAGATTTCATTGGAAACGACTACGACAGTCTCCTTAGGCTTGACAGCTACTTCGAGTGAGCCTAGTCGCAGGCTATCATCGCTTAAGAAAATTGGAAATTACAGTCTGTTCAACGATAGCAGGCGGCGAGTCCCAGCCAACGTTGCTCTAAAGCAACAGCCGCCCTGCGGTCAGGCACCACTTCGCTGACCAGGCCGCTAAAGGCGCACAGCTCACAAGCCCTGCTGTCTGATGTGTCCGGTGTGCCGCAGATGTGTAATCCAAAACCGCTAGCAAACAGGGACTTGGAAATAGTTCGTTGCGGTCGGACGCCGCCGGAGTCTCATATAATACAATTACACAGCGAGAATAGCATTGTGGCTGAAGCAAAACTATCTTTGAGCTTAGGCGCGGACGTTTATGGAGCAGTATGCCTTGGTTGTTCCGCACGGCATCGCAGTTTTGGGTCGTTCAATCGATTTGTATTAACGGGCGTAGCGGAATTGAGTGGATCGCAAGTCGAATGAAGATTAAATGCGACCATCCATTGTTTTGGTAAATGATCGCAATCAATGTCACTATTCATTTTGTGATATACAGACTTTTTTACCCGTCTCTACATATATTAAGACGTATGGACCACGTCCAATAGCTTTGGCGTCTTCGTATCAACACCACCAAAATCAGCATTATGACTAAACAAATCACAATCATCGGCGCAACAGGTATTCAAGGGGGGTCTGTCATCAGAGCGTTATTGAAAGACAGCGCCTACTCGCTGACAGCCATCACTCGAAACAAATCAAGCGACACAGCAAAGAATCTTGCTTCAGATGGCGTTCGCATTGTTGAGGCTGATCTCGATGATATCGCCTCTCTCCAAGTAGCATTTGCTGGATCATCTATCATTTTTGCCGCCACCAACTTCTTTGAAGCTTTTGTCAAGTACGGTAGCGAAGAGGCCATTGACATCGAGACAAGGCAAGGCATCAATATTGCCAAAGCTGCAGCTGCAACACCAACGCTTGAGCACTTTGTTTGGTCGACTCTTCCCAATACCTCCCGCATCAGCGATGGACGGTTCGCTATCCCTCATTATGTGAGCAAAAACAGGGTCAACGACTTTATCAAGGCGGATTCAACGCTCCTCCAAAAGACGACATTTCTCTGGGTCGGCACTTACGCGTCGAATATGAACTATCCCTTCTATCAACCGTTTCCGATTCCAACGGCCGGGAAGAATCAATACATCCAGGTTCAGCCGACCCCAGCATCTGTGCAATTTTCCATGGTTGGGGATGCCGCGATAAACGTTGGACTCTTCGTACGCGCAATTATTAAGCAACCTAACAAGACACTTGGCGGCAAATTTGTCAATGGCGTCACCGACATTATGACGGCTGGAGAATTGCTTGCGACTTGGGCATCGGTGCGTGGCGTTGAGGCAGAGTACGTGCAGATAGACAAAGCGACATATTACAGTCTATGGCCGCAGTGGGGTCAAGCGATGGACAAGATGCATGAGTACTTGGAATGGGCTAAGGATCGCAGCTTCTCGGGTGAAGACGTTATCCTCTCTACGGAGGACCTCGGCATCATCGGATTAAGCGACACGCGGACTGCGTTTGCTAAGATGAACTGACTAGGTGGCTACTAAAGGGCAACTTCAGAAGGATAGAGTCATAACACAGAGGACAGAGCACCCAGTCACAGGCACTAGTAGCAGTGCCTAAATAGACAGAATTTGGTGCCCTGCACTGATAAAAGACATGGCAGCTGGTCTGCATTCACGTAATGGCACTATAGAGTACGAGGCACTCGTATTCGTACGCCAACGGTAGGCTGTAGCGAAAGTCTGTTCGGGGATTGGTTGGGGACGGTAAGGACGATTGGGTTGCAATTGATCAGCTAGGGGGAACCACTAAGACTTTATTAGTAATGCAGAGCCGTTAAAATCGACCTTTGGTCGCTACAATACCCCCATTAACTCCGAGATATGTTTGGACTGCTGAAATAATTTCGCTATTGATGAAAACACGATTCATAACCGCACAATGTCTCTCAGGAAAAAAGCATGTGCCGCTTGTGTCACTTCAAAACGAAAATGCGATCAGTCGCAGCCAGCATGCCATCGATGCGCCAGGCTACGTCTCACTTGTCAATACCCACCTACGTCTACGGGAGTCAGTCTTGAGCCGCGTATAGATTTCTTGGACGGTTCAGCCTTGCCCTGTGACGAAACGCCAGTCTCCCACTTCACCTTCGACAATTTGGCGTGGGGTAGCTCCTGGAACCAACAAAGTCTTGGATTGGACTTCACAATCGCGCCGCATACACTAACACTACCTATGTCACATCTGAACATGGGAGGTTTGAAAGATCTTGGGGAAACAACGTTGCAAAGCAGTACTATACCCAACCAGTATCAGCCTGCCTGCGAAGAGGATGCCAGAGCCGAACATGTTCCCACTTCTCAGGACAGTCAGCCAGCAGTATCAAGTTGCCACGGTACATCTAAAGGGGGCAATTTTTGTCCATCTTTCTGCCAACGCACAGGACTGCAGCGAAATCAGTTGGTACTGGCTGACTTTGGCTTTGTGCCTATGTTGCATGATGCAAACAGATGGACATTCTGCGCCGGCAAAATGGTGTCCTACATTGCCGCATTTGCCAAGACGGCATCCACTGACTTCATCGCGCCGTACAACCTACAGTCCCCTCTAACTGCTGCACTAGGAGTATGCGCCGCTCATGAGACTCTGACTGGGCCAAGTCGTGTGGTTCTTGATAACCTTATTGAAGCTGAGATAGAGAATCTGATTTGGCATGTACCACAGCGAACAACACTATCGGTAACTGATCTACCAACCTCCGGAGATATCAATAATTTTACTCCGGTAGATGACCTGCAGCTTTTCAGAGAAGAACTTGCTCGGGTGCAGGCTATGACGCTGTATCATATCATAAGATCGTTTGGCAGTGATGCCGCACAAAGACGTGAAGCGGCACGAAATGAGCCATTGCTCGCAGCTTGGACTACATCGCTGCAAGGGCGAATACATAAACTCTACTGTACAATGGATCAGAATATACGAAATCACGCAGTCTCGAGCTTTTCACCGTTTTTAAGACCTGACCAGAACACATGGGTACCTACAAACGGGCAGTATAGCCAATTTGATGATCGCAGCTTTGATTCGGGTCCACTCAGAGAAGATGAACTTGAAATCGCGCATCGTACTATTCTTATATCTTACTTCGTGCGAGCTACCCATATGGTAGTTACGTTTGGGATTTGCCCTCTAATATCGGAGCTCGAGTCTTTGATGGTGTCTGTACCTGCGAGCGTGAGAGGGCGGAAACCCAGCTTAGGAAGCGGCAATCTGTTTCCATCTTGCATCTTCTCATCCTTGGGCCTCCAAGAGTCTGATGCTTCAAGACTCTCATACAAAGACCTTCTTGGGCTATGGGAGCAGGGCTACATGACTTCTTCGGATTTGAAAGATGATTATACCCAGCTGCTACTGGTTGCTTGTAAGGGAGTTGACATCCTTTCGAGCGATGCTGGGGGATTTTAAATCTAATTAAATAATGCTGAAGTTCAGAGCCTGAAAAGTCTTTTCATTTTCTATAACACAGCACCTCGCTAATGCGGGGAGGGGAGGGGGAGGGGGCAACTTGGTGTGCTAGAGAATGGCTCCCATTTGGTTAGGAGCTGTTTCCCTTCACACACCTCGACTAGGGCTGCTTCATAAAATAAAGTGTAAAACAGCGTGACATATGACGGTTTTTGTAGCTTTGAAAAGTATGTAATTCTTTTAAGAAAACAGTCTAGACTTGCTACTATTCCAAACTTAGCCAACTCAGTCTCTTAACAGTAATATTTTGCATAACAATACGCCATATCTTCATAAAGAGCAAAATATGCATCTGAAAGTCAATGGCGATAATGCATACTAAAACGAGGTAAAACACTGCCAGTGTCTACAGCAAGCGTAATAGAAAACTAGATGATTGGTAAGGTCTATATCAGGTTTTCGTGCCCTATCTCAACCTAATTAAGAAACAGAAATCGAGTATTGTGTTGTTGTAAACACAGCATTCGAACCTATTAGATCTGTGAGAGCACTTCCCAGATTATTGTCATCAAAGCTTTACTCACCTATAAATGGTTCTGTGCCTGCCTGAAGACTGGTGACAACCATGTTTGTGCTTACACCCTGACTGGACGTCAGATAGTTTAAAAAAAGTTTCAGGTCGCCATTCCAACTGTTAATGTTGCTAGGTGCCACAAACGAGAAGACCGTAGTGCTACCGTTGGGGCCTTTAAACAGCTGCCACGAAACACCGTTGATTGTAGGCGTAGCAACTGGTGTACTTCCTGTGCTGGAGATAGGGCCTGCACCACCGTATTTGCCCAACCAGATCATTATCTCATATTGATTGGCGGAGGATGCAGATGGTGCAAGCCATAGATCGTAGGACACATCAGCTATAAGCTGGGATCCGCTGTATCTGCGATAGCCCTTAGTTAAAAATGTTTTAAGCTCCAATGTCCTATATACTTACTGCCAACTCCACGCTGATGGGATGGATTTTATCCCAGATAGTGCTTTGTTAACCTTTTCCAGCGCAACGTTGGAGTACGATTTCACGTTTGAGCTTCCGCCCGCCCAAGTCCATGAGGTTGACCACGAGACTGAATTACCTTGGAATGAGTTGAAAGTTGTGCACTGTTGCCCAGATGTGGCGGTTGCAGCTCCCCAGTTGTTGTGATATATGGTATATGGACCTGCCTGTTGACTTCCAAAACTTCCGCACCAAGTGGTTGCCCGTGATTCAATTGAAGATATAGGACTGGCTCCAGAAGAGGCAATAAGCCACCCACATATTAGGTACGAGCTGAACTTCATGCTTATGTTGAAATTTAGAGTGAGGGTCAGTAACACGAAGATTATGTATCGCATCGGAACATGCAGATTCAGAGGTTTTGGAGCGCTTTGTGACATATAAGTAGTTTTTGATTGCTCAGAAGTCCCGCACAGTTGGTCAACAGTTATGAAGGGTCGCACCTCCGAAGACGATTTTATGCGCCGCATGCAAAAGGGTAACACGGATGATCTACATCCGTGTTGGATAATACTGTAACCATTTTAGGCGTTCCGGGCATCGCAGTCTTCTTGTTTTTACAAGTTGCGCACCAATAGCTTCAAAACGGTTAATTGCCAGACTGTGTTCCAGGAGAGTCTTATTTTCACCTTCCGTCCGCGGTTAGATAGACAAGTGTTTATCCCGGCAGATTCTTAGTTCTTGGTACTTCATAGCCCAAGTACAATTCGGTTCGTTGTTAGTGCAATTATTCTTAAAAATTGCTTGCAATTTACATCACAACAGTCATCCACAGACAAGAATGTTTAGCTACATCATAGCAAAATACACGTCATTCCGAGAGCGGAATCTGTATAGCTACATCTGAAATTATTTCGGCTTATTACTCAATGGACGTTTTATACCGTTTAACCGGAAAGCAAGCTTGATATGTTGCATAACCCTGAAGCCTCTTCCTCGCGCTCTCTCGATATAAGTCATATCCCGTAGCAGTACGTTCGTTTTGGAGAGTTTCACTTTCTCTCTTCATGTGCCCCCTATTTTTTATATTTGATAAGAAATAATTCTTACTGAACCGATTTCTGCAGCTTCCTTGTTCTGTGTTAAGGGAGCCCTCTAACATTGCCTACAAGAGTGTTATCCAAATTTTAATGTAGCTATCAATATTTTTCCATGTGAATATTAAGAACCTGCCAGCTTTATCTAATAGCCTACAATATGTTGTTATATCAAAAACTTCTATGTGTTTGCCATAAAGTGAAAACTTTTGCGTATCTCTGAACAGAGATACCATTCCTGAGAATAAGGTGTGTATAATGCTAAGTGCTTAGACACTGGTTAAGTACTTGTAATAAAAGCTTGGTCAAGTTCGTGATGTCAAGACTTGAATTAGTATTATACAATCAATAATTAAGGGAAAATGCCAAAAGCAGTAAAGCTAGCACAGCCATGTCTTTTTTTTAAATATATTTACACGTTAAGCTGCGCTCTTTGTAGCCGAGGAAATAACTAGCCCGAATCGCACCACCCTTTGAAAAAGCCCTTTACCCAGTCATTAGAATATCAACAGGTCCTATAAGCCAGCTCAGGAGCCCCAGCCATAAAAGCAGATTCTATGGAGATAAACTGCTAGTTGCGATCATGACATGGAATAAGACTTGGCAATCCATGAATCGCAATTCTTTGGTATCGCGAGTCTTGAAGGAAATTGGCTAAATGATGGATCGGGTATTAATGCAACTAAAAAAGCCTCGCAGCTCCACTAGATTTCCAGTCTCAGCTACAGACAGACGGACAAGGGAGTTGATAGGTGCGGCAAAGCTAATCGGCGATCGGATGATTGAATACCTCGTAGAACGGGTGAATTTGCACCGAGGAGTTTCACTTAAAAACAGTGTGCTACGGGTATATGCCAGGGGTGTCAAAATTCTCTATTTATACTTGCAACTATCTCCCGAGTTAAAGAGTAAGCTGTCATTTAGTACCGGTTATACCCGGCATGAAAATGGCATTAACGCATTTGAGACATACTTATAAAAAGCTACGGATTGTATAGGGACGGAAGGTGATAATCGGTGCAAACATAGTCCTGCTGCTTGGAGTATCTTTAGTAATAAACTCTTTATCGACTTTCTAATCCAATTCCAAGAGCTTCGCTGGTTAAAGAGGCTTGCTGCGTTGCCCAGAGAACTCTGACCGCCCTTCATCCGAATGGTATGCATTTCACATGCTGTAATATTCTAATGGCCAGCGCAGGATTATTACAATACTTTTTAGCAGCAGGAGCCTCAAAAGGCTCGTATTGGGCTTCATCATCCTCATTTGAGGCATGTGTGCTTATTTATTCTCTTCACAGTCAGTTTACTCAAACATAATTATGAAAACTAGAATAGTATGAACGCACAAAAAGGCTGGACACGTGCTTTTGTCTTATAGCAGCGACCAATCCAATCTACTTAGAGTCAGATTATTTGGAAGCTATAGAAGAAGCCAAATATTAGTTAGCGTAGTCCAGAAAGAAGCTTTGTTGCTTGAATCGTTATACCGCTGCAAAAGGACAACCATGTACCCTCTGAACATGGGTCAACTGTTATGACTGAAGGATTACTGCCGGGCCCTAGACAAGCACCATATAACCCTAGGAGGCGCAGAAGACAACCTTTTTTCGCATGTTTAAGCTTTAGATCCAGAAAGATTTGCTGCGATATGAGAACAATGGCGCTTTTTGCTAATTGTAGGTGGAATGATGATGAATGCGTAGTCAGGAAAACGTCAAAATATTAGTCGGTTATTATCAATTTCCAGCTATAGCTTCGAGAGTACTGCACTACCTTATACAAATGAAATCAAGGATATATATTTCAACAGCTAAGCTACACACAGACTTTTATTTCCCGAAGCATTTGTCGCGGGTTAAAATTTTGTTAGAACATTGGCACTAGCTGCATGCTAGTTGGAATGTCGGAATAGTTGAAGTCTTGGATAGTAGGACTTAAAAGTAGGATATAATTTATCTTGATCTTTGTATGGGAACTAAACGCTGTAAACTAAAGATGCCTACTTAATGACAGCCAGACGCGTGAGAGTCGTGCTATAAATTTGCATGAGGCTTTGATTAATTCAAAAAGCCAGTTATCTCGATATTATCATTAAAATGTCTCTAAGAATTGCTTTGACACCGCTAGACCTTTTTTATGTGCTTACACAGTTGCGTCTTGTGCCTGTCGGTCATGATATGGTAGGCGCTCGATAATGCCTGGAATCCTCCCAAGACAATCGCTACACTGTGTGGCCCAATATCCGCTAGGCTTTTGCAACTTGACAACCTTATGCACACCCCAAATTCCTCCCTCAATATCTGCAAGGCTCTCTCAACACCACTTGGCCATTGATAAAGAGCCCCCGTATGGGGTTCTCCCAGCAAAACACATGTCGGCACCGAGCGCAAGAGCTTTGAAGACATCACTTCCCCGACGGATTCCACCATCAATCCCTATCATTGATGGTTTTCAGGCGACCGTTTTTGCATTGATGTTTCGAGCCGCTGCTGCGCAAGCCGGTAGAGCTTCAAGTGTAGCCGGAGTACTGTCAAGCTGGCGACGCCGTGATTGGAGATGACGATTTCTTTCACCAAGGGATACTGAGCGACTGTAATGACATCCTCAGGTGTATAAATGCCTTTGAGCCAGATCTCCATGTCTAGTAGAGTGATAGAGCTAAGCCAAGGCAAATATTCAGACGCGGAAACGGCAGCGTCCCTGATCGCATTCTTAAAGTTCTTAGGGCCATAAGACACATTGGGAAATATGAGGTGCTCCGAAAGGTCTGTGCCGTTTCGAAGCCTTTAAGATATTGCCCTTAGCAACCATTCGCGCAAATTTTTGATGATGGTTAACTCACTCGTTCAATCGGCGACCAACAGTAGGCGAATCCACCATGATCAGAAGGGCCCTGTAGCCAGCTTTGTGAGCTCGAGCAACAAGTTCCAACGTGTAATCTTTTCAACTTGCACTCGATATTTAGATGGCATAAGGAATCTTACTTTCACCATGATCACAGACGCTAATAACCTCTTCGAGAGGTTTCGTCGCCCAGGCTGACAAACACATGGCTATACCTGCCCTTGCGGCAGCGCGTGAAGTTGCAATTTCGCCATCAGGAATGTGCCAAGCAGTGCATTGCCGCGGGTGAGAAACTGCTCGACGAGATGGTTGACTGACATATAACTTCAGAAAGCTGTCCCACACATGCCCGACGGCAGTCGGATCATCTTTGTCACAACAGGCATCACCACCTTCTCTTCTATCACTCCCAACTACCTCCTTTACGCAACTTGCAAGGGGGCTATTAAGCAAATGACCCGCATGATGGCCAAGGATCTCGTACCAAAAGGTATTCATGTCAACGCCCTTAGCCCAGGACCTACTACTACCGAATTCTTTTTTCAGGACAAAACAGATCAAGTTATTAAGGCCATAAACAAGAGAAATCCTTTCGGCAGACTTGGAGTGGTCGAAGAGATTGCCGACGTTTTCATGTTCCTATGTAGCAAGCAGAGTAGCTGGGTCAATGGGCAGTGCTTACTGGCGAATGGAGGAGCCATGGTCTGAGAACATGAGATGGGCTTCGCTGCGATCCCGTTGCTCTGCAAGCTAGCAGATCAAAGGATTGAACAGAAATGATAGAACTCTCGTCATGGAGAGACTTATTGCGGGCCATTGGCCTTTCTCGCCACCAGTGACTTGCAGTTTGCGGCAGCAAAAACTTTCCATCAGTGTCGCCCTTTGTGCTAGCATACCGAAGTGCCAAACATTAGAGCACTGAGTTGATTTGTCCATGATAAGGGAAGTCAGGGAATCTCGGATAGCATGGGTTATTTATAGGCACCATAACCAATCACAAAGGAATGATCTGTTAGTTCACAAGAAATGCCGATGTTGGTGTTTCTAGGGTATGTACGGTTTGTAGCCACCGCTTCCATGTGATTGGTCGCTGGAACCTGAATTGTATGCTAAACCGAAACACGCTGGGACCTTGGCCTCAGCAAATAACATGAATTACTGTGTGTCGATTTCTAGAGAACTATGCCCAAAGGTAATTTGTCGGCGCGCAGATAGGAAACTAGGTTTTGGCACTATCCAAGAAGTGGCATAAGGAGATTACATAGAACACTGTATTGGTGTGTTATTAGAGTGTTACGTACATGTAGTACCGATGTTATAAAACTTCGATGCCACTGTATTTAGTTCGCAACAGTGAGTTAATAAAGGGGGATTACAAAGAAACAGTTGGGTTTTCAAGCTGTAAAACTTGTAGACAATAATGAACTAGCATTACAAGTATAAAAACACATGTAGATCCAAAGCTGCCTTACCCAGAGCTGTCGATTTACAAACGATTGTACTCGTGCTCTTTAGTGAAGCCTCTATTTTAATTCAACCGTATCCACTAACAGCGTCCGGCTCCAACCTGGCGGGTAGCGGTCACCAATAATCTCAGCTTTAGTAACCGCGGATCTTATCTGCTGTACCTCGGTGTCGGTGAGTTCAATGTCCAGCGCGCCCATATTAGCCTTGAAATTGGCTATCTTTGTTGTACCTGGGATCGGCACTACCATGTCCCATTGCTTCAGCAGCCATGCCAAGACCAATTGACTGGTCGAGCAGCCCTTGCGCTCGGCGAAGGAAGTTAGTTCATCCACTAGTTCCAAGTTCTTCGAAAAGTTCTCCGCAGAGAAGCGAGGTATAGTGCGGCGCCAGTCGTCCTTGTCAAGATCCTCAGGCCCTCGCAGTTGCCCAGTTAGCATACCTCGGCCGAGTGGCGAGTATGCAACGACTCCAATTCCCAGTTCCTTGCAGGTAGACAGTATTCCTGTCTGTTCAGACTCAATCTCAAGACTGAAAGGGCTATATTCGACCTGGACTGCTGTGATAGGGTGAATCGAGTGGGCGCGGCGAAGAGTTGTAGAAGAAACTTCCGACAGGCCCAAGTACTTAATCTTTCCTTGTCTATAAAAGTATACACGTTAATTTCACCATATTACTGACAAAATGTTCTGAAATTGACAATGATAGATGGACTTACTCCTTGAGTTGGACCATGGCCGCTACTGTCTGCTCGATAGGCACTTTGGGGTCGGCTCGATGGACATAGTAGAGGTCAATGTAATCCGTATTCAGTGCCTTTAAACTCTTCTCACAAGCTTCAGGCACATACGCTGGATCAGTTCTAGCAACTCCGTGGCCCATATTTCCGAACTTGGTGGCCAAAACAATATCTTGCCGCTTGTTAGGGTTCGCCTTGAACCACATGCCGAGAAGTTCCTCGCTATCGCCGTATGCATCGGCTGTATCCCAAAATCGCTCTCCAGAGGCATAGAGTTGGTCAAGAAATTGAAGGCGCTCTACCATGGGGGAAGCCTTTCCGTAGAAAGCACTTAAGCCCATGAAACCCATGCCGATGGCTGTGACTTCAGGACCATTCTCACCCAGTACTCGCGTTGGAGGCGCCATTGGTGATTCAGTAGGGCGTAGTTGAATGGTATAATCTGGTAAATTCGTGTGTCTAAGACCACAAGGCTGAAAGCTCTAGTATTTCGTCGAAACTTGCAGTTTTGTTGAAAGTTATAAAAATTACCTGTGAGTCTACTCTAGAGCGAGTGCCAATGCTGTTCAACATAGGTCATTCGGCCGAGCTCTTATAATCCTAGATAAAATTTTATTTCTAGTACTTATGATGACTATCCAGTAAAGCATCTGCTATAACAATGTCCGGCTTATGGTATGCCAACTTGTAGCAGACGTAATTGGTGTTGACATAGACCACCAAACTACTAACGCCGATCGCCACATTCGGCCTGTGCAAGAGGAGATTTCGCTGCAGATGGAGATACGCTTTAAGCGACTAGTGTTTATTCCGATGGTGGCCTTTACTCGTGCGTTTTTCTCCACGGGTCGACCCCATCAATACGGACATAAGAAAGCTGATGTTTTTCCCGATCCAGGGGTTGATTTTGCTTATTCAGCCGCCCGGACAAAGATACCAACAAAATCACCAACTACCGCTTTACCCGATGACTATGCAACTAATCCAAACGTGAACTTGCACTGAAGCCGCAAGATGCTCTTGAATTACCTCTACGCCCATCGAATCATTCTTCCTAACCATCGCACACCAACGGAGATACTGAGGTCCAAGTGGCAGCCATGATTTCAAATGGGCTTCGCGGAGTTAGCGGCCGTCTCTGTCATCATAGGCTTAATTTCAGTGAAAACAATTAATATATGATAGCCTTGAAAAGGCAGCTTGATTCGCCTGTTCTACTACCGCTTCATTCCATATTAATTGTACAAACAGACACATAATAACAATAGAGGTATTTTCTCTCGAATTTAAACAACGTCAGATCTTGTTTGGTTTATCACAGGGGCCAGCAGCGGCTTTGGCAAGTACATCGCAACGGAGGCTTTACGCCGAGGCCACAAGGTGATTGCAACGGCGCGAAAGATTGCGAGTATTGACGAGCTTGGTGTTGCTGGTGCTGCGACGTTGGAACTCGACGTGACTTGGGATGACAAGATGATAGCTGCCAAGTTTAAGGAGGCAAATCAGATCTACGGAAGAATAACCCACGTCGTCAATTGTGCTGGATATATCCTTGAGGGTGCAGTAGAAGAGGCTAGGTGTGTTTGTTTGGCTCTCTTACCTTGAATCATGCTGTTCGATCACTGAAGCTGACTGTTTCTATTAAGCTCTAAGGAGGTCTACGACCAGTTCAACACCAACGTTTTCGGCGCTGCCAATATCACTCGCGCTTCCGTTCGTTATCTTCGCCAGGCTGCTCAAACTGGCTCATCTCATGTTGTTATCGCACATTTTGGCAGCTTGGCGTCTTACTGGTCTTTCCCCGCAATGGCACATTACTGTGCCACTAAAGCCGCTGTCTCTCTCCTTACCGATGGAATTGGTCGCGAAGTGGCCCCATTTGGCATCAAGGCCTGTACTATTGAACCTGGCTTCTTCCGCACCGAGTTTCTTAATGTGGGAGAGGCTCAGCGCCGAATTCAGACTGCTGCAACCATACCTGCGTATGTCGGCACTCCAGTCGCAGATTCGCGTGAGCTGCTTATCAGGGCCAATAACAACCAGGCCGGCGATCCGGAAAAAGGTGCCAAGGTCATTGTGGATGTATTTACTGGTACAGGTATTGCAAGTGGTAAAGAACTACCCGACCTTCTACATTTAGGCCCTGATATTGTTGGAACCCTGAAGGATTCTATGATTCCCGGCATGCTTAAGACAATGGACCAGTGGGCTGAGGTTTCGAGGTCAACGGATTTCTAAGTCTGTAGTTCCTTTACAGATTTGCATAAAGCACAGATAATTTAGAATGTTCTGAATTCTGTCTTTTGCTCATTGCTTTAAATGATCATCATAGTCTCAAATCATCCTTACCAGTTCTGATCTTTTAGAACCTGACTTGGTTTATTTCCTGTGCTAAACCAAGTATATAATGATCCTCTTCCTTCCTACCTATGGGTAGTAAGGAACAGCAGCGTCTTCAAAAAATTCAGTTTAAGCAAGCAAGTAAACAGATACCTCAAGCTATATTCTACTAGACTCTTCCCCTCCATCAATTGTTTTCACTATGGCTTAGCAGCATAGAGGAAGTCTTGAGGCGAATCAGCTCCAAAAAAGGAATTACTGTATGGACCAATGGCCCTTTCCAATCGTCTTAATTGCGCGGGGAAGCATCTCCTTCTCGTAGTCAGCTACAGTAGCTTCCAAGTTTTCAGTTCCGTGCTTGATGATTTGTTTCGCCAATTCAGGTGTCGTACAAAGCATTATTCTCTTACGTCAAATGTGCTGCATCTCCAACCAGGGTCAATCCAGGTATAGGGTTCCAGGGCGAAGACGTCTCTGGCGTCGAGTATAGGGGCCAGGAGCGGAATTTTGAAGCGCTGGACTTGATGAACTCGGTAAGTTCTTGGGCCCATCCGGCGAATTCACTGAGAAGCAACGACTTCCACAACGCATTAGGTCATGGAAGATGGCAGACGTCTTCCCCGTCTAGCTGTTAGGAAGTTTCACACCAACAGAGAGATGATAAGATTCATCACCTAGGTAACGCAAAAATATTTGACGTCCTTTCTTCATGGCTAGGTAATTTCCTTTTTCAACTAGAGAAGCTGCTGAAGAGTAGATTGGGTCTCCAGGCTGCATGAATGCAATAAAGAAATGAATTCCAGAGTACTGCAGCTCAGTAAGAGTGACCTGCGAACTTGGATCAGCTACAGAAAACTTTTCATCTCCTGATGGAAATGATGGGCATTTTACCTGCTTTTGACTTTTGACCGACCCCCGTCTGCACCTATGACAAGACAGAACCCAGGTTCAACACAGCTATTTATATGGGCCGAGATAGAACCATCGTTTTCTCTCTGTATATGTTGGACAGGATAGCCCCAACGAATTCTAGTATCTAGCATAGAGCTCAAGAGAAGGTTTCGCAGACTTTTGCGATCAATCTCTAGTTTATTAGCATTACTATCGTTAGGAATGTCTGCTTGAATAGTGCCTTGCGCATCAGCAATCTTGACCGGCACATCATAGCGGGCGATGGACTGGAACTTTTCCAGTAAGCCAGCTTCTTTTAAAGCAACCTGCCCCAATTATTTATGAATATCAAGGGTACCACTGCTTGAACGTTCATTGGAGAGTGTGGCTGAATCATCTCGTTCAAATACCGTGTAATCAATGCCTGCAAGTTCCAGGAGTGGTGCAAGAGTGAGACCAGAAGGGCCGGCGCCAATAATGGCAAATTGGTACTTGGAATAGACTCATGATGAAGAAGAACCGTGAGTATTTTAGTAAGGAAAGCTATCTTTCCAAGTGTACGAGAGTGGAAGTTGGTTTATATACAACGCCATCGTCCACATCGCGACTGCTATCGTTTTCAACATCGTATGGAAGCTTGGCGCATTCGTGAGTGATACACCACCAAAGAAGTGGATTACTTCAAAAGCTTGGTTCCAACAAGTTAGCCACTCGGAGATTACTAGTCTGACCTTGGCGGTGGCCTTCATTTGCTATAACTTCCGAGGAATCGATAACTTCCGACCGTGTCTGTCGCAACTTGCGACCTCCTCGTCTAAAACTTCCGATCTCCAAAAAGCTGTGAGTGAAGCTAACCCGATGGTGTCAGACGACGACAAGAGAATGGAAAATATGCTGCGACTCCTGCAGATCGAGCAAGGTAATGTCAAGTCACTCAGTCTGTCTAGGTCATCGTATTGACAACCGTCTATGTCAGTTGCTCCCGGGAGTTCCGGATGTAAACGCTGCAGAAAAGTAAGCGTCAAATGCACCTATTCACGCTCTGGAGTGATCCGTAGGAAAAGAAAAAGCAGTAGAAAAGGCAACTAGGGCTAGCCAGCCCAATTTGGAGGCCTCTTCCAACCGCATCTGATGAGACGATTAGTGGCATGCATTGTTACCTAGTAACCGATATCCAAGCGGCTCGCGAGCAGCTACGCAGTATCTATATCCCAGAGCAGCACAGCTGCTTTGACGCGCTCTCGTCATTATCTGAAAGAAGCGCGAATATGGGCATCCGACATGTTGCTTTGGGGGCTAATACAGCTAGTGAGGGGTTTTGTTTGTTTGAAGAATATGTCATAGAATGGGCCGAAGGTAGATTGAGACTTGATAGTAGTTGCTTATAAAATCTCTTTGCGCCACCCACAGAGGTAAAAGCAAAGCTGCAACGAAATCTTTGGCTTACTCTCAGTGACGTGGGAGTTTTATTAGAACCTAGCGATTTGAATATCCAAGCAACGATTCTAGCACTGAGCCAGGCATCCGAATTCGCGGGACCGTCACTTTGCTGGATGCTTGCGGCGAATGCTTGCAGGATGATGCAAGCTCTGGGAGTCAATCAACACTGGCTAGATAGTCATACTCAAGAGCAGCGCCTGATGGAGTTTTGGCACTTGAACCTGCTAGATAAAAGACTAGCTATCACCTTGGCAGAAATCCGACTATTCATCAGGAAATGGTGAGAAAGATTGGATAACCTACTTTACGGCAAGTCCAGCGGGCTGGATCTCATCTCACATCAACAAACACTCCTGGGGTCTTCGAAGCGCATTACACCTATAAACCAATCTTGCTGTCGTATTTACTGCAAAATATGTGGCACTGCCTCTACGGCGAAGCCAACCCAAACGATGAGAGCATACGAGCGATATCCGAAGACTTGATCTCTTGATATGGCCAAGCACGAACGGTTCGTTTGTTGTATAATAGCTACCAAGAATATTGTGACCTTGACTAACCCGCGAGACGTACCAGATTCTTGAGGCGGCAGCGCTATTCGAGAAGCCACTGTGTGACTATAAAGCTGCAAAGTCGATTGATGTAGCATTTCATACTCTCGAGTTTCATTTCTTGTATCCATCCTAATCACACGATCTTCAGTCCAGCTACAGGAGCATTGTTTAGACTCTTCGAAACAATGCTCCAGCTGCTCCAACACATGGCACATGAATCCAAACGGCCTTACCACCCCATCATGTGGCAGCTGATTTGCTGTCCCTTGAACGCCTTTCTTATTCTCTTTTGTTATATTCTTTCGACCGGCAATCAAAACTCGGAAAGAAATAAGGAAGCTTTGGCGGCTATGGAACAGCTACCGGGCTACCTAAGAGAGATAAGCTGGCGAAGCTCGTTTGCAGCAGGGTTAGAAAGCATCTCAAAAACTTTTGTGCAGCATACAAAATCAGTGGCTGGTTGTCCGGATTCTCCAATCCACAATGACTATGAGCTAGTAGCGGAGAGCTCAACATCTTCATTAACAACTTTGTTAGACAATGGGGTATCTCAGGTCCAATTGTTGCAGTCTACTCCACTTTGCAGCAATGTTGCCTCGGATATTCCAAATATGTTACAGCTTGATACCAGCGAGTTCAATAGCCAGCTCGATAATGGTTTAGCTACAGTTACAGACTTGGCTGATTATCATACATTGTTTGAGTTTGTTGAATTATTTAATTCGGAATGATAGAACAAAAATGATACAGTATGCACCAAATACGCTACTAGCATCATAAAAACCACATTGACCATCGATAATATGGATTCCCATTTATCAAATGCTTGTGATATCCCCTTGCTGAAAATTAGTGTGCTTCCAGAAGATCAGCATTCGAGCAGAGCTTCGAATCACATTTGTCAGCGCCTGTAGACTTTCTTAGAGCGTATCTCCTTTCAAGAAGAGGATTCCGTGGGAGATGGTTCTCTAGGCATAGTAGAACAGTAAATCTCCAAGCTCATAACAAAGTATGCGGTAAAAACTGCTCACATTACAAGAAAGGTCATCAAAGGCCTTGAGTGGATCGAACATACGGGAAGAGGGAGTAGTTCCAATTGCCGAAGGATTGAAGGAGCGTCGTACACTAGCCAGAAGCAAGATGCGCGGGACCTCGGGCTCCGCTACACATCGTATACTATGCCCGTATTGGATAATTTTCACTTAAAGGTTCCATACTACTACCAGTATTACTCATCCGAACGGAACAATTCAACCGGTTCGTAATATTAACACTGAATTCAATTGACTAATGTAACAAACATCAAGCTATGCGGAATGGCTTGTCGGTAAGAAGATTTGAGAAATTTGGCAGGTATAAATACACATGAGGATAGGAGACTTCGCATCTAAGCGATCCAACATCTATACATTGTCTGCCCATCTGCAAGTTCCGAACTAAGACAGTTTTTATACCAAAAATAATCTATAAATGAAGATGACCAAGCTCTTTGTTATCATTGGCGTTACTGGCAAGCAGGTATGTGTAGCTCTTAGCACCAAATATTGGTATTAAACTGAGACAGAGAAAGGGGTCCTCGATTGCTAGACAATTTCTAGATTTGCCAAGCTGGAAAGTTCGGGGTATCACTAGGAATCCGTCCAGTCAAAATGCCCTGCATTGGGCAGCCGAGGGCGTTGAAATCGTGAAAGGCGACCTAGATGACGAAGCTTCCCTTCGAGCCGCCTTTGAAGGGGCCAACGCCATCTTTGCAAACACTGATTTCTTCTGCCACATGTTCGATGGCACACACGGGCCTGATACGGCGTTGCAGTACGCTTTCGAGAGAGAAGTCGAACAAGGGATGAATGTTGCCCGTGCTGCGTCTGATCTCAGCGTCCTCAGTACACTAGAACACTTTGTGTATTCATCCCTAAGTGATGCCTCCCGGTGCAGCGGAGGGAAATACACCACCATTTACCACTTTGACTCCAAGGCCAGGACCATGGACTTGATCAAAAGTCAGTTTCCGGAGCTGGCTAATCGTATGAGTGCCCTGCAAATGGGCCACTACGTCACAAACTGGCGAGCTGTATCAGCAATGGCTCCTCAGCGTCAATCGGATGGGATTTATCTCACCAAAAGGCCCTTCTCTGGAGACGTGCAAATGCCTTTTGTCGTTCCAGACAGAGATACGGGAGCATTTGTTAAAGCATTACTGGATGTTTCTCCTGGGAAGACTCTTGTCGGTGTATCTGAGATGATGACCTTTCCGACGTGGATGGAGATTTGGGGACGTGTATTAGATGTCCAGGCTGCCTACCAAGAGGTGACCCCTAGTGAGTTCTACAAGGACTTCCCAGAACCGCTTGGCCAAGAATTGATGGACACAAATGAATATATGATTGAGTTCGGGTATACTGGTGGAGATCCTAAAGTCATATATCCAAAAGAGGTAAAATTTTCCCATAGTTACTGCAGTCGCTGTGATCTGAGTTAATCTGCTGACATTGCAGCCCAGTTGGACCCGAATATCAAGACGACTTCCATGGAGGAATACATCAAGGGCGAGGACTGGTCTAGCGTGCTGGGCGAGCAGTAATTGCATTACAGGGCGAACTGAATGGTACCGGGTATGGCACAGTTGGTGGAGTTAGCGGACTAATAGAACTCCGCCCGATGCGGACTTTGACCCTGAAGCGATGCCTACTGTAGACATTCTCAATCAACAATGACGCTACGATCTTAACACACTTAAACTATCATCGGTCGCTTATACTTTGATGGCGTGCGTGAGACATTGAACGGATCAATCCATCGCTATTCAGGCCTTAACTGCTTGCGCTTCCCCAAGGTCAGCCATGCCCTCGCGAAGGTGGCATAGCAAGTCCAGGCTTGGTTGCGCGCCATGCAAGAGACGTCGTGTCAAGGCAAGTAAAGCCTCTCGCAATGTGAAATCGCGCGGCACACCTACTTATCAAAATGCTAGTGTGACATGACTATGCCAGTTTGTGGTAGATGCTCCCGTTTTGGAGAGCACTGTCCATTCACAGACACCAACGCTGCTCGCGGAGCCAAAACAGAAGCCTTCCCAGCAGGTTTTGTCATATGGGACTCAAGACTGTCCGTGTCCAACGATGTATATAGCCTGTCACCATCAATGCTTCTATTGACAAAGTCTGCTCAATGCGTGGCGTCTTTGATATTTCACGAGGCTCAGCAGCATGTTTTTGCGATGCAAGCTCTCAACGCCTTGTCCGTGCTATTTCGCCAGGGTCAAGGCTCTAGCAGTAGTGTGAAGGCGCATGCCTGGCATCTGAAAGCCTCTGCAGGTTTTCATGCCTCCGTTGCCGGCAGGGTAGTCAGTACCTACTTTGCCCAGTGGATTTTCGGCCTAGCAACCACCGTCTTCCAAATTCGTTTGTGTGTCACTCATCCAAGAGAGGACGCCATAGCTGAGACCTTCCACCTACTCAGAGGCACCGCAAGACTTGCCATCGCTATAGCACCCAGATTCCTGCAAGACCAAATGCTAGCACATGACAGAACAAGAGATATGGGCGCAAAGGTCGATCCCGAATTTCTGGAACGAATCAAACTGTTGGAGACAAACATTCGGATGGTGGAGCCGGACAAGGAATATTTAATTCAAGCTGCTGAATTGCTGCAGACCTGGTGCATTTCTATACAGGGACAGCCAAGGACTTGGTTACACATCTTGTCATGGCCGGCGTTGGTCAGTGAAGCTTTCGTCGCCCAACTGCAGTATAAACATGAGAATAGCTCAGTGGCACTTGCTATATTCTTGCATTGGTGTGTAATAATGATGAGGTTTGATGATACCTGGTTTCTGGATGGGTGGATTGCACAGCTGGCGCAGCAAGCGTGGGCGCAACTTGGGGGAGGTTGGGAGTCATCGGTAATAATAGCGGCTCAAGCTCTACAACTAGGCCCTAAAGAAGGTTGTAAAGGTTTTCTATAGAAAACTATATGGGGGTCTATAGGAATGTATGTCTATCGGAATATTGTAAGTTAGCTGACACACGTATACTAGAAAGTAAATCTGCTATAAAAGCGTAGTCGGAGAATTTCTAACCAAGAGCCAGCAAGGATTCGGCCAGTACTCCCCGTACTGCACTTTCAAGATCCGGGCATTGTCTCCACTTAATAGTGAGATGCTCGGGCAGTTCGGCCCGGATATTCCATAGGAAGACAAGAATAGATGGGGCTATGATTGGCTTCCTGATACATGTTACATCCCGCTAAGCCAGTTACAGAGGAGAGTTATGCTTGATAAAAGAAGCAAAGGAACTACAGCTCGGGTACAATAGCCCGAATACTACTTCAGGAGAATAACATCTATACGTTTAACAGTATTTTCGATTACAAATTCGAAACTTTTAAATTCGCCAGGATGTAAGAGCAATACATAAAGCATTTACTTATTCCAACTTCTGTTCGATAATAACGCCTTACAGTCTTGTGGTATTGATTATATGATTCCAACATGGCTATAACCAAAGAACACACGAGCAGTGATCATGCTACCGACATTCCTGGAAACAATGAAGAAGCCTTAGAATTGGGCACGACACGCAATGATAGATCGAACGAAGGGAGTGGAATTTCTCCCGAGAATAACAAGATGATAGAGCAAGCCAAAGAAGAGCAGAGGATCATAAGGGGCTGGAGGGTGAGTCGGTTATTACCACATATTCTACGTTCTGTCATGACACGCTGACACTGTCGTCCGTAGTGGGCCTTGGCTTACACCTCCCTCATGTCTACTGTCTTGCTCTTCGCTTTAGACAACACTATTGTAAGTGCCCGGACCGTCCCCCTAAATCCCCCTCTAACAGAGCCACTCAAAGATCGCAACCATTCAACCTACCATTGTCGAAACCTTCGGTGACCAGACAGCTCTGGCATGGGTCGGAGTCAGTTTCGTGCTGGGCCAGTCTCTCATTTTGCCCATGTACGTATCACTGCCCTTAGTTTCGAACTCGCGCTAACCGTGATCATTAACAGTGGAAAAGGTTACGGCCTCTTCAACATGAAGTTGTTGTTCATTGCCAGCTTATTCCTGTTTGAGGCCGGCAGCGCCATCTGCGGTGCCTCGCCAAACATGGCAGCTCTCATCATTGGCCGTGTGGTGTCGGGCATCGGCGGCAGTGGCGTATATGTTGGAGGCTTGACGTACATCAGCGTCCTGACCACGACTGCAGAGCGACCCAAATATCTCGCCGGCGTCATGTCCATATGGGGATTTGGAAACGTGCTGGGTCCAATTGTCGGCGGTGCACTTGCGCAGAGCGCCGCCACTTGGCGTTGGGGGTTCTACATCAACCTCCCCATTGCGGGCCTGTTCGCGCCCGGATACCTGTTGCTACTCCCCAGTATAAATGTCATGCCGGATGTTTCTCTCGAAAAGAAACTACGGATGCAGGACTGGGTCGGTATTATCATCTTTACTGCCTTCTGCGCCTGTTTCTGCATGGCCGGTAGCTTTGGTGGCACTCTTTACAAGTGGAATAGCGGCTCGGAGATTACGCTCTGGATCATGACTGTCGTGCTGCTGGTTGCCTTCATCTTCGTAACTATCTATCACCCGCTTGTGCCTCCAGAGAGAAGGATGATGCCAGTTCATTTCATGAGGAACAAAGACCTCTTCCTGTTGCCTCTGCAAGCCTTTCTTGTTGCAGGCTCAATGATGATGTCAATTTATTATACGCCGTTGATCTTCCAGTTTACTAAGGGGGATGATCCTTTACAAGGCGGGGTGCGCATTTTGCCCCTGATCTGCATGATTGTCTTTGGCTGTCTGTTGAATGGCTTTGTGATGCCTAAGACTGGATATTATTTACCTTGGTATGTTATTGGCAACGCGTTATTACTGACGGGCGCTGCCCTGATGAGTGAGTACAGAGCCTTGATTCCACGCTGTTATTTTAGACACCCAGTGTGCTGAGAGTGTTTATTAATAGCGACTATCGACGTCAACACTACCAACTCCCACCTCTATGGCTTCACGGTGCTCATCGGCCTAGGGATCGGGTGTTTTCAGAGTGCTGGGATTGGTGTTGTGTCGGCGCTCGCCCCTGCCTCGGAGGTCAACAACGCAGTATCAATCATGACCGTTGGTAGGTTACAAGACGCACTCATTGCAAAATCCTTTCACTAAGAATTCGCAATGCAGCACAAGTTTTGGGCATAATCGTGTCCCTTTCGGTGTCTGGCTCAGTCTTCCAGAACATGGTCCTCACATACCTCGCCGCCGCATTGCCAGATGCCAAAAGGGATGAGATCAGTCAGCTGGTCACGGGAACGAGTGGTAATTTTTACCAGAGCCTGAATACTGCGCAAAAGTTCTTGGTCGTCAAACAGGTAACAGTAGCAATTCGCGATAGCTTCTACTACCTGGTCGGTATCACCGCCATTGGTTTCGTCACATCTCTATTTTTGAGTGTGAGTAGTCTCTGAGGAAGCTTTGAACGCTAAGAATTCATTTTGTCTGCTAACACCTTGCCGCAGAGGAGGAAACTGTTCATTGAGAGCGGCAGCGCGGTGGCCTAAACAAGAAGTTCAGGCGCCAATATAGGGACTCTAAATCGGTGTACAGTCAGCTACAAAACGTTCAAAGGATGGCGTACCGGACAGCTTGTTACATCGATATTGATGAGCTACAATCTATAGACTAAATTTCTGGCGGAAACTGACTACAGGCCGGGCGCAACCTGTGGCTTTCTAGTGAGATGGGCCATCGCATGAGCGCGCGAGGATTGAGCATTACAAAGGCAGTTCAGCTGGCGTCAAAAGAAATTGGTTTCGTTCATTACTTATACGCCCTGTAACTCTATAGAAAGTGCTTGATTGTTGACTACTATTTTCTCCTAATTTATAGCTATTCTCAGTTGAATTAATATTTATCAAAGGCGCCGGTTGAACAATTTTAGAGTGCTAGCCACGTCTTCTGACCCCGTAGGAGTTTTATAGAATCTAATTTTCATGGTGCCGGAATGGAGTACCAAAATTGTCGCTTGAAAGGTGTGGCGGTTCTCAGTCGTCTGTATCGAGGTGCGCTGGGCTTGGTATACAACGTCCTGTCTAATGAACAAGGATAGAGCCTAGGGGATTATAGATGCTTCTCTTGAACCTTGACACTCTCTATGAATGAGTATACTAGTTGATTAAGCGTAGTTTTTTATTAACTCATCTGTAAAATAATACTGAACACCGTAGGTAATTGATCATGTGTAAACACTTTATTTCAAACGCCACTCTTGCTCGCTAGCTGCCCCTTCACAAATGCTTCAAACCCTTCAAGTTACCTCTGAATGTTCCACTACCACCTCTGGATCACATCTCCACCCAGCTATGAGCTATCTCGGGCTTGCTGCTCTTTGAGAAGTGCACATGGGGTATACCGCGTGCGGAAGAACTCAGCGCGTTTTTGTACCTGTTTACTGAGGTCCTCTTCAAGGGTGGCTAATCTCATGGCCGTGGTTCCGCCTGGTTGAGCAATTTTCTCGAGAGCCGCTACCAGCTCTTGTAAAGCGCTCTTATTACTCGACTGGCTAACGTCGCATAGCTCTCGCAGACGAGTATCAAGCGTGCCGAGGAGGGCCATATATATCGGGTCGTTATTCATCATGCCGTTACCGCCTTGCGGCGCATTCTGAAGCCAGACGATGTAGTCGGCGACGGAGGTGGCCATACCACAAGCGTCAGCCTGGCTGCGGAACACTGCTGAGGAAAACTGGGCAACAGTGTCAAGAATCACAGCGCCAGTTTCTTCGCTTATCCTTGGTGCCTCTTCGGTGTCACCTGCTGGTACAGGTAGAGACCAGGACCAATCGCGCATGGCCCTATGCCGGAGCTGGTTGTCTCTCCCTTGTACAAAGGGTTCGCTTTGTGCGTTAAAGTCAATATCCGAGCTATCGAGAATCATGTCCCCGTCCACTGGCAATTGACTCAAGGCACTCTGTTGTTGGGATATGGCTGTTTGTGTTGGCTCTATAAAGTCATTGGTCAACGGCAGAGATGAGCGCAGATTATTTTGCTGGTATAAGGGGTCCATTTGGGTTAGAGTAACGGCGTCTATCGAAGCGCTCATTTTAGCAATGTGTGCCTCTGCTTCGTCTTCCCATTCGGCTCGATAATCGATGTTAGTTATCAAACCGTGTAGCATTAATATTAGTGGAGCAGTTGTATAATTCGAAATTCTTACATAGGCGTTTTTGTAAGTCCCCTACTGTTTGAAGTAGATCGGCCTTGGTCGGCCTTTGATTTGAGAGATACACGCATTCCTCACCAGCTCGTCTGCACTTCTCGCATGCTGGCTGTTCTCCTCCACAGCGAACTTTTCGATCTCGGCATAACTGTTACTTTACGTTAGCTATATATGTGGTGCTCAAGGAATGACAGGCACACCTTGCATGCAATGCGACGCGAATGCGCTCCATTCATCATACTCATCTCGGTAGCCGCCACAGTCCGCTCTGGGGCAATGCCTCAGAACCAGCGAGCGGCTGAAACACCCCAAAGGATCTTAGGGAAAGAGAGTACCTAGTTTAAAGATTTCTCTTCTCTCTCGCGTAATTAGATTGGAATTAAGAAATGGTGGACTTAGCCAAAGGATTAGGTGCTAAGCTGATTGATTTGGCTGAAATCATGCTTACTTAGCAATAGGGGGAGCTTATCGAACATCCCTTTAGGCATAAATAGCATCTATAAAACCAGACCCTGTAACTAAGTAGTTCTCGTCCTTAGTAATATAGGTAACAGTTGAAATGCTCTAGTATAAAAAAAGACTTGACTAAACTGAAGATAGAAAATTGTCAGCATTTCAACACTTATATTTATATCACAAGGGTTAGTGCAAAGATTGAACCGTTAAGCTTTTTATTATCTGCCTAGCTCTATGGAAGGGTTTGGATTTATAACATAAGTTTGTATTTTCTAAGGCTGAATCTCGATCCATGTGCAATATCATCGTAATAATAGCCTATTGTAGAGCGACTGAGTTGCTGGAACTTTCTCCCGTAACGTGATAGTAGTTCACGCTATCACTTATTGTTCTTTTTCCCATAGCGCTGGATAGTCATATTCGTCCCATTTCCATTCTAAGCCCACAACATCTCCTTGTTGACGGTCTCGGTCTTGCCGCACAAAATTGAATATTCCCACAGTCCAATAATCCCAGTCAATCATACCACGGGCTATAGTTTCTTCGTGCTTCATGGGAAGATAGCTAAGTGAATCTGAGTTATAGGGTTCTAGCTCACAGCGAGAGCTTTCTTGGTCCGCAAAAACGACTGCCAGCCCTGAAGGCGACTTGTCACTCCTGATAATGTTGATCCGAGATACATTTAGACCAATGTACGATCCAACTAATTCTTCTGGAGTCGCTTTGTACTTGGACACGTCTCTGTTCTCCTGCCAGATTGAGATCATCTTCTCATGTCTTTCCAATCGTTCATTTCTGGATAATTCAATAGCAGCCACGAGATTGACGGATGGTTGAAGGTCAAAAAGAGCCTGAAGCATGATCTGTGATGTCGCGTCGGATGCATCCCCTGCATAAGCCGCATTGCTCAGTACTACAATGGCAGAATGTGATGAGGGTATCAGGTACGTTGTTGCTACTGATCCTTCAGTAATACCACTATGTCCATAAAGTGTTCGAGACTCAGAGTTTCTGCCAATAATATCCTCATGTCTGTGGATGGCATTATAAGAGATCTGCCCTAGTGCAGAAGTAGGCATCGTGGTTCGCCACCAACCAAGCAAGTACGCGGTATTATTGTCGAAACCATCGTCCACCGGTCGAGTCCACACCATCCCCACATGGACGATATCTGTCGAAGGGGATTCTCTTTCTCTTTCGCTGGATGAAGGAGCTCCTGCGATGGGTGAATATTCTTTTCACAATCATATCGATTCATAACTGCTGCGCAAAACTTGAGCAGGTCATTGACAGAACTGCGCATCCCCATTGCTGCTACGCCTGGCGCATACATTTCTGAGGTCAGGCCGTTCTCAATTCTAGCCCAATGCCCGTCCTCCATCTGTACGTAGGGATATGCAATGTTGTTGTTGCTGCGGACTTCGGCCTCTGTAACAAGTGTCTGGTCCATGGTAAGAGGCTGACAGAGCCGTTGGCGTACAAATCCGCAGAAGTGCATACCGGAAACAGCTTTTATAACATTCGATAACACCCCAAATGCGGCATTGCTGTAATTCCACCAGCTATTGAAGCGCTGACCACTGTCATTGGAGGTAGGAAGTGCGTTGAGTAGGGCAACATGATCCTCCTCCCTGATGGTTAGAGTGCCTTGAGGGCCGAAAAAGACGGCGTTGGGATTCGCTAGCCCCGTCGAGTGACGACAAGCATCCACGATCGTCGCCTGCTGGCCGATTCGAGGATATCAACTGCGGCAGCAGTCAAGAGCTTGGAGCAAGACCCAATCAAATAAGACGTGTCACTGTTAGCATCCAGGTTACTCTCAACGTCTCTCAAGCCGAGACTTTTGCGATAAAGGACTTTGCCTTCATGTAGGATGCCAATAGATATCGATGGCGCTTTGCAAACCTTTTGCACCTCGGCCACGTGTTGCATAGCAGCGTCAAGGCGCCGCACTGCGTCCCTGGAGCATGATTATGAGTTCACTGCTTCTTAGGGTGAGAAAAGATTTCTTACTTGTCCATCTCTAATACTAGGCTGGATTTAAAGTGTGGTATGTGTCGAGCGGACTTTGAACCCAATGGACAACTGTTAGCAAGGCGCTCCCAATGGTTTTTGATGTGGTATATAGTAGATGTAATGAGCCGTAGGGCACTCCCTTTGGTCAGGCAAGACTTGATCGTAAATGATGGAAGTAAAACCAGATTTTGTTGGTACTGCAATCCTCTCGCCGATATCTGCAGGTAAATTTGACTCGCTGCCTGAGGCACCAGATTGTGTAGTTACACAACGACACCGTAAGACCCTTATCAGTCTGATCCAGGCTGCAAGATTCGTGGTTATGCTGGAGGGGACACTGTAATTACACCAAAACAAACTTCTATTCGATAGAGCAAGTCGCGTTGGCTATTGAGGGGGTAACCAGAACTTGATGAGGCATCAATCTTGTACTTCGTTGGTTTTCTTGGGAAAGGGGATTCAGTCACCAAAATCTCAGTTGCACTCTCTCCTGCAGCTACCGCAGCAACTGCTGTGATACCTCGTATTTGGAATACTGATGGAGTCGCATGCAACGTGGTCGAATTACTGGTTGACCCAACCCAACCAATATATATTGGCCAGTAGTGTCCGTGTGCAACCCAACAACATTAAGTAGAACTTGCGCACAATTGCTCATTTGTATAAAGGGGGGGCGAGCGCAATAAGTGTTAAAAGGCTGCCGCATCCCAGATCCTGTTATGTGAACATACAGATCCTACTATTGGAATATACATATCCTATCAGTTGAACATGCGTTTTTGACTTTAACAACAAACCAATGTTACCAAAGAGATTGCAATTCATCTCCTACTGTAAGTATCAAAACAACGCGCTCGTTCACAGTTTACTGATATCAAAGAAGTTTAACGAGCACAAACCAAGACTATCAATAAGATGTGGTCCACCAGAAGCGGCGGTGGGGGCAAGTCCAGCGGAGGCGGGTTGGTGGAGGCGGAGGCGGTATTGGAGGAGGCAGTAGCGGAGGCAGTGGAAATGGAGGCGGCAGCACAGGAAGAAAAGATAGCGGAGCAGCAGAGCAAGCAGTGGATAGAAAAGCGCAAAATTAATAAGCGCATAGAAAGCTATAAATGAGCACTTTTCGCACAGATGGAACCTTGTTGGTATGTGCGTATCATCTTAGCGTGGATGTTCAAAGTTTTCTTGTTCCCCGATTTCTACTGCCCCACCCGTAGAGGTAACTCTGAAGTTTAAGAATAATCAACATTGCAAGTTCATTATTACTGTCGTGAACAAAATCTTCAGGCCATATCTCTTAACGTAAGGATTCATTGTGTAGTTTTAGATAAGTAGAATGGTTTAACGCAGGGCATAGCCTGCAGAATGATTCTTGTTTAGTAGCACTAAAGAATAGCTACACTAACCTTATATCAAGGCCAATGGCACGAAAAAGTCGTCAAGCATCAAGTTCATTGTCTACATTAGTCGGTCCTAATTTGCATGGTGGTGGAGCAGAATTATCTCGTCCCGCACGCAAGACTTACGATAACTGATCTTGAAGTGTAACACCGATGTAATAGATATAATGTAAGCCTTGTGTACCCGACCAAGCGGTTATCAAAAAAACAGAGACCGCAAAATGAATATCCACATACAAAGCGACCACAGAAGCACTTTTAGCGTGTGCTGATCTTAGCGTATTGTGTGCATAATTGCCACTTTGTGTGTTCAAAATTTCCTCAGTCTCTGTTTTTTTGATAACTAAGCCTTGCGTACCCAAGATATACTTAGTAAGATTAGCGCAATCATGCAAACTTTAGAGTACACAAAAGGCAATAATAGCACTATCAATTAGCAATTTGAAGCGCTATCGGTGGGCGGATAGCTTATAATCTCACGGTGCCTAAGCCGAAATTCTGTACAAGCACTTCCGCCAAGAGAGATTTTACGATCAATTCGTTACCTACACCTACCTGACGTGTCAGTGCAATGTAGGAATTACAAGCGACGGACACTATGAACAAGGAATTTACCGAAGTCTAGAGTCGGGCATGGGATTATTACCACACGCGTCTCAATAGCAAAGAACGCAATCGGATAAGCAACATTACTTCGCCAGAAGATCTCCTAGTCCATTACCATGCACTGACTATCAAGTATTCTGGGACGAAAACTGCAAAAAGCTTGAAGAAGACGCAAACGTTCGTGGCACAACTCAGAGCTTTTTCAACTGTCATAAACACGACCGTCCAGGCGAAACCTGACATTGCAGGCATTGTATGGGGTCCACTAGCCCTGATACTCGAGGTACGTGCCCTCTATGCTTAAGCCTGGAATAACTGGTTGGTCAGTCCGTCGCTCTTGAATCTGTCTGCTTAAAACAGAAGCTAGCTTGCCGCAAAGCATGAAGAAACCCTTGAAGCAACAACGGATGTTTTTGAGCGGATGGAGCGTTCTCTACCCCGCTTCCAGGAGTATTTAAAAGAATTTGGTCCCCGAGACCTGTCGGCAAGGCTCCAGCACGCCTTGATATGCTACTACGCGGAGCTCATTGCCCAGTACCAGGATGCAATCGAGTTCCTTAGAGCCCATCCAATAAGTCAGTTGATGCCGTTAGAGTACCACTCCGTGCAACAGCCGAGGCATGCCATAACTCATGGTGTTTCCTTTTGTTTCCCAATCCATTCATAACCATTTGGTTCCATTACTGCTGCATCACCATATGTGTCAGGTGCCATCATTGTTTGTGGTCTCAGGGCATCTTTGTCCTCTCATTTGACTAACAAGTCTTTGCTGCACAGAAAATTTTCTTTGTGAATCGTCGCGCGACACGTTTTAATATCCAGGCGTCGAAGCGCCTTGTCGCTATCCAGGAGAAGACAGCCTGGGTTGAAGCAGAAGTAGACTGGGCGAAATATAAAATGCAGCAGGAACAGCACAACAACATCATCAAGCTATTGTCCGCAAACGCATTCACCGCCATGACTGATCAGCTCCCGTATAAAAAACTCCCTTACAGGCGCAATCTCCGCTTTCACTTCCGCGGAGAATTGATGGGCCGAATGAAAAGCTACCTTATTCCTGGAACAGAAGTCTCAAGACTGCTGGCAGTCTCTTTATATGGATTAGGAGGCGTTGGCAAGACCCAACTAGCACTCGAATTCGCCTTGAGCATGCCGACGATTACGATGCTATCTTTTGGGTTCGAGCCGAAACAGAAGAGAAGCTTAGAGAGTCATTCATCACCCACGCTAGTTTATTAGAGCTTGGGCCAACGGGTTCTCAGCAAGATGCAGCGCTGATTAGAACTTTTATTAAGTGGTTAATGACTGCCACCACGGGTCAGACTCATATCATTATCTGCACAATGTAGCCCAGTCCGAACATCATAGTTACAGATACCTAGGTTCGGCCAATCGACGGGTTAAGTGGCTCATGGTCTTCGACAATGTTGAAGATGACCATGCTATTGACCAGACTTGGCCTGTGGGAGCTCATGGATCCATCATTCTTACCACCTGGAATCGTGAAGTGGCGGCAACATATGGCCATGAATGTCTCGAAGTTCCACTTTTTCCCCCCAAAGAGAGTCTGAGTTTTATGCTTGATATCAATCCTTATGTGAACGCTACTAAAGAAGAGGTTGGCGCCGCCCAATCCATTTCAGATCGTCTCGGCAACATGCCATTGGTCCTTCATTCAATCGGTTCTTATATTAGAATGGCGAACCTGTCTTATGCCAGCTTCTTACAACACTATGCCGATTTTGACACAAATTTGCTCTTCCAACCTGGGAACCCAGATCGCTTTTATGAATTATCCATCCATCGCACTTGGACGATGGCTCTTGTTAATATGACAGGAAAAGCTAAGAGGCTGATGGAGATTCTTGCCTTTTTTGATCCTGACGATGTGCCCATCGAATTATTTGAGTGCCATGATTATAAAGCTAAGTGAGGGACTATTCTGGTTCTTATATGCGAATTTGACTAACGGTTTGCTAACACGAATCAATATCAGCGTTCAATTCAATACAGGCAACACGCTCCTTGCTATGAAGCAAGACAATGACGCACTTTCTGCTTTTGAAGATTGCCTTAAGATACGGCAATCGAAGTCGCCAACCCACTCATACACAGCCTTTGTCTGCCATAAACTTGGTTCTCTCCTGCGCTCGCGAGCAGATCTTACTCAGGCCGCGTAAGTTCTCTGTCGGCTCAGTTCGCATTAGCGTCTCATTAAGTGATAGTAGAGTATTTTTTTAAATGTGTGATTAATATTCTCAAAGACTGCGAGTCTCAAGTCGGGGCCGTAGCTCGAAGCTACTTTAGCTTAGCATTGACGCTTGAAGAAAACGGCCTGTTTGATGAAATGGAAGAAGCAAAGGTGCAACTACACATTTCTCTTAAGGGTCTAAAAGCTCTTGTGAACAGGGAAGATCTTACTAAAGATTTCTTTCAGCAGTTTGTTCTTTTTTGCCACCAGTTATAGTTTGTAAACATAGATATATTGCAGTCGAGTGGTTAGTGTGCACTTTGCGTGTTTCTATAGCTGTTTTATTTAGCTTTATTTGAAGTTTCTGTCTTTACTCTCATATATATATTCTATGACTTATGTACAGGGTATATATTATATAAACTGGTTGCCCAAACTATAGCCTAGAATGTACTACTAGCTCTTTACAAAATGCAACTCAAGTGACATCGCGATTAACAAATGGGCCTGGTGTAATCGAAATTCTATGCTTAAAAGTAGATTATGAAAACTATCCCTG
This sequence comes from Trichoderma gamsii, assembly GCF_001481775.2. Taxonomy (NCBI): domain Eukaryota; kingdom Fungi; phylum Ascomycota; class Sordariomycetes; order Hypocreales; family Hypocreaceae; genus Trichoderma; species Trichoderma gamsii. The sequence continues at coordinate 68,090 of NW_020171361.1, forward strand.
CATTCAGGATTGGTTGAACCCACAACCATAAAATTATATCGTGGAGAAGCTCAAACTGTATCCTAAGTATTGATTTAGTATTTGTAAGCATGCTTGCTATTACGAGAATTGTGCATAGCTATAATTATAGTAAAAGTTAGTTCGCTAGCGGATTTTATGAGTCAGAGATACCTGATGTCCGGTGGTTCTAAAAAAAGTTAAGCTTGAGGTCCTTGACGGATTTGCATTTCAGACATATCTCAGGCCAGGCGGTCTGAGTAAATTGGGTGTGGAGTTCTAGAAGGGAAGTCTGGCCATTACTTCCATTGTCTTAGGTTATCGAAACCTTGCTATTATATATTTGTAAATTCAACGAGTTCTATTTGCTAAATCATCAAACTGGAGAGACATTTAACTGGAAGCTTGACTCAAAAGGGATCGCTCCGAAATAATAGCCAAACCAGTAAATTGAGCTTTTCTTTATACACTCAGATGAAACAACACATTGTGAGCTTTTTCATTGCATTCGATTGGTTCTAGTGTTGCGTTTCCATGCAATTTGTTGTAGTATAATACTGTCCTACGCGGCTCGGTTAGGGCGGGAAAAAAATTTAACGCTGAAGGATTCGCGCCTTACAGTTGACACAAGGTCCCGCAATTCATGCAAGTAACTACATCTGCAGTATGTATTGGATTAGTACTGTACTTAAGTATGACAGCCTTCCTTGCGTCTTGCTATTCAACACCCAACTGCATTATTGGATATTGTACTGTTTAGAGCCATCATGCCTCTCCAGGTTTTACCACTCAGTGTTTCAGACTTTGAACAGCTTGTTCACCATGCAGACTTCGGCGAGCCTGGGGATGATTGCGTAGCACCTCCTAATCCAGTGGCATGGCCCGTCACTACACGCTCTGAAGCACAGTTAAGGGCGCGCTGCGCCTTCTCTCTCCAGAAGCGCCGACTCTTATGTGACCCTACTGTGCACTTCCTGAAGGTTGTTGACAAGAAAGAGGCTGGCAGCAATACAGATGAAGATGATATCATCGCCGTTGCTCGGTGGCATCACTATCCTCAAGGCTATGAATATAATCTCGAAGCAACTTGGGAGATGGCTCCCGAAACCATAACGCCTCTTTTGCCCTACATGATCGATGAGACTTCAGACTCACTTCTGTCGTCCTATCCACCACCCAACTTCAACCTCGCCTTGCACAATTATATCCTCTCCGAACGCGACGCCTTTCGTTCCCAATGGATTCCACAACAGAAGCCATGTTGGCTCTTGATGCATCTGGCGACACGTCCCAGCAATCGAATGCGTGGAGCGGCGTCCTTGCTAATACGATGGGGCCTCGCAAAGGCCACTGAGGCAAATGAGCCTGCTTACTTGGAAGCTGGGGCAACTGCTAGGCCAATCTATGAGAAATTTGGCTTCAAACAGGTTGGGGAGCTTAGAAAATTGGATTTGGGGTTCTATGGGTTGGATGCTTACTTTGAACTCTCGAATATGAAGTATAATCCGCAGGAAGCAATTAGCAACGGCGAACCGACTTACCTGTAGTTACCTAACTACGAATCTAGGTAGGTAGTGTTACTACTTGTCGTATTACCTGCCTCCCAGCGGTTGCGGACATGTCCTCCGCCACTTCGAATCACATTAGCGTTATACCCAAAGGAGTTAATGAAGGTCTCGCCAACATAAGCATTGTGTTGTCAATTAACGAAAATGATTTGGTTGATTACGAGTTGTTATTGCTTACATCTCCCCATATTCATTTGTATATAGGCCAGTTGCTAGCGGCATTGCTTCTAAGTATGCAATTGCTACTCTCTCCTCTTATGGACTATGATACATTTTGGTTCCTGTCTCCTGGGACTGGGAACATTGCGTATTTATCACTGCGGACGGGCCCTCTAGCTTGTTGCCACAACAATGAGAGTGCCACTTTTGTAGTGAAGCAACAGACGGATAAATGGTTACGACAGTGGGCGTCTGAAGGCAGGACACCATTCATTCACCGGAAGCTATTAGTAACAAGCATGACATACTGCATTCAGGATGCCTATACAGCTGTAATCTCATACTTTCACCGAGGACCAGTGTGTTTCCCAGCTGATCAGAGATTGTGGTGATAAGAGTTGGGATTCCAGGTTACTGCAACCGCAATCAGACAAATGCGGAAGACAGACTACTATCTAGGGATTTCCTGAAGGGCCACTTGGTATAGAGCAACCAAGATTTTCGGATTTGGCTGAGGTTGTTTATAAGCCAGACATGCAGTGTTACCTTGCTTTAGTGCAGGCACTGTTAGTAAATTAATCCTATGTAGGTGACTTTAGCTAAAGGAAGTGTAATTAGGGACCGGGAGTAGAGTTGGTTTTTTATTGATAAAGCATAAGCGCCTTAACTCCACCCTCTGTACTGTACTAGATTAGGTCTCTTTAGTCATGAGCTGACTGTCAACCTGTCAACCTCGAGCCCCTCCTACTGTTGACTTGCGGGGGTCGGCCAGAGTATACGAACTCTGGGCGATGGCGCTCCGTGCACGCCTCTTTCTGTCGCCGAACCGCTTCACAATGAGCGCACCACTTCGAAGCAAGCAGGGCTGCTGGACTTGCAAACTGCGCCGCAAGAAGTGTGATGAGATCCGCCCTTGTTGTTTGACATGCGAATCGCTCTCCATCCCGTGCTATGGCTTCGGCCCGCGGCCCGAGTGGATGGACAATGGCGTCAACGAGAGAGCAGTCATGAGCAACCTGAAAGAGATCGTGAAGCGCACCTCGAGACGTAAAGTTGGATCGCAGCTGCCAAAGCAGCGTGATACAGTCGTCAAAATAGCGCCCAAGCTGTCCGAGACCTATGGCAAAGACTCCTCGTCTGGTCCGGGGTCTAAACTCGAGTATGCAGATGGTCCCCCTCCATCCAGTGATGCGCCATTGCAGGAACTTGGGCCTGGCATGCGGCATGATGAATCTACGGTAAGTACGATTTCCTCTCCACCGCGAGGGAGAGACCCTGATGCCTAGTAGACACCCGCTTCCTCCGAGCATGACGATCCAACAGTGAGGACCAATCTGTCCGTCTCAGCGGAGGAGGCTGCCCTATTGATGCATTTCCTTGACAATATATTCCCGTTACAATACCCCCTTTTCAAACCGGGAATTCTGGAGGGTGGCCGAGGCTGGCTCCTCAGTCTTTTGCTCCAAACCAACCCTCTCTACCATGTCGCACTCGCTTTGAGTACATATCATCGCCGGACGATGATGCCCGCTGAGACCGCCCGTCCGCTGCAGGCCGCCGCCCTGGTTCAGCAAGAAAAACATCTTGGGCTTTGCATCGCATTGATGAACAAGTCTGCCCAGAGATTCTGCGGCGAATGGAAAGGTCTGGGGATCGCGGTCACGGTTATCGAACTGGTGTTCTTCGAGGTAACTACTGTCTCTCTGCCAATCTCCACGTTCAGCCTTTGACAGCGTTTATCAAGCTCTTCACCGACAACATCGGTGCATGGCAGACACACCTTCGGGCGCTGCTGAGTATGGGTCTGCAAGCTCACGAGCAACATTACGATGGGCGGCTCCGCCTGACCGAATCAGCGAGGCAAATTCTACGTGAAGACCGGCCCGTCTCGGAGAACGAGCCCGCGGTCGCGGAAGAGGTAGCGTGTTTTCGGTTCGTAAACGGCACGACGACTTGGTTCGATATCACCTCCGCCATCATAACGGGAAAGGCTCCAGTTTTACTGCCTCATCTCTCTAGTATACTCTCTTGCGACTCACAGCTTCAGCTCGGTGACATCATGGGCTGCCAAAATAGCGTCATGCTGCAGATTGGACGCATTGCTGCGCAGCATGAGCAAAACGTCCTGGCCGTGAGGGAGGGGCGGCTTGCGTACCCCGCGATGAACGAGGGCGCGGCTGATATCGTGGTGGAGATCCAGCGTTGTCTTGCAGAGGGAGCATTTGCGCGTCTCGACCTTTCGGAACGCAACTCTGCAGGCGTGTCTAGCACGATGCATGACCCGAGGACACTCATCACGCGCACTTTTGCTCAAATGGCGCTCGTCTACCTTCATCTGGTCGTGCATGGCTTCCGGGACCTGGAACTATCAGGTGCAGCCATTTCTGAAGTCATGGAAATACTTCAAAGCCAGGTCTCGCGGAGCCTGCTACCTGCCTTGGTCTTGCCACTGTTCATCATTGGTGCTTCCGCGAGCGAGGGGGACCAGCCGTTCTTCCGCGACGTCTTTTCGCGTCCACCGTTGCTGGAACCCATGCTTAAGCACCGAGCGAGAATCCTGCCGATTCTCGAAGAGGTTTGGAGAAGGAGACAGACCTTGCCAGCATTTGGGTGGAGCGACTGCCTCGAGCTCACCCCTGATATCCTGCTTCTCTGAGCCCCCGATGCTTGACAATTGCTTGCTTAGCCAAGGCAGCGACATCCTCTCAGAACACAAAGCTCAGTCTTTCCGGGGCTCGCTGCCCCATAGAAACCCTTTTCTGAAATCTCTTACCTTGCGTATATTCCCATGGCCTGACTAATCCGCGCAGCGTGCCGTGCTGCTCAATATATGCGGTGGACTTGTTCAGCCGCAGTCGTTCTTGGGATTGGATTGGTTCGCCCAGCGGGTATTCCGATGATTGGACAGTAAATTCTCGGGTAACGCTGTTTTTGCTGTCGTTTCTTGTGCCCCGAATGGCCCGAAAGGGCATCTCTGTGAGATTAATCATGGTGTTCCCGGCTTACCAAGAAAAGTATTGGCTCTGGATATCTCGTCTCGGGCTTGTTTATCTTCTTGCTGGATTTCTAAGCTGCGCGGGTTCTTTTCTGATTGGCCGGTGGCTGCGGGTATTGTAGTGTCTGCGCGACACCCCGTGATTGGACACAGCTGCGCATCTTCTTCCAATTTCGTTGCTTCAGAGTATAGGCCAGCCATCGTGCTCGTCCATTTGCAATAACATATCAACAATGCAGGCAGGATTCTTTATAAAGGATTCCTTTCATCCCCTCGCTGCCCATTCTCTGCAGCAATTACTGACCATAGCCTTGCATTTCCTTACAGTGACTCCTTTCGGCAAACACAAGCCCCCACCCTTGCATCCCAAATCATGAAGAACATTGTCATCCTCGGAGGCTCATATGCTGGAGTTGCCGCCGCCCATCAACTCCTCAAGCAACCTGCAAAGACTGGGGAGCTAAAGGTTACTCTGGTAACCCCGAACACCCATTTCTACTGGAATGTGGCAGCACCACGCGGCCTGCTTCCTGGCCAGATTGCCGACGAGCAGCTCTTTCAGTCCATTGCCGATGGGTTCATGCAATATTCACCGGGCAAGTTTGAACTTGTAATCGCTTCGGCGGAAAGCCTAGACGTCAAGGCCAAGAAGGTTGTGGCGACTAGCCCCAGCGAAGGGAGCAAGACGGTTACTTACGACGTCCTCATCCTTGCCACTGGCTCCAGTATGAAGGGAGCGGTACCCCTCAAGGGATTGGGCTCGACAGAAGCAACAAGAAATGCTCTCCACGAGCTCCAGTCCCTGGTGGAAAATTCCAAGACAATTGTTGTAGCTGGTGCCGGTGTGACGGGCTGTGAGGTTGCCGGCGAGCTGGGGTACGAGTATAGAAAACAAAAGGAAATCATTCTAGTAAGCAATAATTCTAATTCCTGCTTCACACCGTCTTCGGCAACATGAACTCCTAACTTCTCGCAGCTTTCCAGCGGGCCTGGCGTACTCGAGAGTAGCCCAGCAAGTGTATCAAAGCTCACAGAGAAGGAGCTCACGAACCTGGGCGTCCATGTCAAGCTACAAGAAAAGGTCGCTGCATCCTCTCAACTGCCAGATGGGCGGCAAGAACTCACCCTTTCCGGCGGAGATAAGCTGATTACGGACATGTACATTCCTACGTTCGGCCTGACCCCCAACACTTCGTACCTCTCCGCTACATTCCTCGACAACGATGGATTCGTCGTGGTCGACGACTATCTTCAAGTCAAGGGAGCTGGGCCCGTATGGGCTATCGGCGATGTGTCGGCCATGGAAGGATCGCAATACCTGTCAGCCAACAGACAGGCAAGCCATGCCGTCAAGAACATCATTTTAAGCATAAGTGGCAAGCCATTGCTTGCATACAAAGCTTGGCCCTGTGAGAAACAATACCCTGTTTACTGGCTTCTTTTACTAATTTTCCGTAGACTCCGTGGGCCTCCAAATTGGAAAAAAGGCGGGCACGGGTTATATTGACAATTGGAAAATTCCGTCTTTCCTGGTAGTTTTCATGCGGAAGACACTATTCATAGAGAGATTTGCCCCTACGGTAAACGGTTCTTTGTTCTGATCATCAAATTCGTAAAGTATAAACAATATTCCCCAGCCGTAGTGCGCAAAACTAGAAGGGACAGCTGGTTCCCACTCAGCCAGTCAGGGAGCGAAAGTAAAGCGCAATAGATTTGACTTGGATTTGCCGTGCTGCTTTACCGTTGATTTGTTTATATATAACGCCTTAAATGCCGGTCCGGTTTATTTCTTGGTAGCTTGTTTATTAGAAAATATTACATGTTGGTAGAAACTTATGTTGGTAGAAACTTAAGATACTACTGTCGAGAGCTTTCCTTAATATTACTGTAAAGGTTAGTGGTTATATAGTTGGTATAAACTATTTGGCCTTTGAGGTAATAAAATGTAATATTCGAAGATATAATTAAACTATTGAGTTGGAAATAAAGGGTAAGAAAAAGGGAAAACTTCTTACTTTCTTCTTATTATACAGAGAATACAGAGTCTAGGATAAAGCTAATACGAATGAGTTTGTCGTTTTCGAACGGACGACCGACGACTTGGATTGTAGATGGTTGGTTAATATAGGTTTGGGGGTCGTCTACCGGGCGTTAGTAAGTTACAGGAACAAGGAACTCAAGGCCACTCATTATGTTATCTGGGTGACCATTGTCTGGATGGGCACACTTACAAAGTTCATGATTTGGTTTGTCAGAATAGTTCGTAGTTACGGGTTAATACTCTTTGTTTATGGCGTTATGTGCGCTATTGACCTTGAATCCTTCAACCGGCAAGACTGTCGACGGGTAGTCCACGAAATTGAAAAGTGTTATGTATCCCCAATAGACTGGACATATCAAGGCGTCAATGGGGCATCCAGTGCCAGTAAGCTGGGCGGAGTCGTCCCATACATCTAAAAACTGCTCCTTAAGAATCCGGATCTTCATTTATAACTGTTAATCCGTGCAACAGAATGAATGGTATTAGTGCTACTAGTTTGAAAGTTATGATTCAAATCACATGCCTGAAAGATCTCGGGAACACTAAGCTCTCTAGTATCATACACCTTAAGGATATTGTCCCCTCCATCGGCTTTCAACGAGCCTATTATTGCCTTTGCTCCGGCTTAGTAGTAGGCTGTGAACTGTGTTGAATGATTAGCCATGGCACATCGGCCTCGTATGCATCTTTGTACGAGTAGTTACTGTTAACTGAGAAGTATCCCAACAGTCGAACGGTGGCTTGAAAGGAATGACTTAACATACAATCAGTATGAGTCTTTCGAAGACACTCTCATGAAGCAAGTGTCAGAACATATCGCGGTGGCCGGCGTCTTGCAGAGCTTTGCTAACAAAGTTTACTGTTCGCCGTACTGGTGGATGTGGCATCACTACACCATCCCATTCTATTATTCTAAACACCAGCTGATCAGGCAAGGGCTCGGCCTGCCTCCAGGGTATTACTAAAGGTATATATCTCTGGGGATCTTATGTAATTAGTTTATAACAGGAAGCTTACTTCCGGGACATTATGCTATATGGGCTGCATTAAATAAAGTAGAACTTCTGCACAGTCGTTTTACATGGGTATCCTAGGATATAAACAAGTTGCGTACAGGTGGGTGACATTAGGTTACGCATTGAGCGTGAACCCAATTATTGAAAGTGGGAGTTTCTAGGCTCTAGTAGCATTTTGCTAAACTAGTGGCTACAATCCAGTGCAGCTGTTATCCAGTGTATAGTTTATTTTAATAAAGTAATCAACGCTAATAAATAAGAGGTTTAGGACAAGTAAGCTGTAATACAGCACATATCTAGATTAGCTATTAAGTATAAAGTCAACAGACCCCCTAATTGACCACTGGCACTCAAAGTGTATCCCATGGAATGGGATATTCTCAAGGACTATTATTTTCCACTCGTAACAGTACGGCAACAAAGTGACTCCTATGAAGGCAGGGGAGAGAAACTAATTACCGTCAACAATAACCCAGCTATCGTGTCTGAGTCTCTGGTTATTTCACTTTTTGGTCTAGCCTATTACCGGTAAGTGAAAAGAAACACAATGTTATATGCTGCCACTTGCATCAAAATATAGACTTACTAATGAAATGGCTTTTGGTATAAAGGCTCGCTTTCCAATATCGCATAGTTTCTCTGAAATCCAGAGACGTTGCTGCTCATTTATCCCAGGAGCACTGAGCGCGCATTGTAGTGGCCAAACTATACTCAGAGCTTGCATTAATTCCGATTTTGGCGCCGAAGGTGCGCCTGCATCTCCAATGTACCTTGTGTCGGATTGAACGTTGGAGCAGATCTCGTCTACTTCTTGCTGTATAGCTTTCAATAAAATCGAAATCTCCTTAGAATCTCGGTATCCGCTGCTCGGGTGAAAAAGCTCTTTACTCCTTATGAGTACCCGAGCCACTATTATATTAAGCGTTCGGTATTGATCCCAACGAAATGCCAGAAAGCCCTCAAGCGGTTTGTCTCCTGCATAGTTGCTTAGCATTGGGCGTACTAGGCGGAGGTCTCTTTGCAGACGCTTGATGGCCAACTGCAATTTCTTCACATCAAGCTGTCGTGGAGCACCTTGACGATTGAATAGAAATCGTTCGGCGTCTAAGCATAGGTCATAGAGGCGTAGCATAGATATATCCAGCAGTAGACTAATTTTCTCAAAGGAATCATTCAGTAGCGCCACAACATCCTGGATATTGTTATCGCCTTTGACGTTCTGTACAGCCTTGCAGAAGCAATACCGCCCACTCGTAGGACGAATATGCGCTAGCAGTGACAGCAATCCATTGACATGGGTCTGCCAAGTCGTATCGGCCGGACTGGCGTTGGTCACCATCTAGAAAACGTAAGGTTAGAGAGCAGGCTCTCTCTTTTACACAAAAGCGAAAAAACTCACGTCATTGACTGCCAAAAGAAACACCGAAGCAACCAGAGCAGGTGACGCTCTGCACGATGTTATGGCATCTCTCAATCTCCGTGTTAGCCAATAATATTTTAGAGACGTATTGCGAGACACGGCTGGAGTTTGAGATGACTGATGAAGAAGCCAGAAATTTGTCCCAGTTAACTCTAGGACCGATAAAAAGAGCTCGGTAGCTTCGTTTGAGGCCTGCCGACCTGTGGTAATCTTCGACAGGAAGAGTACGTTTCTCGAACTAAGGTTGAGCCGCTCATCTTCGAGGTTGCCTGCGATCATGTAGTCAACCAAGCATATCAAGTCAGCCAACTGCCATGAGCGCCGATCATCGCTTTCAGTCATCGTAAATGTCGAGGATGACTGTATAATATCTAATGACCGCGAACATGGGGAGGAGGTCGACAAGTCGCTACGGTAATGACTACGCCGTGCTGCGTCGGGTTGCCCGGACGGTTTCTGTTGGAGATCATCATAACCTAAGCAAATCCTATGAGATTTGACGCAGCGTTGGCATGATGGACGCGTTGAATCACAAAGTATGCGCCTTAGTCTGCAGCTCTTGCAGCCTGTGCTTGGGTGGCCTGGATTGACCATCTGGTCGTACCATCTACCTTACTCTCCCGTAAGATTGTCAGGGTAGCGGAGTTGAGCAATAGATAGACAACAGGCGAAACAGCAAGAAAACCACGTATTAGTTGATGACTCCGCCGTTTGTTTTTGTCTCTTCAATTGTGCCGAAAGAGGTTGGGCAATGAAAGACTCTTTAGATGACGAAAGCACGGCAGTAAACTTGACGGTATTAAAGGCATTTTATATTTTTCCGCCCATTGGGAAACCAAGCAGCCACATATAACTATGGGCGATGAGCCTGGTCTCTATTATGATTATGAGGACCAAAGAGCCGTGCTCCCAAAAGAAGCCTTCGAGTTCCAATATCCTGCAAAAGGAGACTCGCAGCTGGCAGTACAGATTGCAGCTCACCTACGACACAGCGGCTTCAAACCAGTCTTGGAGAGGCGAGGCTTTGACCACGCCGTTTACGTCCCAATGATCCTACTAAGGCCTCAAGCTGATATTCCTATTGTGCAAATGTCTATTCTACGTGGGGAGACAGATATTGAGTCCACAGAATTAAACATTCAATTGGGACAATCTGTAGAGTCTTTTCGAGATCAGGGATATGCAGTCATTGGAAGCGGAGGTTCGTACCATGACTTTCACGCGATTGCGCAAGCCTATTTCGAAAATAAATTTGTCCCTGCCGGATTTACTGCATTCGAAGACTTCCTGGAATCGGCCGCCTCCATTCAAGATCCACAGGCAAGGACCAAGGTTTTGCTAGGTTGGCGATCTCTTGCTAGCAGCTATTTGGCCCATGTGGAGGGTTCGTCAGAGCATCTTATGCCATTCATGCTTGCCGCTGGAAGCGGTGGTGGGCGTAAAGGGGTTAAATTTGACATGTATACGTACAAGGGTGCGACTATGAGTCAATATATGTGGTAGGAAGCTGTGAATAATGTTCTGCGTTCGAGAGGCTATCGCATGCTAAGAAAGCATGTCTGGCGCAAGGGGTCTAGTTTAAAAAAATCTTCATGAGATAGTGATCGATATTATTAAGACCATGCCAAGTCAGCTGGGAGATTTGTCCGAGATGCTTAGCGAGCGCCCTCGTAGGTGTCTCGGCCCTGGATCCCCAATGATATGTCGCTTACTTCTTCATCCAGACTCCGAAGACCTCCTTAATAGTTATAGCTGCAAATCGCCACTTAATCAAGTAGCATATTTAGCATGATTTAAAAGTTACAGTGACTTGCGAAGTAATTGGCATCTTTACTCTTTACTTCGTATACTGTAGCTCATGAATAACATATGTAATATTTAGCCAACACTAGCATCCTCGCAAGAGATGTATTAGGAGGGACTTTAATCAGTCAGCGAACCCTGCAATAATATAGCGGGGAAAGCCCCGTCCTGTCCGTACTTCCATCAAGTTATTACTGCGCTAGCAACTTCGCATCACACTAAGGTAAACTGAACTGTTACAGCCTGTGTATATAGAAAAGTATTTGAGCTATTGGGTGTTATACGGATCCACCTGTGGTGATTTCCAATACCGCTTTTATAAATGTACAGATTTTACGGAGATATAGGCTATAAGATATTAATAATAGAACTTGTTGGCAAGGAGTAGACACTCATTGGTCAGGAATACATAATCCGTGTTCCCAGACTCGTGACAGCATTCTAATATCCGGATCTCTCTCCCGGGTCCAACAGGTCCGGAAGCCAAGAAGAGGTGGTTAAAATCACTCCACTATCAAGTCTTTAAATACATATGGAATCTCACTGCACCCGACAAAGTTGGTCCCCATCATCAAAACTTGTACACCGTATTGATCCTTATATTACATCACTTATCATGGCTTCCCCAACTGTCCCTTTGCTTCGTCGCCTGGGAAGAGACGGTCCTCTGATACCCGCCATAGGGTTCGGTACAATGGGGATGAGCATAGCATATGGACCAGCAGCGTATGGCTACCCAAAGCACACTCCGGGTCGTTGAAACACTATGGGCTGACAAACGCAGGTCGGACACAGAACGACTCGAGCTTCTTGACCGCGCGTGGGCACTGGGCTGTACAAACTGGGACACGGCGGACGTCTACGGTGATAGTGAGGATATAATCGGAAAATGGTTTGCGCTGCACCCCGAGCGTCGCAAAGACATATTTCTTGCTACAAAGTTTGGCCTCAGCGTTGGAAACGATTATAGCATTAGCGTCGATTCCTCACCGGACAATTGCGTCAAATGCTTTAAACGTAGCCTGAATCGGCTCAACGTTGACTACATTGACTTGTACTACTTGCATCGCCCCAACCCTAAGGTTCCGATCGAGAAAACCATCATGGCAATGCAAGAGCTCGTGAGGTACGTAAAGTATTTTCCACACCCAATCCACATATAATTCTTCGGGACAATGAGCTCATAATTTCACTTCCACATACAGTCAGGGTAAGGTCAAATACTTGGGTCTCTCAGAGGTATCTTCAAGCACCGTCAAACGCGCCCACAATGTGCATCCCATTTCGGTGGTGCAAGCAGAATATAGTCCTTGGACGCTAGACATCGAGGAAGCCCAGGGTACGAACCTCCTCGCCACATGCCGAGAGCTTGGAATCTCGATTTTTGCGTATTCACCGCTCGGTAATGGCATCATGACAGGCAGATACCGGTCAAGCGCTGACTTTGGACCCGGCGACGCTCGGGTCGGCATGAAGCGCTTCCAAGGTGACAATTTCCGAAAGAACCTCGAGCTGGTTGATAAGTTTGCAGATGCCGCTAAAGCAAAGGGCTGTGAACCTGGACAACTGGTTCTGGCATGGCTCCTAGCCCAAGGAGACGACATATTTGTTGTCCCTGGAACGAAGAAGATCAAGTATCTTGAGCAGAACTTCGCCGCTTCAGGTGTGGGTATATCAGAGGATAACAAGCGGTCTATAAGGAGATTAGTGTCTGCTATTGGGTTCAGCGGAGATAGGGATATCACATATGGATCTTACCTTAATACAGTCGCTCTCTGACTTACTGTACTTGGGATAGTCTGATATCTAAATACAGCTCAATACAGCTTTGGGTGTTACTGTTGACTGCCTACTTCAACCGTCTCCACCATCTAGGCGCTCGTAGGGTAGCCCTAGTGGCTTTCAATAGATACATGAATAAATTCTAAGCAAAACTGCTGTATAAAGTTCTATGGGGCAACTTATACGCCATTTAGCAAAAAAACGAAAGAATATGCACAAAAATGTTCAGCCAAGCCTCATTATCCACAATTGTATGCCATTTCGCGAGATAGAGACTCTATACGACTAGACCTAGGCAAGGATAAGTCCAGGCAAAATAGTATGACAACGCATCTCCATTCTTATGGCCGAACATTACGCTGTCTTTCTTCGCGAAGCTCAAGAGTGGATTGCCCTTGGTTATAACACTATGCTACGCTATCCACCTTGTAAACTTAAAACAAGGCTTAATTTTGAGATTTACACTGTTCAATTTGGGAGAGAATACCGTAGGTGCAACCCACTCTTATGACCGAACTGTCTGCCTACATGTAAGCTTACTACCAAGTGTAAGCGATGTCTTCACTGCCAAGCTGCTTCTGTGCTGCATCCTGCCTTATCGTTCTGCCTAACAAGCTTTGTACTGCTTTGAGATATCTGCTTCAGAATACGAGCTCATCTACGCGCTTGTATTTGCAGCTGTCATCAGAATAGAAAATTGTTATTCTTAGTCTATTGTTCCACAGAATTGTTCATCTATAAAGGCTGCGTGTACACCCTCGCGAAATAACAATGCTTCTCGAATTACATCCAGTTTCGAAACCCATAATTACTCATATTTCTGGATATATACCCAAGTCTATTCTTACCTCTTGGATCACCTCGAAATGGGCAACTTCGGATATATCGCCTTTATTAGCATGGTTGCTAACATGGCCCATCCCATTCTTGCAACCTACTCATCCGGCAAAGGAGGGCAAATCAACTTTTATACGGATACCAAGTGCTCTAATTACAATGGAGAAGCCGCCTGATGGTGGAACAAAGCACCAACTATCGGCCTGCAGTACGAGGGAGGTGGCCCTGGCGACTGTTTCCAGCTCAACATGCCCGGTAATTCCCAGTCTATTAATATAGCTGGTATGTGGACGAGCGGTGGACGTGCAGACTCTGGTGGCTGTACATTCTTTTCCGGTTACAACTGTGATGGTGCCAATCAAGTCTGGGCCACGTATGGGAACGGCGCAGGAGGATGCTTGCCTGCAAGGGGCAGTGCTGGCTATTTGTGGAAGAGTGCACAGTGTGCGGCCGGTCTCTGAGGCCCAGAGGCTACAACACAGCTAAAAGTCAGTTGAGTGTAGATGAATATATGTTCTTATTATATCACGCCTCCTTAAACTTGCATCAAGTGGAAACACGTGTTTGTGCTTAATATGGCACCTTCATGAATTCCCAGCCCTACAGAAACTTGCGCCGTATTAGTATTCCAGCTGTCTTTACTGTCTTCTACTTCAGCGTCTATTGTTATAGGCGACATATCCCTCAATTGGGTATTTCTATGGCCTAAATGCCTCGACGATAGTAAATTATGATCTATAACATAAATGCGTACATATCCGCCATATTGGCCCGTATATGCGTTTCTTAAACCACCGCTGCCGCACAAAGACTAACAAGCTTGTGGATCATATTATTATGGCAGCTGCGTCCAGCCAACCGGATGAGCCCCCATATCCTTCATTTAAGGAGCTTCGGAGCAGTGAGCAGCGTGTCCACTTCTCTCCGCCGCCAAGCGTCTCTATTAGCCTCCAGAAGGCGTCTTTCCTTCCGCAATACCCGTCATGAGGACCTCTCGTAGCGTGGGAGAGCTTGACCCCTTCTTGAGGCTAGACACCAGCAGCAGCGGTAGTGGCGCCTGGCATGAGATCTCATCGCTACCTCTGACGGACCCAAAGGTCTCTTCTTTTGAGGCTTTGCGCAACCTTGACCAATGGAAGTCTGATTGAGTAGCATGGCAAAGGGACCATACTGCATCTGAGTTTAATGCTCGAGTATATCACCTATGGAGATCTCAGCGATGAAGACCGACCCTACGCAAATGAGCCTGTTGAGAATGGCAGCTGGGAGGAGGACTCGAGTACTGAGTTTCTCATACGCTGTTGCGAAAACGATAGACCGCTCAGGAAAAGAGGGCTGAAGATCAAAGTTACACCATCCGCAGGCAAGAGCTAACTTTGTCACTCTGCATGACTATGTCAGTGGTAGGTTTTAGCCCTAGGACTTTGAGGAACTTGTCTAAATAATAGTCTCAGCCGTGCATCCATGGCTCATGGGCTTACGTGGGGATATTATGCGAGCAAAGGCTGTTGCACGTCCCGTGCCTTATGTTGAGTCAATGTTCAATACCGAATGGACGGTGAGCAACCTGACTGCGCTGCAACATAAAATTCTGACGAAAGAACTTTGAACCGAGATGTGATGCCCGCCATGCCCCTTGGACGCTGCAACTCCCAGATTTCTGCAAAGAATAGGTGCAAGGACGGCCTAGTAATTGACGGTCCGTCTTGTCCTCTAATTAAATACTCAGCAACACTGAACACGAAATATCTATCTAACATGTAGTATGAAATATCAATAAACCACGAACCTGCAATTCAACAACTGGGTTGCCAAATACTCCAATATCCAGAACACGTTCGATGAATTCCCACTGGCCGCCTGTTACGTCTTTCACCTTGAGCGAAATGGTTCGAAGCCAGCTTTAGCCCGTCCTTGTACTTCTGGATCCAACAACAATAACACTATTCTTAATAATAAGCGCTGAATCTTGATGATGATTCAATGATCACGGTTGAAGATGAAAACGGCTCGGATACATGTCCTCTCCTAACACGCGGCGTGCCGCGCCCGCCTGCTTAAACCTTAATGTATGTGTTACGATTAGAGCTCTATGGCGCAGCCCAGAACCAACCGAGCTATAGTGCATCCAGGTCAATTACTTTCTCCTGGTTCCGTTCCGAGAATAACGGCTTAGATGGCATTACTGCCCATGAATTTATCATGGAATATGTTGGCAAT
Organism: Trichoderma gamsii; assembly: GCF_001481775.2. Lineage (NCBI taxonomy): Eukaryota > Fungi > Ascomycota > Sordariomycetes > Hypocreales > Hypocreaceae > Trichoderma > Trichoderma gamsii. The sequence goes on from NW_020171361.1 coordinate 83,928, forward strand.
GCGGGTTAGTTGGGGGCTAATTGCTATACGGCCTAAGGCAAACACTAAATTTGTGTAAATTGTTCCCATGAGACACTTGGGTTTTTTTGCCTGCTCTAGGAGTACCTTGTGTGTCGCTGACCGTGAAAACCCTTGCCTCAATCAGCAACAGATGGTATAATTTTGCCCCTGCTTGAAGTCCCTTGAATGCCTGGCATGAATCGACTGTACAGTTGGGATCTCCAGGAAAAGTTAAGAGTAGGCAATAAGAGGCGTTGGCGAGGGTATATCAACGCGATGCTAACAGGTTACCCGATTCTCGTACTCCAATTGATTCCAACCCACCATGCCACACCGCTGGTCAAGAAAGCCCTGGCCGCAGAGCTGAGATCCGCCAACACCATCGTGGCGAAGGCCTTGCCGAGTTGCATAAGCACAACAAGGCGCGCGTGGCGAACCTGCTCCACAAGAATTGCATTTTAAGGCCGGGACAATAATTTATGGCGGCACGGCGCCGAGCGACAGCAAGATCGAATCTCAAGTCGCGGAACGTCATGAAGCGCGCAACAGCTGGCTCGGGAACACTTGATCAGACACTCGACGAATTGACTCATCAGAAAGGCCAACGAAGACCCCCGCATAAGTTTTCTTCCTTATGTATAGGTACTCCTATCAAAGTCTAGTATTATCTATATTAACCCTTCATTTATAACATTATTTTATTTACATGTTGGATGAAAAATAAGCAGTTCTCAGCGTCTTAAGCTTAGGATGGCTATTTGTAAGTAGTACCTGAGCCTGTATAGATAAAATAACCATGCATTCTCAGAGCAGATGCATAGAACTCGAATGATATAGGAAGAACTATAATCTTCTAACTGTCTTTATAGCAAAGGCGGCCATCGGCCTCTTGATACCAATAGTTTGACCTTATGCATGTTATGCAATAAAATAGATCATTGGGGTCGTATTTCTGCTTGATCGCTTCAAGTGTCGGTCTTGTAGTGCCGTAGAAATTCGCAAGATAATTCGGATCCTTGTAATTTGCTTCATTGATATAGGTTCCAGTGTCTGGTGCCAGCAATTCCAGTGCGGCGCCTTTAACGTAGGTTATGTCGTCCTGTGCTGCTTTGACTTCCGAGTAAGGAGTTGTGTCCGGCCAATTACGAGCCACAAGATTGTTGACCAACGACTCGCGCCACGCCGGATTGATAGCAGTATTAGGAACGTCCAAAGCCACAGCACCGCCACCGTTAACACCTACTACCGTAAACGAATTCTGGCTAGGGAGGCCTGCAGTGACATTGACCATTTGGCGCACGGCAGTGCTGTTAGTGAGCTGCGCACTGCGCAAAAATCGAGAGCTCATGATGATGCTTTGTCCAACGTCCATGCTGTTCGCGTGAACGTTGTGGAAATAGGTGAAGTAATCGGGAAACGCAATGTACTCCGCCGTCACATTCATACCCTTGGAATTAAATGATGATAGCCTTGCCACCACTGGTGCCATGCTCTCCTGTACATTATCGATGCTCCGATTGAAGCCGCCAAAGGCAGACTCTAGCCTTCTGACTTTCGGAGCCAACAATGTGTCACCATCCCAGGCCGCCCAGCCAGCATAGCCACCAAGATTTGCCTCTAGGATCATAGGTGTAGTTTCATACCAGGTTGCAACGGCATCCAAGAAAGTGGCAAGATCATCATTCCCATCTTGGGGAACGATGGTCAGAATAGCTGCAGTCACAGGCATCTCCGGGTATGCCTTAATGGTCGCGTTAATGACAACACCATAGGTGCCACCACCTCCGCCTCGGAGCGCCTGGAACAAATCAGTATTGTGGCACGCATTCGCTGTGACGACTTCTCCATTTGCCAGAACAACTGTATACTCAAGAACTTGGTCCGCAGCAATGCCGAATTCGCGCATAGAAGCCGAGTGGCCTCCGCCTTGCAAGTAGCCACCAATGGCGCCTACACCTGTACATGTGCCGCCCACGACGATCACATTTTGTTCGTAAGCAAATTGATACACTTGTGTCCAAGTGTATGCTCCACCAATTGTAATCGCGCTGCCAGCCCAAAGAGCCGCTCCGGTAGATTCTATACTCTCAGGTTCCTGCGGGGAACACTGGCTGGTTGAAAGATATGAGTTGTGGAAAGTGAGGCCTTGGCGGAGATTATGTGTCCAGATCTCTAGACTGGCATAACCTGTTGAGCGACCCAGAAAGTCGTGGCCAGTCTGCTTGATAGAAACGCGCATATTATGTTGTGCTGCGAAATTGAGTGCAAGAGAAATGTCATTTTCGTTCGTCACATTGACCGCGTAGTAGGGGGAGTCTCCCAGCGAGCAGCTAGAGGTATTACCACCAGGGATATCACAGCTGAAGGTGTAAGGATAGTCATAGCCAGTCGGAAATTGAGCATGAAAGAGCGAGCTATTCCAATTGGCCTGGATATCGGCACACTGAACTGAGTCGTTCAGAGGCCCTGGGTAGCACGGAGCGGCTACAGGAAAGTTCTGAATAAGCTTCCCGGGAAGCGAGGCATTAAATGAGGTCAGCGCTGATTCAGTTGGCCAACAGGTTTTGTCGCTTGGGATCTGTACATTTGTTAGCGAGCCGATTTCAGTATGTGTCTCCTAGGAAGTCATAGTTCACTTACGCATTTACATCTACCCGCTTGCACGACGCTCGAAAGGCTGGCAAGGGTTACCGGAACGAGCAATTTCCAGGCAATCATTGTTCACAACAAAATTATGTCTGTTTGATGATAGAACTGAGGACGAAAGAGCTCGGATGCGAAAAGGTGGGATCTCAAGCATTATATCTTCGTTTATTAGGGGCGAACGCTCCTGTATCGGCCTTCCACGCCTTTCCCTAACCCAGCTCTTGTTCAAAAACTATCCGGGCACCCCTCAGGGTTAATTCGTATACCCTTCACAGAGCGGTACCACTTAGTACAAGCAAGGCCGTATGATTGGATCTATTCCTTATGATGGGATATACACAAGGTATCTACAATTTCCAAACCAACTCGAGTCGATCCGCTGCTTGTTCGTAGTATCCACTTCAGTCAGTCTCAACACGCCGTTTTCTTACACTTGTCAAAAGCTGGTCATTATCTACCAAGTCCTTACCTTCAATATATTATGTTCTCGTTTGTGAGTGGGCTGACAGCTTGTATCTTAACTATAGGGAGCTTCCACTATACAGAAAAAATCCAGCAGTTGCCGGGCAACAAAACCGTTCCAAGACTGCCAGCGCATAAAGAGCTGCCCATCAGCACAACTCTAGATCAGTTTGCGTCCCATAGTAACCGAAAAGAAGCTTTGTATGGACTAATTAATTTCCAACACGCCGTATATAATTCAACCCTTGCTAGTTTAACATGTAGGTATCACCCCTGCAACCTCTGCTTAGGGCTAGACTAAAGTCAAATATCAGGGTTGAGATCGTCCTGACAAAGTGCCTGCCCCATTTATCATCGCAGTCTTTTTCCAACAATCCTTCCATTCCGCTTTCTCCTGCAAAGCTGATAGGGAGTAAACCTGATAGGATGTTGCTGACAGATTCTTTACTCACGTGCATAGCTACATGTACCCTTGTCTACCGTACAGTACAGTCTCCTTTTGCTTATGATATGAGAAATGAATCAGACAACGGCCTAGTCTATGCCTATTGTAAAACACCTAGGGATTTGATTTTGAATCGAAACGTCCTCGTCGACAAATTATGCGTGAAAGCCTTGGGGGCATAGTGCTACAGGTCAGTCTCTTCAACGTTGTCACAGTGGCTAGCCAACAATCCAAGGATTTGATGGGTGGTTATACATCAATGATACGCTTTTATAGCCCTAGGAGAACCAGTTTAAAGAATAGCTAGAGCAAACTACAACAAGCTCATTGGTAGCATTTCTATACTCAGAGCCAGGAAGTTTTACTAAAGGCCCGATAGAGTTTATTACCAAGTCTCCAAAGCCAGTGGCAACGAAAAAACACTTACCCACCGCCAAGTAAGCAGCAGAAAATGTTGGTAGTATTAGGCAGGTGCAGGGGAAATCCAAGCCAGGAGATTTTGGTGATGTGGTCCACCAGTACTATAAGCTAGGTGCTAGTGAAGTGTTCTTATGTGCATGAATAATTGAAGAGCCTTACCTTTCGATGCACTACCGAGCACATATAGTGGTTGACTTTACTACCATTAAGAAGGCTTAACCGGAGGCTAATAAGGATTCGACCTATGTATTTATTTTTGCGAAATGAAACTCACTTAATTTCTCAAATTGCATAGAGTCAACTTCATTTTACAATTCTTATTTCATTTAGCAGGAAATGGGTGATATCTACAAGAAGACCTCAACCCCCGCGTTTGTTTCGCTTCCCTGATCCTTCAACCATCTGCTCCGGTGCCAAAGTCTTCTCTGCGCAATAAATCACCCGAAAAAAATCTTCCCCAATGTGTTTTATCTATTCCCTCGCAATCCCGACGAACCTTTGTCAGCAGAATTTTGAGGAATTTGACAGGACTCTTTGTGAATATTCCGTCTTGATCACAAGCACTGTTAGGGATAAATCCATCCGCTTCCACCACTGCTCCGGTCTCTGTTGCTAAACTCATCATTTTGCATGTCCCTTCATAGTCGGCATAGGAAGCAAAATATAATTGACCGGAGAAGACATTTAACAGTAATCGCATAGAAGACGGCAGGTGCCAATCTCTTCCGAGAAGCGGTGTTGGGTAGAGTTGCAGTGAATCCAACGACGAAAAGGCTAGATTTGGCCGGGGGCCGTATAGATGAAGCGCTACATGGTTTGAAGTCCTAATGGATGGCATCAGCTCCTGAGCTTCATGGGGGCTGATAATCACCAGGCGCTGAACCGAATTGCCATTTCCAGTGGTACTCAATATCCATTGCACTGGTCGCTGATAGGAATCCAGCAATGAGGCGGTGCCACTAAGAGCAACAGTGTCCTTGTAATCTAGTGTCGTAACAATGCTTTCTGGGAACTCATGGACGTCGAAACTGTTCGCTGCACTAGTGTTCCACAGAGTCTGAAAAGCAGGTATAAACGCTGGAGATGAAGAGGGCATTTTGCCAGACTTAATAAATTCAACAACGTCAGGGTGCAGCGAGTGCTTTCTGGGATCAGCTGGATGTGGCCTTTGTACCTGTCGTTCTTGCTCCATCTCTGGCGACAATTCTCGTTCTTGTTCTTCAAGAAGAGTGGATTGCTGGCTGCCCAGGCAATCGAATTGCTTGCATCGCTCTTGTATTTCCAATATAGCGCGGTTTTCCGATGAAGAAGGTAACTTGGGGTTTGTATGCGCCATCAAACGAGGACTATACCTATCTTCCATCGACTGCGCCTCAACTTCGAGAAGCATTTGTGCTTCCTCTATCGACAACTGGCGTGACTTTTCGTCTGTTACTTCGCCCCATATAGCCTTTTGACGCTCAAATCTCTCTCCTTGCACGGCCCACAACGGCATATTTCGCCTCGTGTCAGCATACGTCTCAAAAATTGCCCAATGCAAGACATCCATAACGCAAATCTTATTGCTACCTGAGAGGCCAGTTGCCGAGCAAATCTTTGTCTGGATCTCCTCTGGTACACAAAATACGACGGATTGGCCTTGGCCAAGTTTCCGCATTCTCATGCATGCTGTATTCAATCAGCCGTAGCACTTGCATCACAATTAAGACTACTTACCTTGCACCAATCTATCTTTGGTCAGACTAGGACCCAGAGTAACCGCAGCTCTGTAGCCAGTTGGGAGCTTGAGATCTGTTCCTCTAGTGTGAGCTTCGTCAAGATATACGAGACAAAGATCCAGCCGATGAGAATAAGCAGATGTTTGCAGCTTTTCGACGTATCCCTTGCGATCTATAGCGCATAGTTCATCAGCATCATTGAAAAACACCACCGCTTCTTTCTCTTTTTCGACAGGGACAATCTTTAGCCACTCCTGCGCGACTTGGATATTAGTGAGTTCAATTATCTGTGCTCCAACATCAAGAATGACATGAACTGGAGGATCCAGAGACCGAGCAAATGTTAGGAATGCGTTGCCCGACGGTGCTTCTTCCTTTGGTCGTGACATAAGTACAACGCTATTCTCAGACTGTAACAACCTTTCAAGGACCAAGGCATTGGTGTGTAGTTGATCGTCAAGATCCAACTGTTCAATCTCAAGAGGCAAAAGATCGCGTGAATCATTAGTGCCACTGAATCCCGTTGTAGGATGAATCTTTTGCTGTCCAATGTCCCAGCCAGAAGCGGAAAGCTTTTCTGGAAATTCCTTCATCTCTCTGGGAAAGATAATATGCGCAAGGAAATAATCAATGACGTTTTTCGAGTATCGGAGATGAGGGAACAGACGATGGGTGACTTGGTAACGGTCCTTGATGTTCACTCCGACAAGGCGATGGAATGACTCAGGAAGACTTGGAGCAAATTGGATCCACTCCGAATACTCGCTTTCAGCTTGGTCCAACTTCATTAGGTGCTCGAAACACAAAAAGAGGTCATCATCAGATAATCCTCCGTAGTAGTAGCTCAAGCATGTGAGTACAATGACAACATCTACATGACTGAATTCGGATCTTGGAGTTGGGCTATCCTTTGCTCGGTAGGGCACAGCAAGTCTCGTAGCAGGCTGCCGGGTGGGAGCAAGCCCATAGTTGACTCTCCAACGCTTCTGCTCGAAAACGAATCCTAAGATGCCCTCTGCTATAAGGCCTCTGAGGAGAAGCAATGGCCCTTTGGTCAACTCAGTATAAAAAGAACACTGTTCCACTGCAGTTATCTGTTCAGAGGAAAGAAACGCAGTTGAAATATACTTGAGTACAGCATCTTGTGTGCTTGGTTGCTGGTGAACTACCGGAAAACCAGAAAGTCCGACGTTGCAGATTTGATGAGATAGTTGGTTCATCAAACTATCTAGGGCGTCCTGTCGAAGTATACGAGTTTTGGGGAAGCATCCTTCAGCATGGTAATTGACTTCGATAGAATCGGGGAAGCTCTCCTGTATCTGCGGCACTATTCGCGACATGAGACTAAGCACTTTTTGGACGAGTATCCAGCGGTCAGGACTGAGCTCAATTGGCCTTTGAGTTCCCATCGTATATATCAATTCGAATTTTACACTGTAATTCTCGTCACTTTCATCAACGATATCTCTAGTGTTGCGGTCCAGAAATCGTTGTGTGTCCAATAAAACGCGTCCGACTTCTTCCCGTCCAGAAAGAAGGCATTCGATGCCCATGAGCTTTTGGGAAAGTATGTGTTCCGGCTGTGAAAGAAGAACTCCACCCAATTTCATGCAATCTCTATAAATGCTGTCCAATGATTTGCAGTCATTTGCCGTCAGTCTCAAGGATCGAGAAAAGGGCATATAGTACACTCGTTTGCCCAACCATCCGCCTAATTTGGTGACAAGAATACGATGGAGCTCCTTCGCCTGTGGTTTTGTAACAATAACGCGTACAAGTCGAGATCCGTCTGCCAAGTGAGCTGCTATAATAGGAACAATGATGGATGATTTCCCTTCGCCCATATTTAGCTGCATAGTGACATTCTTGCCATTCGGAGGCGCCCTCATATTTGCGGCTACACTTTCTTGATTCTCCCGGATTAAGATGTCGCTTTCGATTTCGAGTAGCAGAGACTTGGGGTAATCAAGAGGTTGCCAGTTGCGATGGCCAACATTGAGTAGCTCTTTCATAAGGTCATCCCGGTTGTCGTGTAAGTATCTCATGCGTCGAGCGCGTTGTAGTCTAGACAATGCCAGCCCATAGTCGACGATAGCCTGTTTCCACTGATTAGGTATTTTGTTCCACCATTTGCTCGCCAATTGCCGCAGAAAAAAGGCTGGGGAAACTCTAGGTGCCATAAAAAGCGATATTGCCAGCGTTGTCTCAGTGTCTGATGCATTGCCAGTCGTAGGTCGCATAGCTATCGTCAAAGCTTCGCAAATTCGGTCTGCATCCTCTTTGCAACGTTGTAAATTCTTGTCCAATTCACCAACAAGATCTTCCCCATAAGATTTAATAAAATACTGATGATCTTGAAGGTTTAACTTTTCGAAACTCTTTTCGAGATCTGATACATAGCTGGACTGATGATGGTGTCGTCGTGCATTGTCCCGTTGCAGTCGCTCTACAAGAGCCGCCCCATTGGAATAGTTTTTGGCGCGATCGGCACTATAACCCAAAAGCTCTGGAATTGTACCCTGGATAACTGGTTGCGGTAGCGGAGGGTCGAAGATTTCAAAAAGATCACAATCGTTGAAAAAGACTCGTTTGGCTGATTTTGTAGGGATTGGTGGTGTTTCAATACGCGGACCCCAATCAATCGACTCGACGGAATAGCGTCGAAGGACATTTACGATCTCAACAAAGTGATCATACAGTCGATTATTGGAGAGCCAGCTAATCCACCTCTTTCGCACGACTTCCATGGCTCGACCTAAATAAATATACGTCGAAATATTGCAGCTGGATGGAGTTTGAAGATTTTCGCAAATCCATTGGCTTTGCAGAGAAGCTGAAAAATCTGTTACAGCCGTGTCCAAATTTTGATGGAAATTTTGGTAGCGCCTATTCGTCAAGCTTGACATGGATTCCCTGTGGTAAGGGCTCATGTGAGAATCAGGGGAGTCCGAGAAAGGCTTGGAATTGCACCTAGCAACATGCTGCAACCAGGCTGAGGCAACCTTGTGACCGTCAGACAATTGATAGGATTGAGACTTGGGTACAATTGTACCTCCAACAGACGACATAGTTGCGCATGCGACTAGAGTTTGTATAACCTGTAAGTTACAGGACTCGGAGTAGCCCATTGCGGCAAGACAGAACATAGCCTGGAACGTGTTAATGTTATTTTGTTGTCTTCCCAGGGTATGGTAGAGCTGGCACCAGTGCGAGCTAAGAAGTGGCCTGGCATCTTCCAGCCATTTCGCATCATAAGAGATAACGCTGTCAGGCAGGGGGGTGTCTGGGCCCAGCATGCTGTCGCCTTTAGACAGGTATGCCCAAAGGATATCCGCAAAATTGGATGGAATAGCTTCAAAAAGATTGGCCCGCATTGTGAACAGAGATCTTGCTATTTTAAAAGAACGATTATATCTGTCGGAAAACGAGACCCTATCTCGCCCATGATAGAAATTGTCTTTGGAAGAGGCGAAGTCTTCAGCGCCAAACCCGAACAGGTGAAAACAAGAAGATCGGATCGCTTGACGTTCTTCTAGTAGCGGCTCTACCCTGTCAAGGGCCTGTGGTTCAATATAAGTGTCAGGATAGAAAAATTTAAACGATGCGGCCTGGCGTAGGATTGACTGGACAGACCTATGGAACCCGATGTGCTGAGACAGGCTACTCAGACAGGGATCCCACGAAGTGCTTTCCATTACTCTCATGTATTCTGGATAGTAGCGTCTGCTAGGAGATATTTTTGCAATGCAGTAAAGACGTTCAAGGTTTTCCTCTGATAAGCACCGGAACGATCTAACGGCTGCTGAATCAAGGATCATGAGAGCCGCTTCTGTGCCGGTCATTCCAGTCAGAGGGTCAGGAAGGCAATGTGAAGTGAGAGCATGAAGATAGCACATTATCAGCTTGCTCTGCAAGCTCCCATTGTCCACAAGTCGCCCTAATAGCGTGTCAACATCGTAGAAATGGACCTTTTCAGAAATTCCATAAGGAATGAAGACACGAATATGATCCTCACAGCCGTACCACTTAGCTTTACCGCTTGGTAGGAGCAGCTTGCGTCTTTGCAGATCATCTGTTAAGACTAATTTGCTCTCAAGTCCAATCAACACACCAATGTTTTGACAGGGATCTATATGCATATCGCGAAATTGACGGCTGTAGACCTTATCTGATTTTTGGTCTGACCAAAACTCTAGCTGGAACCTTGGCAATGCGATGTTGACCCGATTGAAGTCTGAGTTGGCAATGACGTGTATGTAATCGGGGTGTTCAAGCGGAGCCAACAGCTTGTGAAGGCGGTGTACCGCTATGTCAGTGAGGCCAAGGAGAAACTGGCCGCTTTTCTCCATAATCCAGCCTGAGTGAAAGGATGGCTCCAGCTTCCTCATTCTCCAACACTCCAACGGTAAGTCCCAAGGCGAGGACTTTGGTCGAAATTCGATCTGGCCGGTTCCCCGACGATACCAATGAGAATAATCGTCGATGAAATGCTTTGGTAGTATTTGATTGAAGACTCGTGGTGGAATGAGGTCAAATGTATCCTCTTGTTCCCTCTCTCCTGCTCTGACCGCCACCAAGAGAAGGTCTTTCTGTTCGAAATCACTGAGACCAAAATATATTTTGTAGTCGTGGTAAACCCCTTTGGAGGAAAATTGCATACCAGGCATGTCCGTCGGCATTACTTCCACCATTGACCTTCCGAAATACGTCTCATAACTCTGATGCCTCTCGTATTCCACCGGCAATCGCGACAGTGGCAGCCCGTTGACAAGCAACTCGGCCGTCAAAAGGTTGAAATATACATTCAGAGAGCCAAGTCCGTTTGCAGCCACTGTTCGTGTCACAAGCCAGTGATCGGCTGCGGTAGAAAGGGTTTTCCATTCTCCACCGCCAGGATATGTTGACCAAGTATTTGCAATGGCTTCATCTAGCCACGAACTGCGGCCACACAATATCTCTTCAATATACAATTGATGAGCCTGGTACATGCACTGATGCCAGCGGTTAGCTGCGCTGCGGTAGAACGCATCTTCCGGCTTCATCGCAAATTGCATGGTAGACTGAATAGCAATCGATGATTCGATCATTATACAAGCCTCTTCCGGATTCTTCACAATCCGCTGTAAATGCTTGTCATCGACGTAGAAGGAAGCCATACACACCAGAGCTACTTGGAACACTGTTTCAATAAGCTCTATTCGTTGCGTTTCATCTTGAGCTTCTTTTACTCGATCCTGCAGGCTGCGAAGCCACACAAGGGCCACTTTCCGACAATCTCTAATGAAGGAAGCACAATCGCGCGATATAGCCAGACATGGTGCCCAAGATAAAAGTCTTGTTCCGAGCGAGATAAAAGCAAACAGTGCTTGGAAAGATTCCCAATTTTCGCTGATTCTGGCTAGTGCTAGCCGAAGACCCTGCAGGAGCGTGGCAGCGAACATTTCATCGTCCAGATCCTGGTGGCTCCCTCTGAGGGCAGATTTTGGTAACGGAGGTCCGGCTTGTCGGCTGGTTTGCAACAGAATCAACACTGTATCAAGTTTCCTGAAATCTAGTGCTGGAGTATGAAGATTCACTAGAATATTCTGCCACCCAAGGCGGTATCCAACTGGAATACTGGCCATAGCCTTGAATTCTTCGAGGGAAAGATGATCTGGAGACATTGCCTGTCGCGAAATAACATGGTTTGGTGTCAATCCGTTTGGCTTATGGTGAGGCCGGAAAATGAAGTCTTGGAGGCTGGCGCACTGCTGTGAAAGAGTGTAGGTGCACATTTTGGGAACGTCGTCTGTACAATGAATCTCGGATATGTAGCAACGTTGTTCGGCATCGTAATAAGCGTATCTCATGCCATTCGCCACCAACACATCTTGCAACACTGCAGTTTTAACCAGCTTAGACCTCCTGTGAGAATGTACGTTTGGCTTTGTAGTGGACGCGAGAATTATCGTACGCGCGGCGTTATCGTAATAAGAAGGCAGGTAAAGGCCCAGAGTCCACTCAGCAGGCTGATCACCGCTACCACCATAGAGTGACCCCAAGACATGAATTCGACAGAATGATGACATATTACGCCAGTCATTGAAGCATTTTGGGACCTTCAGCTCAAAAACCGTCGATTGCGCGTCGAGCCTCTTCTCGGGAAGTGGCCATTCATGAATGTCAATACGCAGTGTTTCGGCCTTATCCAGGTAGTCGCATTTACTACAGGAAGAGCTATGCTCAGAGTTTGAAACCCCCGTCTTCCAGTTCACGACATCCTCAAAGTCATGGCTAGCGCTGTTATAGAGCTTTATCCAGTTTTCGTATTCATTTTTAAGCCTAGAGAATTCGTCTTTCTTTCTCTGTCGCGCTGATTCTGCTTCTTGTTCAATGTCCCGAAGCAATGTCTGATGAGCTGGAGAACTGTCAAAGTATTGGACTGAAAAAGAGTGTACGTGTCCAAACGAGTGAAAGATGGAGGGATATGAGAAATAGGCGCGAGCACGCCGCTGTTCCAAATAATCTTCCACAGTTTTTAGTCGCTCCATCTGCCCTCTAAGCGGCAAGATGAGAGACTGCAGTAGTTCATGAGGCATCTCCGACCTATAGTTCAATATGAGTGGATGATGCTGGGTAGCGGCTTTGTCGCAAGCAACCCAGAGTTCCATAATGACTAGCAACATGATGGAAATACTCTCCGGATCCTCATCATACTGGCTCAACGCAAGGTTGTAGTAGGCTTCAGTAGTATTGTAAAGCCTCTCGCATGTATCTTCCTCCAAAATATGAGAGGTTAACCACGGATATAGAGAAGTTTCAACCCAGGTTTCAAAGGCGGATAAATAGAAAGGGATTGTGCTCTGCTCTTTGGGGCTAATAGCCTCAAGAGATGGTAAGTCGTCTTTTTCATTCTTTTCCAAAATCCATGGTGGCGTGAAGTCTTTGTCAGCCTCAATTACTTGTCGACTGTAAATTTGCTCAATGAAATGGTCAATCTTTTGGCATGTTACAAACCTCCCTTGTGAGATTTCGTTGGCCGACAGTGGATGAATATCCACAAGAGTTTCATTTTTTCGCATGATAACATTCCATCTCTCTTCATTTTGGCTTTGGCAATTGCGCAAAACTTTTTCAACTGTCGCAATCCATGGATAGGCTTTGTGCCGGTCAATCTTGATCAGGCGCTTGGATATCTTGGCCATCATGCAGTGATATATATCGCTGGGGAGGTCATGGGCCTCACAACACTGCAAAATGTAGGCCATAAAGAATACCATAAACTCCTTGTATAGCTCTTTGTTTGAAGCTGAGCGTGAGAGGTACAGCTGGATTGCCACGCGAACAAGTAGCCAGACCGACGACCTATGCCACGGTGAATCAGCATTAGACCAGAGAACTTCTTCCCGAGTATTCTTCCAAATTTTAGATCCTTGAGACGGCCGGCCAATGGCGCTAAGACCGGTTACCAAGAAATCAGTTACAATTGTTGGAGCGGTAGTATCTCTTTCCTCAATGTGTTGGTCACCAGCCTTGGTTATCTTTGGTTTCATTTCAGACACTTCTTGGTAACTCATTGTCGCGATTGTGTTTGCAAGACCGGCCTGACATTGCTCTTGGTTGAATACCTCGAGGCTCACAGCAGTTGAAGAAGCCGGAAAAGAGCGTTTGAGACGTCCCGAGATAGCCATTACCCTTTCGTTCTGTGGTGACAGTTCAAATGGCTCAAACACAGCGTTGTCTTTATCGCATGTTATGACTATACCGGCATTCTGTGCTTTCACATGAAGCAACAAGAAACCCCCTGCCATTTGGTCAGCAAAGCTAGCTCTTACTACACAACGTCGCTCTTGTTTGCATGGATATGTTAACGTACCATTCTTATTGAGGTCATAGAATCCCTCGCGGAGCAGATCTTCATTCAAGAATCCGCTTCCATCAATGATCTTACGAAAACGCTGAATGGCCTTCACCGCCTCATCGATTGCGATCTTGTCGCTTGCATGGATGGTGGTGCTGAATTTCTGGAGCGCATCGGCGACGATAGCTAACATGGAAGCCTCGTGAGCCACAATGTAGGCATCGTCACCATTCTGTGGGAGCTTTGGAGGCAAAAAGATATTCTCCACCACATATTGTATGTCTTGGGGAGACAATTTTAAAGATTCTGCTACGTCCATGTCGTGTGTGTATTCATATCCTCCTGATAAAACGTATTCGGATGTCTGTTGATTATTGAATTGAGAGAAATTGTATAACAGCTCAAATATCTAGACTTTTCGTTAGTAATCTTGGGTTACGACGAGGCTCCGTATTGAGCAAAGAGACGCACGGATTTGTCAAAGAATCACTGTCATCAACCGAACAGTTGAACAATCATGATGATAGTCGCAAAAAAGCGATCGGTTCCCAAAACGAATTGCAGCTGGATCTCAATATATATTTGTGTACTTTGTTGTAGGCCTCCCACAGCCTAACCATGTTCGTCGTTGGACAGGCAAGCCGTGAAAGCCTGGCAAGTTGCACAGCACCAGCGGAGCATGCTGCTATTGGATGCCACCGGCAGCAGCCAGGCATATTTATTGCAGTATGTAGCCGCTCAGAGGTACGTATAATGGAGCTTAATGGTGAGTAGGACCCACTCTGTGCTATGCTCTCACTGTTTTGAACGGCGTGGCTGAGCGCCCTGCAGCCACAATGCTGCATGCGTGTTGGTACAGGATATATAACACGCTTGTTGTAACTGATGTATTCTTATCACAGTTAGATGTTTTATGCCTTGTCTACGAACTAGAGAAGGCATTCAATTAGAGACACCAGCAACAGGGATGACAGTTGCTATACCTGGACTACACTACCGGCCCTTTCATTCCCCACCTCGCATATACGGTGATCAGCTTTACTGCTCAGGGGGGCCTTGCAGCAATTTAGCCCAAATCCCCGGCTCAACCTGGATATGTCTTTGCTTGCTATTGAGCTCGTTTCAGCTTAAGAAGCAAAGGCGAAAGCTATAGGTTGGGTCCCTAGCTTATCTGTAGTTGCCTCTTCACTAGCTTTCCAATTCCTCGTTGTATAGTTGGATCTAAAGCGGAATTCAAAAGAGTTAAAAAGTAGAGCATTTACGTCAATTATATCATCTCTTGTACATCTATTGTTTCTATTCCTTGCTGGTGGTAAAGTGGAAGCTTCGAATAATGACAAGGTGCGGGTCATAGCATGGTATTACTGCGGTCTTAGTGGCATTGGCTTGTGGGCAAGCTAAGAGACGCTGTCTCGGCACTCTTTTACCTTCCGCCAAGTGACCAAGTGCGCCAGCCATCGCTTTCATCACCTTCTTTCTCTCCTAATGACGGCGCCTTGGCTACAAGCCCACATCCCCAGCATTCTCTCTTGTCTAAAACTTCCAATCTGTTTTTGAGTTCAAAAGACACATTCAGCTGCCAAATATCGGAGATGCAGCTCAATACAGCTTTGGGTGTTCCTTTTGACTGCCTACTTCAACCGTCTCCACCGTCGAGGGCAGCAATCCTAGCTTTTGTCAGTATCTTCTAATGCATCGGGAATTTCGTGCAATGACTTTCCAGAGGAACAAGCTATTTTTTTTTCTTGAATAGCATCAACATATGAATGGTGGTATCATATAAGAGGATTAACAATACGGTGCACGGATAAAGATGAGATAGACTGAAGTCTATTAGTCGCAAGCGTCTGAAAGGTCTCCCAAATACCAGTATCTCAATAACCTGCTGCTTTGCTATCCAGAGTATTACTACTTTGATACGTGATACTTAAATCGTGACTGGTTGGCTATTCCTCTAAACAGTCATTCACTGAAATGCTGTGATTGTCAGCAAACTACTCAACGTAGCAACGTGACTATTATTTAACATCCTACATCATCAGAATGTATGCGTACATTCCAAAAACATTTCTTTTCAGTTTACTCTCATTTAGTAATGCAATGCTAAGTTGCTAAAAGTGGAACCAATGGGTAACCAGTGTTGTCAAGCTAAGCAAATATCACCGAAACCGCATGTCTGTCGTTATTTGGTGACGTGGTGTGACCGATGTTCGGCTTCACTTTTGATGCTTTAAATGTAACTTTCCGTAATCTACTTTGGTTATTACTTTGACTTGTGCACTTATGCGCATGAGGACTTTATTACTTTGCCGTTACCATGTCTGCCACCATTCTTCTTGAGTTGACCGCCAACCGATCGCCTCAGAATCATGCAGATACCACCAATGACTTGATTGGGGGTCGGATGGCTAACGATATTTCGTCTCTTCCGAATGAGCGTGAAGCAACTACCACAGCGACGTCCCAATCTGAGCGTCTACGTACTGTTCGGTCCAGAGCAGCAAATGCGGCCGATAGGCCTAGCGATGAAATACACGATCAGTCATCTCGACTACCATTTCGTCGCCTCATCGCTGCGTATCTATGTCTTTCAGCCATCTACTTTACTTCATCACTTGATATCAATTCAGTTGCGTTGGCTCTCCCCGTAATCGCGCGCGACCTTGGCGCTGGTAGCAGCATTACTTGGACTGGAACGGCCTATTTAATGGGTCAGGCCGCTTTTCAGCCTCTATACGGTCGCCTGTCAGATATTTTCGGTCGGAAGCCGGTCTTGATGCTCTCCGTTGGGTTTCTCGTCATTGGCGACATCTTATGCGCCAACTCCCACTCTCCCGCTTGGCTCTATGCGTGTCGAGCAATAAGTGGCATTGGCGGCGGCGGCATCAGTTCTATCATATCAATCATTGTTAGTGATCTCGTGAGCCTTAAAGACAGAGGCAAGTACCAAGGGATGCTTAATGCCTCCATCGGCGCTGGATCAGCTATAGGGCCATTCCTTGCGGCCTCCCTGATACAAAAGATAAGAATAGCAGAGATATCGAGTTGGAGATGGATCTTCTACATTCCACCAATCCTGGCTTGCGTCTCTACTATAGCTTGTATGGCTTTCCTGCCATTGACAACCATCAGTGGAAGCTGGAAAGCGAAGGCAAGACAAATCGACTGGATGGGACTTGCAGCTTCTCTGGTCGCAACTATTTGCATGCTGGTATGCATAGCTATACTGCTGCTCCTATTACAATGAGAAATTTCTGCTAATCCAACCATTCTTGTATTTATAGATACCTCTAAATTTAGGCGGAACGTCTTGGCCGTGGGGTAGTCCGGCGGTAATTTCTTTGATGATCATTGGCGGAATTGCAGTTGCAGTGTTCACTATCATTGAGAAAAAATATGCACGCATTCCTCTCATCCCTCTTCGGCTTTTTACTAGCAGAGCTACTGCAATTCTACTCATCCAGAGCGCTTTTTACAACGTGGTATGGCAAGTAGATATGTACTTTCTGCCTGCATATTTTCAAGATGTCGGGGGATTCAGCCCCCTTCAGGCTTCTGCGTTGATGCTCCCTATACTTTTGTTTTCGAGCGTTTCAGGCATTCTGTCAGGCCCGGCTATGACCATTCTCGGGAGGCAAGTCTAATCATCCATCAAATCCCTTGTAATGGGTGCGTGTACGCGGCTGACGCGCAGAAGGTACGACTATATATACCATCCAGGAATCTTTCTGTGGCTCCTAGGCGTCTGCCTAAAGATGATATTCGGCCAGAACACAAGCGTTGGGGCTTATTTGGGCGCCTTGTTAGTTGAAGGATGGGGTATTGGATGTGTTTTCCAGCCAGGTACAGTCTACTTAACACATGCCTGCATGGATACGACTATGTTATCGTGACTACTCACTGCGTTTAGGTCTCGTGGCTCTGCAAGCACATTGCCCATCCAAAGATCGTGCGGTTGCGACGTCAACGCGGAATCTCTTCCGAATGCTCGGTTCTGTCATTGGCATGACAATCGCATCCGCTTTGCAGAGTGCTGTTACGCAGGCAGCTCTGCCCGATGATATACCAGCTTCAGTGCTCTCGCAAGTAACGATGGGAACATGGAGATCCGGAACTACAACTTGGGACCAAGGCATATCCTATGCCAAGTTCAAAGGTTTTCAAGCAGTGTTTGCGATGGAAATTCCTTTCATGGCACTCTGCTTCCTTGGTTGTTTTGGTATACCCAGTGCAACGTTTGGGGAAGATAACGAGAGGGCAGAAAGACGCACGACGTAAAACACTCAATTATTTGGATGAGTTGCGATAGCAGCTTTTGACTAAACGATACTTCTGGCGACCCAGGGGCATTTAGTTACAGGCGGGAGAAACAACTTTACATTACTATGGAAGCGAATGCAACCCGGCCAGTAGCCGAAAAAGTTTTTGGAGAAGATATACTCCAGTGCCTGTACGCATACGGATGAAGATTCCCCGCTGGTCTATTGCATATTCCCTGTTGTAAGTTGGTGAGTCTAAATAGCTTTTGGGTATTTAAATGTGAAGTGTATACACACAGCCCAGCTTGCTGAGGGCTAAGAAACCCCGATTGAAAGAGTCATGCATAAAGATGTTGATAATTGTAAGCACAAGACACAAAATAATTGAGTTATTTCAAAAGCCTCTACCTTGATATTTCGTCAGTGTCAATACACATCCATAGCTAAATGATCAAGCCCGGTCTTTTCAGTGTCATATTCCGTATGTCATGAATAGGTTTGATCTTTGTGTGTTAATTAAAGAATCACATTGGCTCAGAGGAATACCAAATGTCTAATTGGTATAATGAATTATGATATTACTAACGTTCTGAGTATTTAAAGAGATACGATGTTAGTCTATCTTATTTACAATTTCTCGGATATTCTTTTAACATCGATGTTGAAGTAGTACACCTCCTGTTCTTATTTCATGCTATCAACAGCATAACACGCTTCCCTTACTGGTAGGCAGGGAAAACGGTGCCATCGCTGTTACCGCTGTAAGTGTAGCCGCAGTTACCGTTACCAACGACATATCCTTCGCCAGTGTCGCTGCCAGCGATGGAGAGGATAAAGTTAGGGTGGTTGGACTGGGATGCGCAGGTCTCGCCAGGGTGGTACAGCAAGAAGCAGTTTCGGTTTCTGGGGCGGAAAATGAATGTCTCGCAAGTTCCGAATTGCTGGCAAGCATTGCAGCAATCGGTTGCGGTGCTGGCGCCGTCAGCGACAGTGTTGAAATCGGAACCGACACCGGGGCCGTTGTTGGCGACGTTGACAGCATAGTAGCGTTTTCCATTGTTGCTGAAGTTGGGGCCAAAGGTGTTCAAGTTGCTGCAGGCGTCATAGACGGTAGGGCCAGGGATAATGGCGGTGGTGGTGGTGGAGGCTGTGACAGTGCTAGTCTCGAAGGTGGTTGTGAAAGTGGTCACACTGGAAGTGTAGGTGGAAGTAACGGTGGATGAGACATCAGCGGGAACAACAGTCTTGGTAGAAGTAAGAGTGCTGGTCTTGGTAGTCTCTCTCCAGTAGAAAATGGTTTCCGTGACGGGGTGCACGGTAGACTGCACAGTCTTGGTCTTGGTGTTGGGCAGAATCTTGGTACCTGGAATTGAGTTAGCGATTGGCCCTGTTGCTTGGTAAGAAGTGAATGCGATGACTTACAATCCACCTTGGTAGGGTACATTGAGGCCTTAAGACCCTGGGGCTTCTTCACTTGAGCCCGGGGAGGGTGAGGGTGGTCGAGGGCACGACGATTGAGGGTATCGGAGTTGACCGTATCCTGAATGTTTCGGAAGCCCGCAGTAGTTGGCACCACGGTGGTCGAGGTTGACGAGGTAGTGTCAGTGTTTGTGGTAGTGGTAGTCACGGTTGCCGTGATCGTGTCCGTCTCGACAGCAAACACGGTAGATGTGGTGGAAAAGGTATCTGTCACAGTTTTATCCGTGACAGTCTTGGTCTTGGTGGCGAAACCGGTAACAGTGTACCACAGGCCAACATAGCTCGTCACCGTTGGGCGGATGGTGAGGGTAGTGGTGGGCTGATGGCTGCTGGTAGAGGTCTTGGTGACAGTAGACACATGGTTTGTCGATTTGGTGCCAAGCTCAGTACGACAGGTCGTTACCGGGTTCGTGGCAACGACGGAAGTCGCCAAGAACGGCAAAACTGCCAGAACTTGAAGTGCAGTCTTCATGATGATCGTAAAAAGGACTGAGTAGTACCTTGAGTCTGAGAAGGAAGAGAAGCTGGATGCACTGCTACAAACATTCGAGACAGACGAAGAGACAGACGCATGTCGATTTATACAGCTCTATCCGCTGTCTTGGGTGGCGATTCAGCTTCGCTTCCAGCATTTGCTGGTCTTTCAGCACATCACGGGCAATGGGTAAAATTACTCGCGGGGCGATAGAGCTTCGAATCACTCAGCTGTAGCGGTCGGCGCGTTCTAGACGCAAGCTGTCATGGAGTAGCATCTAGCAAAGTGGATATTAGGCGCAGCTCTTCAGTAGTTTGCTTGGAGAAAAGCACCACTAATTGGCCATGCAGCGACCTACGGCCACAGAGGGCCAGCGTGACTAGGTGCTGGCGATGCTATATTTACACTAAGAGGCAATAGCTCCAGGCAATAGTGCCAAGCAATAGCGCGATCGAGCCATCTCTTGGCGCCAGGAACGGGGCCATTTGCCGGACTAAGCCAACCGCTTGTTAGCTCAGGGCAGATTCCAACTACTCCAAGGTGGCGCAGGGCGAGAGGCTTCAGATGGGCATCTGAACCCCTGACTAGTTTCGTGTAGTTAGAAGAAGAAAAAGAAAAGAAAAGATATTGAATGGAGGAAAGTGTAAGTTGATTGATTGTAAGCCGGGTTTGTATCCCTGATGTTCCAGCGCTCAACTGTCGGATTCCGCGATTCGAGACCAGGGAGCTTTAGGGGTCCAGATGAGAATTGCCGGGCCAACATCCAAGACCAATTTCGCTTGTATTATATGCAGTACTTGTATAAGGATTGAGTGCTAGGAAATCAAGCCTAGCCACGTTTGATCAGTATCAGCTCGTGATCCCTACAGCATTACTACGACAGTACACCGAGGACGGCTTATCACGATGCCAAATCAGTACTCGCGTAACAATGGAATAGCTGAGATTTATATTCTCAATGGCTGAATCTTTAGTCAATGGCTGAATCTTTAACCAATGGCCATACATGTCTCGTTTTTATATCGCATAATAAGATATCAATAGATTGGAACAAGTTTGCGGTGACGAACGTTCTAGGCAATGCTAGACCAGTGGGTAGCACCTCTAGCTGCTTAACACTAGGACCCTGCGTTCAAGTCAAGCTTTTAGCTCTTGGACCCACAAGAATAAAATAAGAGTAAAGTATCCGTAAAGAGTTAAAAACTAAAATCCGAAAATAGTGTTATTGACAAGCAACTCACTTTCAGCCGTGGCGTCAGAGGCCTAAGACGGCCTAGCCAAAAAGATAATACTGAGCTGAGTTGGCGATAGTCAATATACAAGGGTTTGAAAGCGCGTACTACTGCAGGGTTTTCAATAAACCGTCTAATAGTTACAACTCAAGGCCATGCGGCGGGGTAGCTGAAGAGTAGCAATGTCCATAGACCAATGTAATAGTATATCATCAGGGGACTTCACGGCCTTGTCCCGCTTCCACCGTGATCAGGAGCAAGAATATACAGTGGAAGGGAAAGAGGTGTTCATCCTCTTCTTCGTGATATTCCCTCTTCGTTTCCTGTGTTTCCTTCCGTAACACATTTCATTTCTGAGATCCAAGTTTTTTTCATCCTTGGTTTCACCCGCCATCTCAGCAGGCTTGGCGACTTCTTATTCACAATGTTGTCTCCCAAAGGCGTCGCCTGCCTAGGCTTTGCAGCAGCTCTTCTCCTTGGCAATCCAGTCTCTGCTGCTCCGCAAGCCCATGAGGCTCGATACCCCAATGTGCCTCGCCTCGACAGTCGTGATGACTCTTCCAACTCTACAACAAATGGCACAAAAACAAGCTTAGAACCTATAGTTCCTCCAACCGTTGACCCGGAAGACCTCTTCGTTCTCTCCCTTGCTACCAATGTCACCTTAGCATGGGCTGGCTCGCCTGACAACTCTTCCACCGACTCGAGCCCTCAGCGACGAAAGCTAAAGCGCGACGGCGGTATCTTGTCACAAGCCCTTATGACATTTGCCTTTCCGACAATTCCGCTTGACCATTCGTTATTCGTAACCGATGTTAGCTGTACCAAGGGTAGTCTTACTGGCACTCTGAGCGACAACGCCTACGGATTTGCGAAGAAGGAGTGGGCCGGCGTCGCCGATATTGTGTTTGTAACATCAGTGGACGGCTGTGGTCTGGATAATCAAAACGACTTCTTTCATGCGAAGTCTCTTTCCTTCTCCGACAGCAACAAGAGTTTCACTGCCACTGGATCCTCGGCTGCGTTCACAGATGTAGCTGAGCATCTGAATCTCAAATGGGGCAACATCGGATCTACACAGGCGAAGCGCGCTGTTGATAAGAGAGACGTAAGTGTTACATACGGTTTCTGTGATGCTATGGCTTGACTCTTGCACCTTATTTATATTGTGTTTTTATATTTGAACTCTGCTAACATACCCGTCACCAATCTAGATGTTCGAGCCGCACGCTCTTGCTGCACGAGATACCGAATCAGTCACCTTATCCTGGGACTACTGGCTTCAGGACGACGATCATCTCGGTACCGATCCCGACGCCCCATGGCCAGATGCCGCTCCATTGTATAAATGGGGCTCTGAGGGAGGCGAAGCGGATGATTCTTACTCAAAGGGCGAAAATGCTGACCCCAGCGGCCACCACAAGCGTTCAAACGAAACCTCCGTTTCTACTCACTCTGCCCGTGATCTCGAATATGGCTTGGCTCTCTACTGCATTAACTGTGGATTTGGTGGTTCAGCAACCCTATGGGGTGAAATTGACGCATCCATCTTACACCTTAGCGTCGACACACTGCAAGTCGGACTCACCGCCAACTTTGCCGCAGGACTCAATCTTGGAATGGAGGCGTTTTTCAAATATGAGAAAGAATGGAAGAAGGAACTGGCCCGAATCGGCCTGGGCGGTTTTGAGATCCCCTTGATCATCGACGTTGGTCCTTTCATCAGCGTCTCAGTAGACGCTAATGTGAGCATCGAAGCAACTGGCACTCTTGCCATCGGCGCCTCCGTATCTTGGCCAAACATTGACATCATGCTGGATTTGCTTGATTCCAGCAACAGCCACTCAAATGGCCTTTCTCCTCAGTTCTCGCACATGGCCGAAGCTTCTGGGGAGCTTCATCTTATGGCAGCGCTGGGTTTGCCTATCGAGGTGGGCGTTGGCATCGATATTCTTGACGGAGCGTTTTCGCTGGACGCTGGTATCGTGGATACTCCTTCAATCGTTGCGGAGGGCTCTTTCGAAATCGCGGCCTCAGTCGGAGACGATGGAGAAATCGACGTCAGCCTTGGCGGTAGCTGTTACGGCATTGCTTGGGATATCCACTTTGAGAACAGGCTTCAAGCTGTTTTAGAAGGTGATTTCGTCGGCGATGATACATACGACCTCATCCCTATTCAGGTCAGCGCTCCCATTGCCCAGGGCTGCATCGGATACGTCAACGATGGCACCGACGACAACTCAGACACGCCCCAGGGCGAAGGTTCCAGCGCAGGCATGGGCGGCAATGGCTTGAACAGTGGAGGACTTGGCATGTCCGGCTCCGGTTCGAACTCCGGCTCCGGTTCCAAGTCCGGTCCGGGTGGCAAGAGCTCCAGCACTACCAAGGCCACAAGCACTGCCAAGTCCACGAGCACTGCCAAGAGCTCAAGCAAGAGCACAAGCACTACTAAGAGCTCCAGCACTGCCAAGAGCACTGCCAAGAGCACCAGTACTGCTAAGAGTACTGCTAAGAGCACAAGCACTGCCAAGAGCACAGCCAAGAGCACAGCCAAGAGTACAGCCAAGAGCACAAGCACTGCCAAGAGCACTGCCAAGAGTACTGCCAAGAGTACTGCTAAGAGCACTGCTAAGAGCACTGCTAAGAGTACTGCTAAGAGTACTGCGAAGAGCACCGCCAAGACCCCTGCCAAACCCACCCCCAAGAGCGGCCATCGTTAAATCCAGCGTCTCTGCAGGTCTCACTTGCAAGTCTATCAAGGAAGCAGGCGTAAATACTGCCTGGGGTTTAGTAAAGCTACTAGAGTAAAGAATGCCAACCTCCGTGCTACCACCAACTGTCTTCAGAACTCTAGTTGCGTGAGCCTAACTAAAGAGCAAAGCTGTCAAGAGCTTGGGGCGAGACCCTGGGGTTCCAGCCCTTGCTGGCTTATATGACAAGGGATGTTTTGTATATAACACAATTCCGAAACCGATAATAATATATAACTAGTAATGTTCTTCCACAAAAAGCTACTTGCTTTTGGGTTTTTGATCTCTATCTATAATTACATAATGAACTCTGACAGTAAATACCCGTTTGTTAACAAATTTGTTTATATTCTTCTATTTTCGTAACACTTTCATGTGCTCCTCTTCCTCCCTCTGTCTCCGTCAAACATTGTCTGTGAAGTGACGGCACGTATAGCAGTGTTCTAGAGCCATGCTATACATACACATTACCCTATACCATACAAAATTATCTTGAATCCAAATTACACTGCTTTGCCTTCCTCCCTTCGTAGCACCATTGAACATCGCATAGGATGCTTGCCCATTTGTATGTCTATATAAAGTTGACTGAATTGTTTGACTTGTGCGTAGCTAAAATTCGCGCACGTTCTTGATGGCTTTCAACTCTCTGTGCGACCTCGCCATTCATTGATCCGGAATATCCAATCGCGAACAAGCGCTGCAAAAACGCCAGTCTCATCAATAGGAAGGCCATGCGTACCACGATCCAGAACAGCAAAAGTTGATCTAGGGTAGAGCTCCAAGAGGCGAAGGCTGTCTCGGTAACCGACGACTTCATCTTGCCGACCACATATAACAAGTGTGGGCGCTAAAAACTTCGTCTTTTCATCGTTAAAAGGAGTGGATAAGCGATATCGCTGCGGATCGTCTTGAATCAGGTCCAAAGCCCTTTTATCGCTTGCTCTCTCCGCCGGAAGGTAAACTTTGTTAATTTTTGCCTTGAGGTTTTGGACGTAAGTATGCGTTTGAACAAGGACATTCCCAAGCAATTTCTTGTCTTCCGTTGACATATTTGACATGAGCTCCTTGTTTTCTACCAATGGGCTGTAGGTATCCAGATCTCGTTTGCCATTATCGGGCTCAATAACCGGTACGCGGAGTAGTAAGCCATCGACTCGATCGCGATATTTTTGAGCTATAGCGCGTGCAAGGTATCCGCCACATGATGAACCAATGAGTGCGAATCTTGACTTTTGCAGCCGAGAATCAATGAATTTTGCCAAGCGCAGGTATATATCGTCGAGATTTTTGACATCATCGGCAGGTGTCGCGCCCATACCGGGAAGATCCACGTAGATACGGAGAAATCCTGGTGCTTTAACAAAAATTGGCTCAAAATCTACCTCTTCAACTTTTCCTTCCCCTTGCCATCCATGAACAATCAGAACAGGAAAGCCTTCTCCAATCTCATATGCAGACAAGGTGGATGCCATGTTCCTGTTGTGACAACGCGTTAAGAATGGAAAAGAACAAGCACAATGTAATGAAGCTTTGTAAGAAGCTTATTCGTATTCTGTTGACAAGCGTATTACCTGGAATAAATTGCGCAATGTCACATGACTTCACCGCAAACATTCAGAAGCATAGTACATGTACGTTGCTTTGCTTACATGAAGTTTACATTGATTCGAATATTTTTAATATTGTATTATTTTTTCCCGTTAACTACTTATTCATCACGTCGGACACTTTGCATATATCATTCTTAATACAGCCAAGGGAGTTGAGCGGGGTTCTCTGCTTTGTGAGGGGCGTTTTCAAGCTTGTATGCCTTCGAAATCATAGATGGAGCACGAATAATGGCCATTTGCCTCATAGCATCAATCTGAGGCCCACCTGGGTGAGTGGCTTGGTCAAGATTGGAGATGGAAATTCGTTCCCAGGTTCCGGCCTTGCCTTCCATCTCTCCTTGGTATGATTTAAACAATTGCGAGAGCTCTTCAGTGGAAGGTGTTGAGCCATTTTTCAACAGGGCCGCAAGCTTGTTAGTGAGATTGGCAGAAGCCTCCATGCCGATGTTAGCGCCAACGCCCCATTTCGGGTTCATCTGCATAATGTTAGTGACTGATATCAAGTGCCAGAGGGGGTAGGTTTCTTTTCCAGCATACCTTGTGAGCTGCGTCCCCCACAAGAGCAACGCGGTCCCAGTGCCACAGCTCCACAACACCCTCCTCGAAATTTGCGTGGCCTGCAGCGAACCGCTTATCCCACAAGTCTTTAAATGTGACCTTGGGTGTCAGTTTGACATTTGCGAACTCCTCAACTAGATCCTTCGGCACATTTGTGGTAAAGGGGACTCTGTCGGTGCATCTCGGGATGCGCTTGTAGATAAATAAGTGCGTCTCTTTCTGCGAAGGGAATGCCTGGATCACCCAGTCATCTCCGTGCACCTCTGCTCCTTGTCCGGAAGGAATATCGTCAAACAGCGGTCCTCTGCCAAAAACGCCAGTGAATGACGCTGTAAAGGGGTTCTCAACGAATAGACCCTCGGGTGCGACTTTACGCAAGTGGTCACGAACTGAGCTCCAAATGCCATCTGCGCCGATGACAATCGATCCTTCATGGCTTGTGCCATCAGCGAATTCCACAGTCACGCCGTCTTTGCCGAACACAATGTTGGTAAGTTCTTTTCTGGTAAAGACATGCTCTTCTGGTTTATCAAGACCACTAAGGAAAACCTGAGAAAGGCTGGCACGATCTGTGACAACGACAGGATAGCCGTGGCTGAACAGAAAGAACGTTAGTTTGGAAACAATGCATCTCATTATATCTCATTATTCCTGACTTACATCTGAGAAAACGCGGCATAATCCTGATCTTCGCTTAGGTGCTTTGCGTTGGCGTCGCGGTGCACCATGCCCGTCATCTGATGAGACACCTTCTTCAAACTCTCCAAGAGGCCTAACTGTTCCATCATCCTCGTGACTTGAGGCATAAGGAAAATGCCAAATGCAGTTGTGGGAGCCACAGCGCTTCGCTTTTCGAACAGCGCATAGTCAATTCCAGCGGCTTGGAGGCTGTTTGCAAGGAAAAGTCCAACAGGGCCACCCCCAATAATGATAACTTTGAAAGCCATTTTCGATTGATTGTTTGATGGATGGAAACTGAACGTATAAGTTGTATGAGATACTCGTGGCACCGAAGGAGTTTATAGTTGTTTCAATCGCAGGTTGGCACTGCGGATGAACGAAATGTAAAACTTGGATATCAGACACAGATTCTACAATTCACGAGTAGTCTTTTGACGGGTTTATATGCCTCTTCTAACAGTTACACTACAGGTGCAATGGTATAGCTAGAGTCAGGGGGATGTACTATGAGTCTGCTGATATAATCCATATTTGGTAATAGAGTTTCGATAATAGAGATGTTATCCATACAGTTCTAAAACCTAGTGGATGCAGCTTGGTAATAAGGTTTTCTCCACAATTTTTAAGAGCAACACATATGTTTATATAAAAGTGTACCTCTATACCAGTAACTAGCTAGTAGTAAGTGAGTAATTTTTATAGCCATAGTAGTATAGCTATAAAATATTACTTTAAAAATAATAAATAAATAAATAAAAATATGTATGTTTAATAGCATGCATATACTGTAATTACTTGGCAATTGTATATTTATAATAAAAGAAAACCTTCCAGAAAAAGAATAGTTAAGAATTAAATTATTATAATAGTATTAATATATACTTATTACTTTCTTTGCAAATTTCTTCTAAACCTCTATAAAGTGCTGAAATATTTTTTTTGCCTGTAATTACTTAAAGAGAAGTTTTTTACTGTTTACAGATTACCTCTGTTCACCATTTTCCTCTTGCAGCCTTTTTTGATCATGCTTGCTAATAGTGATCTGCTCAGTGGAGTCCCAGAGTCAATTACTCCGCAATCGCTGTACTGGGCCATATCCAGATTAAGGTGCTGGATCTAGGAGTCTCACGTTGCTATGCAGGGGTAAAGCACACCTTGTTCCGTTGGCAAAAGTCACCACTACTGTAGCATCCCACGTCAATGCTTCGGCTATACTTACCGCTTATTGTGGAATCCTTCTCTATGTATCCCTTATCACAAATCCCTGGTGCTTACATATTCGCTTCCGCGTGTCCCTTACTCCATATCAATTTGTCTTTGTTGACGCTTAGTGCCGACCGCTCAATCCTTGTTGCCTGATCGCCGCAGCTTAGCCCCTGCCGCGTGCCATGATTTATGGTCTGGTGTGATTGATGGTGATGAATTGTGACTAATAGGCTCACTATAAGTTTGACTGGCGACTACCGGATGGTTTCCAATTAGCATCAGCAGCACAAGTTAATCTGCTAGATCCGACGCTCCGATCTGAATCGGGCCGCACCTAATACCTCGTATACGCAACTACGGGGAGGACGTTGACACGGCTGAACGGCTTTCATCCATCTACCTTTCGGTTGTCCACAGACCGTGGTGCCCCGTACTCCTGATGACATTCCTTCCTTCGTCAGAACTAGTAATTGTCGACAGTCAGCCCATCATTTTCACCAATTATGACGGACGTCAAGCCTAGCTGCCTGGAAGGGATCGATGCCAATGGCACAGACAGTGAATCAGCAGTTGAGCGAACAGGGGCCAAACCTGCCGAGATGGTGCGTTTTACTGCTACGCCAGAGAAAAATGGCGCCACAGTGGAATCGGAAAATGCGTCTCAGCTGGATCAAGCGACTTTGATGGCCACACGCCCAAATGGAGGATGGAAGGCTTGGCTGCAGGTTGCTTGTGGTTTCTCGTTGATGTTCAACACATACGGTATGATGTCTCAAGTTAATAAGCCTAATAGTACTGGTATCATGTTTTGCTGTGCAGCTCAAAAATTAATGCATTGATAGGTCTCATCAACACATTTGGCATCTACCAAAATTATTACACCGAACAGTTTCGCTTTGACCCCTCTCGCGCATCTCTTATTGGTGGACTGCAGAGTTTTCTTCTTTTCTTTGCCAATGGCGCTGCAGGACCGTTGTATGATGCCGGCTATACACGCCTCTTGGTTGTCACAGGGACAATACTAATTGTCTTTGGGACGATGATGCAGAGCCTTTGCACAGAATACTGGCAATTTATCTTGGCCGAGTCGTTGTGTATTGGGTTTGGCGGTGGCCTGACGTCGTTCCTATCTCCTACGGTTTTATCGACCTACTTTACAACGTTATATCCCCTGGCACAAGGAATTGCGGCCTCAGGGGCCGGAGTTGGAGGGTGAGTGAAGTTTTGTCACACTATAGGCTCAGAAAATGAGTATACTAATTTGAGATGGCTGCAAGTATCATTCTGCCTATTGTATATCGTGAGCTTGAACCAAAAATAGGGTTTCCCTGGACAGTACGTGTTATTGGGTTCATTCTTCTTGCGACTTTGCTGCTTCCAGTGCTATTTCTTCAGCCACGCATGATTCCTGGCGCTGGTCGGAAGTTCATTGACAAGACCGCATTTACCGACTGGCCATTTGTTGTGTTCTTGTGCGGTAACTTCATCTATCTCCTCGGCGCTTTCACTCCATTCTTTTACGTGGAAGTATACGCCGTTCAGAACAAGATTGCAAGTGCGGATCTTGGCTTTTACATCATCTCAACTATGAACGCAGCCTCAGCTATCGGACGTATACTGCCTAACTTTGTCAGTTCCTACATAGGACCGTTCAACATGCTACTACTGTCGAGCATCTCAACATTCGTCTTTGCATTTGCCTTTGAGGGCGCACACAATGTTGCCTCGCTCATTGTTGTGAGTGCCTTCTATGGAGGCGTTACTGGCTTATTCTTTGCGCTACAACCCGTTGTAGTGATTGGACTTTGTCCCGATCCAAAGCTCATCGGGACGCGTGTTGGGATTGCCTTAGGTTTCATATCGTTTGCGGTGCTCGCAAGCAATCCCATAGCCGGGGCCATTCAATCTCGCGGAGGATTTGTAGGGGTTTGGCTTTGGGCCGGCGTCACGACTGCGGTCGGTACTGGCGTAATGTCTGTATCGCGTCTAATGAAGACCAAAAGTAACTTTTTCATGAAGGTATAACATTACCTTCAGTGAGGAAAGCCAGGACATAAGATCAGGGTTGGACATAAATGAAGAGATTAGTACCAATAGATAAATATAAACCCAGCACTACGTGTCTAATTTCACCACACCGTTTAAACTTCACAAAACTTGAATGCTCAAAGGAAGTAGACAGATGCTTAGGTACATGTATGTACATTGTGAAGTTTGTCAAAGTATATCAGCATGAGTGCCCAGTGGAGGAAGCGACCTTAGTTTGCCTTTGCTATTAAATTATTGTCTTAAAAAGCACTCAGATATCGGCTGGCATAGTCGTGTAAGAATGCTGATACAGCTTGTGACTCATATATTTGAGCGTATTACCAAACGAGAATCTCTGAGCGAGCTTTACGATAAGCGGAGAACAATTTAATTTTCTATCTTGTATTCTGAAGTCAGTGTTTGCGGAGAGATTTGAAATGCCTTCATATGTTGAGCTGAGATGATAGTCTTGGCCCATACAAGCACCATATTGGTAATACTCCCTTTACCACGTCATATCACTTGTGAACATAGCCAAATTGATTCCAGTGATTGAATCTGGCAAAAGACATGTGGGGATCAGGAGGTTAAAGGTGGTCCCCGATGAGTTTACATTCACATCAAGGATACGGCGAGTGGATCAAGATTGCGACGTCTGCAAGTCAACAGCCAGGGGAAATGCTACCACAGTAGGAAGCTACCATCGTTGGATATAACCCGAAAGCTAGCGCAGAAAACTCTCCGAAGCACATCATACCTCTGTGGATTCTTCGGCAACGGCAATGGCAACGGCACAAGTCAGGACAGGCAGGCCCTGTTCAGTCCACCGGGGTTGGGTTTTTGCCATTACTGATTCGTGAATACTGGCTTTTTAGACTCACCAGCGTGAGAACAGATAATAAACTGCACTTGGAACCTGGGCTCAAATTCTGCTTATACAAAGCTCTCTATTTACCCTTTAGTGTTAAAACTCAAAGCATGGCAATAGTACTCATCCACCACAGCATCTCACCAAACGGTGCATTTTACGAGCATTTACCCCTTTACCCCTGTTAATGAAAAGGATTCTTAGTGAAACGATCAACCAATCGATTGAGAGATAATTGCGTAAGATGTGAGGTGGTCAATTTAACCCTACTTGGCCTTTGCACGAGCAGAATTATGTATATCAGTATATCTTGAGATACTCTCCGCGTCATGTTAACCTCTATATAATGACAGGAACTAAATATATCACGCTCCATGTATCCAGCCGGATGCCTATCTGTACAGTAGAAAGCAGAAACAGGTATCTGTTCTATCTTTATCGGGCCATCCCACTCTTACACAAGTTTAAATACAACTCCATATAGTCAACTACGCCTAAACCTTTTCAGCCAAAATCAAGCAATGATATTAATAATTCCGCTTGAAAAAGGTTAGTGCTACAACATTTATTATATATCTCAGCAAACGCATGTTAAGAAACTCTCGACCATTTAAATTTATTTCCCTAACTATCTCACTCAACGCAATTTAGTACGTTGAGGGAACAATTGCTGTTCGTCCACCATCGGCCAACAACACATTTCCATTAAGATACGAGCCAGCCTTACTAGCCAAAAATAGCGCGACGCCAGCAATGTCAGTTTCCTCACCAGCTCTCTTCTCTGGGATCAATTTTGCTGGGTCATAACCACTCCCAGTCATAGTCGAAGTCATATCAGTCGGAAATACTATTTTGATGTCAGTATACCCATTCGAAGCATTGCCATTTGGGGCTGAACACTCACGTCCTGGAGCAATGGAGTTGACTCGAATGCCGTACGGAACCATGTGTGTGGA
The DNA here is from genome assembly GCF_001481775.2 of Trichoderma gamsii. Classification (NCBI taxonomy): domain Eukaryota; kingdom Fungi; phylum Ascomycota; class Sordariomycetes; order Hypocreales; family Hypocreaceae; genus Trichoderma; species Trichoderma gamsii. The sequence goes on from NW_020171361.1 coordinate 115,564, forward strand.
AAGCTGCTTCATCATGTGTTGCTGCGATGCCTTGCTCTGGCCATACGCAAAGCGTCCTGTTGGAGCAAATCTTCCGAAACCAAGCGTGCTGCAGGTGCCGACAATTTGACTGCTGAAATTAACGTTCTTTTGGCGATTACCGGCATCGAGAAGTTTCAGGAAGGCAAGCGAAGAGTACCAAAACCCAGCGGTGTTGATCTTGAAGGTGTCTGCGTACTCATCCACCGAGTGCTTCCAGTTCTCTTCAATAAACTCATCTAGCGAGGAGTTGTTGTTTAGGGTCTTGGATTCGGGCCCAGAGGTACCTGAATTACACCACAGCAGGTTGATATATCCAACCTCCTTGTGGATAAGGTCTGCAGCGGCCTTGAGCGACTCTTTGGAGGTTACATCACACTCCAGAGCCTTGACGACGTCGGGGAATTCTGTGGCTGTCTGTTCCAGAACGCTCACACGACGACCAATAATATAGACTCTGTGTGCTCCATTTGCGGCAAGAGCACGAGTGATCATACGACCAATTCCTGAATGATAGTCGTAAATATGATCATCAATTCCTAACTCTATATCCAGACAAGGTTATGCCAAAGGAGATGTTGAGGCGGGTGGATCTCGAAGGATGAGAATTGTGTGGAGGACATTGGATACTACTTACCAGAACCTCCGCCGGTAATCACAGCGACGAGACCGGAGACGTCGAAGAGATTTTTGGTCTCAATAGTTGCTGTGTTGGTAGAGCCCATTGTGTTGTGAGACGTCGAAACAAGTTACTAAAACTACTCAATGGCTTTTATTTTGCAGTGATGAACAGCTTGCTTCAACTTGAGTCAACAATGAAGGGAATCTTGACCAGTCTATTGAGTTGTAGCGAGATATAAATTTATATATATATATTATCCTTGATGAGCCCATTTATTTTGCAGGAGCTAACAATTCTTCCAAGTACTTCACCGCTCCATCTACTGATCCCGAGTAACCGACGTACATATCGGGGCGAACCACCGCTGCAACGAAGGAATCGTCATCGGCCACAAAGTCAGTGCCGTAGACCAGGGCTTTGTCTCCACCAGTGCTACCTTGGATGGCGTGCTTGGGCACCAGCTTGATATCGGTAACAAGCTTACCAAACTTGCCAACATGATCAGTAACGTCACCCTTGACAAGGAACAAAAAGTTTCCGTATGGGACCGCGCTGTAGAGGCGCTTAGGAGTAGAGTCTCCCGCGACAACCAAGTCAAAGTCAGGGGCGGGGTTGCCGGCCTTCCAGGCACCAGTGCCCGATTCCTGCACGATTTCTGACTCAAGGCCGCTGTAGGTAATACCCATACCCGTAATGTATGCGGCATGCTTCTCCACATTGCCGACATATTGCTCACCCTCGTGGTGAGTATCTCGCACAAGACGCGCAGCAACTGAGATAACATTCCCTGCAACCTTGCGGCGCTCCGTGTCGAAACTGGCAATGATCTTGTGCGCAGCCCCTGGCGCCAGCTCGTTGGCATGGGCCAAGACATAGCCTAAGCGCCATCCAAGACCGAAGGAATCTGAAAGACCAGTGTTGAGGCCCTGTCCGCCGTTGACGGAGTGCGCATGTGCAGCATCACCGGCAAGAATGATTCGACCGTTGCGGTTTTGTGACACAAAGGTTTCGGCAAGTCTCTCCTTGACTAATGTGGGTGTCAGCTTAGCCTGTCTGACTTGCATATTCATCGCTCCCGCCTCAGAATGGGAACATCGCTTGCTAGCCCTGCGGAGTGGATGTGGAAGGGGTGGAGGGGCAGGGGTCTGGCGGACAAGGGTTAGATATTAATGAGATTTCTCACCTTCAAAAGTGCTGAACCACTCAGTCTTGGTAAATTCGACTCTGTAAGGAGCCAGGTGCTTCTTGATCGACGCCTTAGACTTCTCCTCTGTGATCTCTCCGTCCAATAAGATGTAGAATCGGCACAGGCCCCGCTCTCGAGGAATCCATGCAACGCGGGATTGTCCGTCCAGCTCAAAGGTAATAATTTCCGGCACGCGAGGGAAGTCACTGTCGATGAAGGTGTCAAGCACAGCCCATGTCATCTCTGGCTTAGTACCTGTGAAAGGAATGCCAAGGGACTGGCGGACCATGGAGCGGGCTCCGTCTGAGGCGACACAGTAGGTGCTGTGGACGATGCGACCAGATACTGCTGTTACATCAACACCAGTTGAGGTCTCACGCACAGATTCGACTGGCTCAGAGAAGACAATTGAGTCGCCAAGCGCGGCAGCCAGCAGCTGCTCGACGATGGGCTGTCCAATCATCAGGAAGTTCTTGTGGTGGACATTCTGCAAGTTCTCCCACCAGTGGCTGCGGCGAGCAGTGAATTCTCCATTTGCGAAAATGGAACTCGCTATGAGGTGGTTAATTATGAATCATCGGATTACGTGATACAACTTACTGTTGCATTTGAGGCCCTGTGCCAAGAGTTCGTCGAGGATGCCAACGACTTCCAGGACTTGTTGACTTCTGGCGTTCAAAGCATCTGCACGGCCGAGCTGCAGGGGCTGGGGCTTAGCTTCTGTTGCAGGAGATCTGTCAGCGATCTATGCATGTGATGAGCAATATCTCCGCCTCGCACAAGGGTCCAAATAGGCGAGACTAGGTATCATGGCTTGGATGATAGCGGCTCGACTTACCAAGGACGAGGACTGAAGCTCCAAGTCGTTTCGCGAGAAGAGCCGTCAAGAGACCAGTGGGTCCACCTAGAAGTGGCACATGAGATTAGCCCGGTTAATTGAAAAGGAAAAAGAAGTTAGAATAGATGACACTATTCTAGCCATTTGAACTAGAGCGAAAAAGATGCTCCATATCATGGATCACGTACCACCAACAACAGCCAAGTCAACAGTTTGTTCCAACATTTTGAAGTTCTTAGCTCAGTTACTTGGATTTATTCCTTCGTTGTCTGCAAAGATCGAATTCCTTGAGCTCGAATAATTGCAATTGCAAATTTGAAACAGAGCTAAATCAGGAGGAGAGCTGAGTGTAAGCTGAAGATGGATGCTAAGTTTGTTTGTGGAGGCAACCTGAACGCCAAATTTATACTTCACCATCTGTCTAATAATCAAGTCAGGTAACTCAGTATACCGGCTCTATGTGAAGTTGAATCAATTGTTTGCAGCGTAAACAGAAAAGTATTTGACCCCTACTGTAACAAACTACAAGTATTTGGCCCTTACGTAGACAAGTGAAATATTTGACCCCTGTCAAAAAAAACGATAGTTAGGCTAGAAGAGTAAATGACTGTACCGAGTATTACTCACTTCAACTCTGGAACTCATCCTAGCAGGTAAGTTAAAAGTAATAGTAGAACAAAGTACATCATAATAGTAGTGTACGTTTTGTTGTTCGCCACATAGTTATCTTCATCAAGTAATAACTGGTAGTAGAGCAAATTAAAACATATGAGTAATAATATTGCATCCTCAATTTGCATTGTCAAGATATTTTCTTACTCTGTGAGATTTTATATCATATAACTTAATTCTCAACATCATCTTTGAATCAGCACTATACATTTGTAAGAGTATGAAGAGAGATACACAACGCACGCATTGACCTATACGAACAATTGGTTAATCTAGAATACACAACATTTCAAATTAGGCCTTCTGTAACAAAATTGCATTAAGCTCCGGTGCTTCATTGAACTGTCAACTACAATGTCAAATACAAGGTTGATAGCCTAGTATCATCTCGATATATTCCTCTATGGTCTATTGTCTATTCTTGTTGCAACTCACATAAGCTATACAATTACCTGTGTTGTCAAATCTGCAGGCCATTGTGCCTTATCCACTGCATTCCCTCTAGTTCCAATCGTGAAACCAGGTTTCACCACTCCATCCGGAAACTGCAAGACAGGCTTTACTGTTCTCAAAGAGACACCAAGATTCGGAGCGGGACGTGTCTCAAAGTAGGATGGGTCGAATAAGTAACCAGATCGCTCTTTCAGTAGCGGCATAATTCTGAATAGAAGCTGGAGCATATGGTCGTGGTGTCGGAAGACCGGCGATCCATATCTTCCCCAAAGTTGCTTCCAAATGTCTTCAGGGTATGTTCCGACATTGTTAATTAGCCAATTGGTGTAGTAGTCAAGAGCCAGCTAAAAATCGGGTGTTTGTTAGATGACTGCAACATATAGCTGAGGCGAGACATGTGAAACTAGGCAAACAGTGACTTACGTTTACTTTGTACGAGCCGCCAGTCTCTCCTCTTCGGATTACTGCATCCATGACGGCGCAAATGCCACTGATACCAGCACTAAAACCCTGAGTAAGACAGTTTTTCTAGGACATTGAAGCCAGCCTTTATGAAGCGACCTACCAAAAGTCGGTATTGGGGAATATAGCAGTGACTGGCTCGTCATTGCCCATGGCGCGACCGAATTCGTAGGAAACACCACAAAACTATATACAGTTAGAGATGCGAGTTTCGATATAGGGTTGTTGTAACTTACAGCGTCAGAGATCTGCTGCCAGCCGCTCCGGTCCTGTAATGGTCCGTTCCAACCGTACGAGTTCATTCTGACGACAATGATGCCCTTTTCACGACCCTTGCACATTTCCAACACGTCGTCTGCATCAAACCCATATTTCGCCAATGCTTTGGGGCGGTAGCTCGAAATGAACACATCGCATTCCAATATTAACTCCTTCATTTTCTGTCGGTCCTCTTCCTTTTTAAAGTCAAGTGACGCATTCCACTTGCCCCAGTTCAACTCTGGATGATATAGCGTCGCATCCGGGACAGACGGCGAGGTTATACGGAGTACACTTGCTCCAAGCTCGGCCAGACCACGAGAGACAATGGGAGCAGCGATAATTCTAGTAGCATCCAGAACTTTCAATCCTGCCAATGGGCGAGACGGGTCGCTAGGCTTCTTCCCATTGTCAGTCCACCAACTTGGAGCCTGGTGTTCATTTGCCTTCCACGTTTCCCAAAGGCCGACGTGGGCATTGGCTTTACCGTGTTCGGTGGCCTTGTACTCGTCAGGGGGATAACAAATGGATCCAGCTTGCTTCCACACGTCGTTTGATAATTTGTCCAGCTCGTCGCTATTCAGTTGTCCGACCTTTTCAGCAAATATCGGCACCAGCTTTTCGAAAGTATCTTCCGTCGGAGGCTCTCGAGGAAGATTCAACATATCGAGAATTCTATCTGGGTTCATAGATCCATGGATATGATAGAACTTGCCGTCTTTGGTCTTGTACATGCTTGACGTGCAGCACCGATAAGGCCCATCCAAAGATCTATGGACATCATAATCCTTGAAAAGGCTATGATACAACGCCTTGGCAGAGGGATCAGTGCGAGTATCCCCAAAGGTCACATTACGCCCCTCAGGGTCAATGGACCAAAGCATAAGAGACATGATAAATAGTAGCGCATGATCGCTATCTTATTGTTAGTATTTTGTATTCCAAATCAAATGAGTAGTAGATGGGCAACCAACGTATTAATTTTCACTTTTTGAGGTGCTACGCCATACACTTTCTCCAAGATGGCATTGACATATATGGACTCCAATCCTTTCAGAGCGGCTATGCTCTCCGCAAATCGCCAATTCACAGGCAAGGAAGGGTTGTCGGAGCCCTCAAATGAAATGAGGTCTGCATATTTATCCAATCCACTGATGAGATGTTGTACAGTCTGAGGATGGTTCAAGATACCATCTTTCAGCACATTTGCAGCCTCGCTGACAACTGAATATGGCTTGTCTGGCGTGTGGCTAGTTGAGTTTGAGCTTGCCATTGTGATAGGTGCACGTTTCAATCAATAACAGATTTTGTCTTAGTCTAAAAAGACAGCTACTGAAGAAATTTATAACAGATGTAAGCCACTTCCAACAGAGTGTGAAAAGCCAAGAAAGAGCGAACTGTAAGATATTACCAGATAGCAATTGTAAATATATTATATGAGAAACAGTTATGGTTTAGGTTTAGTTTTGTTTCCATATTTAGTAAAGCTCCTGAAATATTCATTCTTATAGTTTTTATTACTTATTTCTTCTCAATTTTTATTATGCAACACCACAAGATATTTCCTTTGACAAAGTACATGAATATTACAGTATTATAAATATATTGCTTAGGCGCAGGCTTACAACATCTGCGGACCGGTCGGATAGTTAGGCTGCATCCTTCCAAATCGGTTCTGCGTAAGCGCTTGCCCAGCAGTATTTTTCAAAGGATTGATGGCAAATCCACGCTTGTCTTTTAACCGTCTGTAGTAGATTATTAGCACCCCCCAGCTGGAAAGAGAGAAAGAAAAAAAAAGAGTAATTTTTGCCATGTCCAAATATTCGGTGCGTATGCCATTAGGTATAGAGCAAGTAATGTTACCTAAATAGTTACTACTTGGGAAACTGTAAAGGGAAAAGATTTGAAAGGTACGAAGCGGGGGGCCAGCAAGATACCAGTCAACGCAGGTACTGGTATGTAAGTACACAAATGCCCCAAAACGGTCTTGTCGTTACATTTTAGGTGGAGTATCATTGATCCTCGTGGAGCTGATTTATTCTCCAATCCCTGCTTCCTGTACAGCCCATGTGCTAAGCAGTAAGGATAGATTCTGCTACTACATGCTAAAAATCCCACATCTTCCGTACAGTGCTTGGAACTTTTCCGGTTTTTGCCCCTAGGCTCACTATGACCTGTAAAGAGTTTTTGATCTGTTTACGCAGTAGTTTACCAACGCTGATAGCAGTTGCTGAAGCTGGGAGACCTCCTATAACGGCTTAGGCCATCTATATACTCCCCAGATTGCCTAAGCTTACTGTTTCTGCATGTAAGAGTGATATCTCCCGCAACTCCCGCAACTCCATGCACAGCATCCACGGTATTAGTACTAGGTTCCACGAGTCGTCTTACAGAGGATCTACTGCAAAAACAGATATGCATCGATTTTTCATTCTACCTCGGTTAATCTGAAACGCACTCATTGTTCTATCTTTCGTTGCACTCTATACTAGTCTCTGACAACACTGCTTGGCAATTGTGTTCTCAGAACGAAAGTAAGCTGCCTCGACGCCTTTGAGATAATATTTCATCTGCAACTTGCGATATACACGCGCATCCGCACATACCTACACATCTTTGATTCCATTTGCAAATACCACGCTCTACTCTCTGGTGGAAAAACAGGTTGACAAAATGTCGGACGTTCATTTACTCGTTTTCGGAGACCAAACTGAGACAGCGATTCCTATGGATGAGCTTCTACAGTACTCCCATAAATCCAAATATATAAGCAAATATCTTCAAGATTCATTCGTCGCAGTACAAAATGCTTTGGACAGCTTAAGTGATGCTGAAAAAGAACGATTCAAGTTTGATTCGTTTCAGAGCCTCGCAGAAAAAGTGAGGTCGGAGAAAACGCCGGATATAGTGTTACGCACCCTCATTCTATGCGTTGCGCAACTTGGATCTCTTATATTGTTAGAGCTCTCAATTATCACTCTTTCCTTGCAGTGAAGTTACTAACACAACCTTTAGTACTCTGGAGAACGACTCTGATCTTCGAGACTCATGGGCTTCACAAAATATCATGATTGTCGCCTCTTGTGCGGGCCAGGTTCCAGCCGCTGCAGCGGCAAGTACTCATTCGCTTGATGATTTGGTTGCAGTGGCGCCCGAGATTGTTGCTATCTCACTGCGAGTTGGACTTGATGTAGATCGTCGAAGTGCTGCCCTTAGCGATGACCGGAATGGAAGCTGGGCGCGCGCGGTGATTGGTGTTTCCGGGGCCGATGCTCAGGCATCCATTGACGAATTTCACAAAGCCCAAGTAGGTCATTCCTTCTATCCGGTAAATTCTTCATATCTGACTGTCCAAGGGCACGCCTGGAAGCAGGATACCTTATGTTGGCGCAACATCTGCCTGGGCAACTACGATATTCGGTCCACCTGCTACACTTGAATCATTCTTCTCTTCAAACCCATTTGGGACACAAAGAGTTATCGAGTTACCTGTCGCTGCTGTCTTTCATGCTGCAAGCTTTGACAGGCCCGACACCACAAAGATAACCGGTTCAGCTAACATACTTCAACAGTATTGGTTGAAAGATGTTTGCTTTCTTTCCAGCGAAGATGGAGTAGCTTTCAAACCGCAACGACTTGATACTCTTGTATCTGAAGCTGAGTTAAACATGCTGAACAGAATGACTGACAATGAAAAAGTTTTCAACGCGGTGAAACTAAGGATAAAAGATCAGCAGGTTGCCATTACGCCTATCGTCGCAACTAAAGTTTCTGAACGCTTGAAAAAGGCGTTAGGAGAGTCTAACGCTACTGTCCGAACTGAGCTTCTAGTCGGTGGATTGTAACATCATTTTGATATATGCAAAAAATGGCTAGCTCAGTGTTTCAGCAGTCTCTGTTTATAGGAGATGTCAAATTTCAAGCGATACAGGCGTTAACAGACTAGACTAGACATATGGAGCATGTTCTGTAGAAAGCTTTTTCATTCAATAGCAGATTTGGTCAGGTCCACTAATGACTTCTCGTGATTCTATGAAACAAAATTGTACGTTGAAACTGCTCAGATCTAGAATGAAGATGGCTGTAGCTGTTAGCCCATCCATCATAAGAATATCAGCCTTCGATTGTAAGCTCTGGCTGGTTCATTGAACTGTCTCAAAGATAAAGTTTACAGTTCACGCCAACAGCTTTTGGAGGTGGCAGTACCAAGGATGTAGATGGTTAAAAGCGGAAAGTGTCTTGTGTAAAAGATATTTATGCTGTTCATAAATAGACCCGCAAAGCTACTTCTTACATGTAGGTTCACGTTTCTTAGATTCACGCCAGATATAGCGCCATTATTAGATCGTCAAATACTACTGAAAGCTGGATATGTAGAAGTTACAGCCAACTCATACTCTATCGGTAACCCACGTGCTAGTGTGTCATTTTACTAGTGATGCATTAGTTCTGCTTCGCGAACAATACAGATGCTAAAGGCGAATACTAGAAACAGCTTTACGTCGTCGGCTTTGTGTACTCAAGATTTATATGCATAGACGGCGAAATGAAAACTCTTCGCCAACAAGTCGACAGCCATAAGAATAGGGAGCGCAAGAAGGTGAATATTTCTTACTGAATCACCATGCAAATTTACGCAGAGACTCTTTCCTCTCAACATGTAACAAGTAAGACACAGATCTCATCCAATATATGTTGTATTAATTTGTCAGTCTGGCTAACGCAAAGACGTGTTTTATTCTTCTCAATCTCTCTCTCTCTCTTTCTCTCTGTCTCTCTCTCTCTCATATGTATCTAGCTTTTGACCAGACGTCCAGAATCTTGAAAACTCCAGGTTTTCCATCTAATGCACCTCTCTATAGGGTAGTTTCTTCCATCATTCGCCTCCAAAATGGCTTGTATTCGGCCCGAACCTTGTTCAGGGAGGTAGTTGAATACGTGCATAGATGACTCCGCATAGTGCCTCGTAAGGTTTCCGCCACTGCTTATTAGTACTAGCGATACTCGCTTCCCTGGCTTATGCTAAGACTTTATCTGTTGTCGAAAGTGGCCCCACTGTGCTCTGATTCCGCACCGTTGTCCGATCCTGCCCCATCCTTGTACTTGCAGAAGTGCCTTGCGCTAATATGCAGCTTATTCTGTAAGTGCTGCTCGTACAAGTAGGTCGGTTGCTAGTACTCATCTACGCGGTATAATTCTTGGCAGAAGTTAACAAAAACTCGCAAGTAGGTATGTTGATGTTCATAAAAACGTACATTATGCATTTGGCATAAATACATGTCTTATGTGATACAATTCCACTTATTTACTACCTCTTAGCTGGCTATGACACATTCTTTTCGACTCATAATTGCTACAGTAAGTTCCGTACTAGAATACAGATTTCTCTATCCCCAATGGAGAAAGAAACGTCAGCACTTCAGCTCTAACGACCAGAGCTCGATGTAGTAAGCGAAGGCTTGTAAATCGCTGGGCTGATGTACGTATTTACCGCATTCTGCTTGAATGCCGCGTTGCCCTTGAAAAATTGGCCGGTGGACTTTGTCACAATCTGATGAAGATTTTCTGATGATTTGCCATCCACAGTAGCCAGCTAACTTGCTATAGTTAGTAGAATGTCAATGGCACCCCAAGCTAAGTTTAAAGGAATATAATATCTACTACTTGGTACTAGTATATAAGGAATTTGCAATTAGTAATAGCTTATCAACAGATTTCAGCGTAACATCAGATGCTTTAGGTTTCAAAAAAAAAAAAAAATTAATATTCTTTTGGTTTCAAAGTCATTCAAGTATTACTGCTTTATTTTTTTCTATACATTTTCTAAACCAATAACTAAAAAAAATTCCAGATATCTATAATATTAGAATAACAATTTACTATAAAATTACATCTTATATTATATCTATCAAATTCAGTCTCATTAGATCAAGAAGTGTCATGCTACTAATTTCTATGTCCACCAGTTTTTCAGAATTGTTACATAATCCTAGGACATGATGTCTGGTCTGTCAGCTGAAGCATTTTTTGTTTGCCCTCTGATAAAAAACTATCTAGCCAATTTCGACTTGCTTTCTGAAAGCTGACATGAATTATGACACATAAACAATATTGGATTACATATTGGTATTGACATTGTATCTAAGACATATTCTACTTATTACTGGGTAGTAATTTATCAGTTCAACACCATCAGACAAGCTCTTGCAAATAAATTTCTACTGTCAATTTGTGACTCGCATACTAAGTTTCCAGATTAAGGCAGCTGATAACCGTATTATGTACATAATCCGTACTATCTTGAGCTTTATTCCCGTCAATATAGTGCAATGCCCAGGAACGGGCACACCATATCCCTCGTACCGTCAAACGCCATGCAGTCAGAGTCCTACACATCGCCCCTCTGACGCCGTTGTAATATTGATCCCAGTCTGTATTGTTAATGTGTAGGACATAGATAAACTTGCCGGTATTACAGTGAAAGATGGTTGGTCAAACTGTCATGTAAGCTTACGGTTGCACTTGCGGCCCCGGGAAATAAGATCCTCGAGAATACCCACAATCCTGAGATATACAAGGGTCTCGCATCGAAAGGATCAGCCTGCCTAGTGGCATAGAGGTCCGGGGTTCGCGCCTGTAAGACATGCTACTGGTAAATCAACAAGCATCGAGGGCTAGTAAACGGATGTGAAGGATCTGAATTACCTACAGCCAGTGCTGAAACAACGAGCCTTCTCGGCAAAAAAAGCGGTCAACATGCCGGTTAGTCCGCCTAGGTTACTCATTATGTGAGAATCTGATTCAATACTAAACAGCGTTGGCGGAATCGATATTGAGAAAAGAAGTAAAAAAAACAACTCACCGCCAAGGACAGCTGAATCTTATATAGACTCCAGCGTGGACAATCGTTTTCCTTGTTACTCTTTTTACTAAAGGCTACTCATCGACAAGACTAGTGTTTGGCTTGAAGAAAGTTCATTTCATCTTCAAGTTACATCACTCGCTACACACGACTGTAAAGGCTTTTAGTCTCTTCGACACACACTCAATCAAGATGATGGACCCGGTACCGATGGAGTCTGCCCTCCGAGGCACTCCAGACCACGTCGTCCTGCCTTTATCAGGCCGCATTCTCGATCACTCTCACATTGACATGGCCGCAAAGATCATTGAGGTTATCTACAGGTATCAGAACAAGCGTGCCGGCAGCGAGGGTATTGAGTCGGATATTGGTCTGCTCGCTGGTTTGGCGCAGGCATACAGCCATGTGAAGGCCAACCAACCTATCAAGATGTGCCTTCCCGCCTTCCCCTTCAAGTCTCCCAACACCAAGGTCAAGGTCCTTGGACGCGTCCCAGACAAGGCTGAGGAGTTTGCTCTGGCCCATCTGAACGGCCTTTGCGCGGCTATCAAGGATGTATACAGCCCTGGAGCGGAGCTGACCATCATCTCTGATGGTATCGTATACAACGGTTAGTACTTGCTTTACGAGCAAACAAGAAGCAGCTGTGGCTAACATTACGTGACACTTAGACCTCTTGAGCGTCTCAGACTTGGACGTCTGGAGATACGGAGAGACTCTCCGAAACTTGGCCAAGACAAAGGGCTTTACCCACATCCGCTTTTCACGACTCTCAGACCTTGTGCCTACGGAGGTACCTGCAGTTTTGGACGAGGTTTCATATGTTGCCAATGCCACCAACTTCCGCATTGCGCTCATCAACAACTTCAGAAGCAAGGACTGGGATGTCAACGAGAAGATCACATCTGACGAGGATATTTGCTTGACATATCGAGGCTACCTTAGATTCCTTCAGACCGATCTTGCTGATACATATCCCATTTCAGACACCTTCACCAAGTCGAAGTACAAGAAGGGCATTGAGAGCATTGCTAAGCAAATGCTTATCCGCGGTCAGGCATTTGCCCGCGCAGTTCGTGACAAGTTCTCAAACCACGTTCGTTTGTCTATTCACCCCTCCACTGGACACAACAAGGTTTCCGTCAGCACTCTCCCGACTGATTCTACATACACCACTCCATGGCACTGCGCTGTGGCCGTTCGACAAGACGGAACCATCACCTCTGGTCTTGCTCAGACATTCTGGGACGACCCCAACTGGGAGCTCGCCTACGAGGATGGCAGGCCATCATATTTCCGCGAGAAGAGCGACCTATATTCTTGGGCCTCCGGCGCCATCACCGTCACTCCCAACTATCCTTGCGGTGTTACCATTTCGCCCGCTGAGGGACCCAACAAGCTCTCAATGCAAGACATTGATGCTAAGAAGGTCCGCGCACTTTCGGAGATCAACTCCCCCGTCATTCTGCGCGGGTTCTCCGGCACTAAGAACCGCGAGAAGTACATTGAGAAGGCCTCGGAGTTTGGAACCCCGCTTCCGTGGAAGTTCGGCATTCTGCTCGAGGTCAAGGACCGCGGCGCAGACACTCGCGGCCTGAACAATGTTCTGTCCGCCGAGTGGATGCCCTTCCACTTCGATGGTCTGTTCAAGACGCTGGACCACACCCGAGAGGATGGAACCGTATACAAGCTTCCCAACCCACCACGGTAAGTAATCGTATCACCTAATATTGCCATCAACGTGCAAGTCTAACTGAGTTTCTAGATTCCAACTGTTCACTGCTGTCACGCCTTCTCCCTCTGACACAGGGTTCACTCTCTTCTCCACCTCTACGTTTGTTCTGAAGCACCTGCCTTCTTCTCTCCCTCTGGAGACCTTGAAGAACCTTACGTGGTCTGTGCGAACCAGTTCATTTGAGTCGACCAAGTTGGACAACCTGCCTCTGATCGTGGACCACCCCGTGACTGGAAAGCCTTGCTTGAGGTATCACGAGCCCTGGCCCGAAAACAAGACCAGTTTCGAGGCCACCAACATCACAATTGATGGCCAGACACCCGAGGTCTCTGAGGCTATCACCCGCGAGCTAGATCTTCTTTTGCACGACCGACGTGTCGCATATTACCACGCCTGGCAGAAGGGCGACATGCTGGTCAGCGACAATATCCTGGCCATGCACACTCGCAGTGACTTCCAGGGAGGTGCCGAGAGAGAGTTGTGGAGAATTCACTTTGATTAAGTGGCTTGCTTGTTACAGAAAAAGTTTGTTTACAGCCTCATTTAGTATAGACATTAGATCCATCACAGTCATTTTCATTGGCATGCTGTAGTTGTTTATTTATGAATGAAATGAAATTTTCAATTTCTTCCACTTATCTTTTCCATTTCCAAGTTGCTCGAGAACTAAGCTGTTGAGAGTGTGCTCTCTAGAGCGTAAAAAATATTGAAACTGTGCACAGTGATAGCTACTAAGAGTAGCTGAAGTACTCAGCTATTGGAGGTGCGATGCGATACTTCTCATGTATCAATCTCTAAGAGATTCGGACAGCTTTATTTGACTTTTCCAGGCATTTCCCGATGTTAATTCTTAAGACAGAGGCCTTGCTAAGTACGGGTTCTACTCACCCTTGTCTTCAACAATGCGAATTCCGATCGCAAAGCCGGCGAAATATGCTATCTGTCTCACTGAATGAGCCTTTTGATACACGTTATTGTACTCCCTCAATATCTCAGATTTTCTTTGAAGCTTCAAGGAAAGTGGGCCGTTATTCCTGGAAACTTTTAATTTTATTCTCTCAACCTCAGCGCCATCGGTGCAACTCCGTTTTTAGACAAGTCAAATATTATTAGCATTAAACATTATATTATATTATATCAAGCAGTCGTCAACTAACAAGTCCACGATTTAAACATGTTAGAAACCAGTAGTACTCGTTTCAAATCCCAGTTACTGTTCAAACCGCTGATTTCCAAGACTATGCCCTTTGAGGTCAATTTCACTCAAGAACAACGAAGTAAATAAGCCCAATCCACCGAAGCCAGTCATTGTGTAAAATATTGTTTGGAAGCATTTCAAGTAAATACTGAGGATCTCATCTAGTGCTGTTGATGATATATCCAGCGATCTGAGTGCTTCAATAAAATTCACCGCATTTGAGGCATCTTTCAGGGGCGCCAAAGTCCCCGTTAGCTGGACCGCAGCATTTGAGATAGACTCCGAAAACACATTGTTAAAGATTGCTGAAGATATAGTAAGGCCTACAAGACCTCCAAACATGCGAATAGTGAGAAGTTGCCCAATAGCTAGGCCAGTGTCGTTGACATTCTTGACGCTCGCTTGAACAGGAAGGAGATTGAGACGCAATAATGAGACACCTGTCCCCCAGAGAATTGGTAACCCGTAACGCATTGGTGGTGGAGATCTCACTTTAAAGAGAGCTAACAGCCCAGTTCCCAGTGTAAGTATGACCCACGATAGCCGTAAAAGCCAGACATATCCACCGAAGAAAGGGACCATCATCATTGAGACAGCTGCAATGAAAACGCTAACGATGACAGTGGGAAGCAGAGAAATGGCAGAAGAGATTGCGTTCTCTAGTTCAACGGCTTGTAAAAGTAAAGGCATGTACTGTAACAGAGATACCAAAATCATGCCGTGGATAAAGCCTCCCAACAGTGCTGCATTTCCAGTTCTCGTGTAAAATAGTCGGTGGGGCATAATAGGTGCTGCAGGCTTGGTCTCGTAAAAGACAAACATTACAAGCAGAGCAGCTCCCAAGAGCAAAGGAAAGAGCGTCTGCCATGAGGCCCAGGGAAATAGTGAACCCGCCCAGCTGAGGGGCACAACAAACAGCGTGACTCCGGCAACGATAAGGGCCATACCGATCCAATCAAGTCGATTCAAGTTCTTGGTGAATGTGGCCTCGAGAGGGATAGCCCTGAGTTTGAGGAAGAAGAACACAAGCAATGTCCCCGTGGCTATGATCGGCAAGTTGATCCATGCAATCCATCTCCAGGATACAAACGTTGAGAAAAGAGCACCCACAATAGGTCCCATAATGTTTCCAATAGCCGTTGGAATAGCCATTAAGCCGATATATTTCGAACGTTCTTCTAAAGTTGTCATATCTGCAAGTATTACTTGCGCCAGAACATCGATTCCTCCGCCTCCAAGTCCTTGGAGGACCCGCCCGGCAATGATGGTGTTCATATTTTTCGCCACGGCAAAGACGATTGACCCAAGGAAGAACAAGCCTAATGATACGTAGAGGGGCAGCTTCCGACCGAATGCGTCGGAGATGCTGACCCAAATCGATTGCATGGTCAACCCACATAGAGTATAAGCTAGACTTGCCCAGAATGACTCCAAGCTCGTTCCGTTTAAGTCACCAGCAATGGTCTAAGCAGAAGTATCAGAGAATATCTAGACGCTATGTTGAAGAAGGGAAGTATCTCAAGGCTTACAGGTAGAACAATTCCTAAACAGGTTGCATCCAGCTGGAAAACGAAAAGACTCGCCGCAATTCCCATGAAGGCGAGCTTAAAAGACCAGGATTTTCTAGCTTCCGTTTCAGTCTTTCCTGCCGCATTATGTTCTGGTGAAAGCAGTCCTTGTTCAATTGTTGTTGTTACTGTAGTATTTGCTTTTTCCACATCTTGCTCTAAATTCGCTTCTTTTGGATCCGTAGCTGTAGAGACATCGGCATTAGAGTCTGTAATAGCCGCAATTAGGGCCATGTCGATGTGGGAAGGCACGTTATCGACAACAACTACGGATAGTCGGCAACTCCTCAATGAACAGGAGTGAAAGTTGGCTTATGGATTGTAAAGATTGCAAGTAGCAGCGGTAGAGTGTACCTAGAGATGAGGGAGCCAATCGACCAACCAATAGGGGTGATTTAGACTGAAGGATTTGATGTCCGCTCGGATTCGGTCTTTGTCCGCTGCTAGCGCATTGCTATTCTTGGCACGCAGTTTATGACCACGAAGCTGAACAGATGAATTGCCGAGCTGCACAGCTGCAACGTGGTAGAATGCCGAAGAATGTGATTCATGATAGTTGAGCTTATGCAGGAGCGAAGGAACTGTAAGAATATAGATCAGTAATATGGCATGCGACAGGTCAGCAGAAACGAAGGAAGCGTTCTATATGGCTCTCATTGGTTTCATTTATAGAGCCGAAACGGTGTGCCGATATGAATGAGACGCGTAGGGAAGCATCACTGAATGTGTATTGGGCTTCTGTTGCGGATGAGCTACCTTCCTTAGATCAGCTAGACACGTTCTACCTAGGTGTAGATGGGCAGCTTCGCTGGTCAGGCATAGACGCAGACTGGGGATGGAGCCTTTGCGTAAACTTTGAGTTAAACGGAAAGAGACAAAAGAAACATCTATTAAATGCCATGCTCATATATTTTTGCTTCTAAGGGAATGTGTGGCTTTCTCCAATGCTTTCCTCTGCTTTAACAAAGGAAGCTGCTATTCACAGTTGCAATCGCCAAGAATGAGAAACTATCCACAGTACTTGTGAACTATGATACTATTCAAATAGCTAACGGCAATTCAATGAAGCCGCTGTGGAACTGGCAGAATTAGGACATGAGAAATTGCACAGGCAACATCTACCTGCAAGTCGATGGCGAAAGCCAAGGACAGGAGCAGTGCAAGAAGCGCTTCAAGCCAAGAAAAGAGAAGACGACCAAACTTTGATAGACAGGTTATGCGGCAGCGTAACCTGTCAGTATTACAACTATTCTGTCAAAAGCCTTCTGAAATTCAATGTTCTACTCCCAAATGTCTCAAGCAAGTATGCAACTCGGTGGTGCATGTAACAATGAGATTGCACCCGACATACAAGATTCAACAGGCCGCTGTATTTTAGCGGTAGTCCACTATAAAAGCAAAGAGGCAACGTACTAGAATCCTGGACCAATCGCCTTCCTCCGCATCTCGAAAAGGCGGGGCAATTTGATGCAGTCACGTGCATTTCTGTCGAATTTCCCAGCCTCCTTATTCTTTGCGCGCGCACGTATTCACCTTCAACGCTATTGCATCCATACTCACGGGGCATCGAGGCAGCCAGCAATGCACACTTGGTCAACTGTCCGGCCTTCTACCCACTGAACGAGATTATTTCTCCTTCTTTGGAAGACCCGGGACCTGGTGAAGGGGCCTGTTTGGACTCGCAGGTCTTCTGGAGCTCTAGACAGGTCGCCTGTTCGCGAAGCTCGCTTCTCTGGATCATTTCCGTTCTTTGCATTTTGTTGCTTCTTCAGACGAGCAAATTTCGCGCTCTTGGTCAGCTGTCCGGCCTTCTACCCACTGAACGAGGTTATCTCCTTCTTTGGAAGAACCGGGACCTAGAGAAAGGGCCTGGTTGGACTCGCAGGTTTTTTGGAGCTTCAAATAGGCTGCTTGTCTGCGAAATTTGCTTCGTCTGTTGTTTGTGACTCTTGAATCTGGTACGTTGGCTCCTGTCCTCCTCTTTACACAATAGATCTCGACCTCCAAAGAACGAACAATGTCGGCGACTCCATCTTTCGATTTCAAGTTTAAGACGCCTGCCTGTATAGAGTGGACTCTAAACGATGCGACGCAATATCTCATCGACCCGGATCCGCAAAGAGATAGCGTGAAGCTCGAAGCTTGTTTTTCTAGTCAATCCTCAGTGGCATCTTTTCAACTGCATTGTCCCATCAGAGTGAAGGGCATCGAATCCTACTCGTGTATTACAAGCCTGATAAACATCCGTTCCATCGTCACTCTCAACTTTGATGAGAATCCAGAAATTCCAGATATAGTGCGAAAGAAACTCAACTGCAAAGCAGTTTGCTTGCATCTTGACCTTTGTCAACCTCTGGATCTCATCGCTCCGACTGTAGCGACAGAACCGATACAGCCGAGGAAACGACCGTCTGGCCAAGTTATCGATGCGTTACGATCGCTTGCCAAGGCTACGGCCATCAAAATTTATATTTCGGCAAGGGAAGTTTCTCTGCCTAGGCTGGCTGCCTTTTGTGAAGCAGTTTCTCAAAATCGATTACATCCAATCCATACCGACACTTCAACTGGTCTGGCTTCATTATACGGCGGATCAGGTGGGAAGATAATCACCCTTTCCTCAGAAGATACTGCGTCGACGTATCGGAGCGAAAACCCGCCATCATACGATCAGCTAGAAAGTCTGCCCTCCAAGACGGGAATCTCGCTACTTGGCGCAGATGAATCTCCATCATCTGTAGCTACGAGTAGTAGGCGTAATGAGAAGAAGAGGCGCCGGCTGGATGATTCAAGTACTTCTTCTGAAGCTGATGACTACCATAGCATGTGGATTCTAATGACCAATATGCGCAAAGAAATGCACAAGCTGACGAAGCGAGTTGAGCGACTCGAGAGAGAGAATAAATTTCTGAATGATGAACTAGACGAGCTACGTGCTAGCTGTGAGAAGGCTACAGAGGCTGTAGACGCTGATGAAACTGCCTTGCTCGAAGTACACGAGGATGTCAATGACCTGAGAGTACAGGTCGATTTTCTTGCTCAGGGCAGATTGAATAGCGAAGCTGAAGAACACATCATTGAAACAGTCAAAGAATCTGTACTCACACATATTTTAGAGAGTTCATATAATGCTAAGATCGTTATTGAAAAGGGCTAGTTCTTGTATATTCGCTGCCAACAAGCAACCTTTAATTATTTAATAGAGCATAAAGTTGTAAGGTTTTACCGCTGAAGATGACATGCCAATGACTATTAGCCGAGCGCACCTTGCCACGTTTTCACTTAAAATTACGTGTCGAAAAGACAGAGTGTACACTGCTCAGAGGAACCGCTTTTCATTTCATCTCCTCGCTATTCATTCGATGATATCTACTCCTTAGTTTCACAATTAGACTACCAGCAATAAGCCGTAGCTCACAGGAGTCGTTGGACACAAACTATACTTCTTTTCATCGACAATATTCCGTCTCCATGAGTTGTCTGAAAAGCAACACAGTATTCCTATGAGTCTACTAAGTGAGTTTTACGGTGACGACTCCTCTGCTAGGCACAGAAACGGTGATGGCTCCTCCGGACAATGTTGAGGATGTAGTTGCAAAGGTATGAGTATTGTCCGTGACGTATGCAGCGGCAGAAGATGGAGAAAATCCAGTAAAAGACACTTTGGCTGACTGTGCCGAAGTTCCGCTGTTTGTAAATACAACGATTACAGAATTATCGGTATTCTGGAAGGCGCCAATTATAACGTTGGTTATGGATCCTGTAGTGGCAACACGATGAGCCCCAGGACGAATATATCGGGACCACATGGCGAATGCCCAGAAGATACCCGATGGCGTAGCTGTCTTCCCATCGAGGGCATCAACCAAGTGGCTGCCTGACTGCGATTGTTGGATCTCAAAGCCCTCCCAGAAGAGATAAGCGGAGAGTTGCGCGTTGACCATGGCAACAGCCAACTTATTGGCCCAGGTGAATCCTTCGTTGGTGCCACCGCTGCCATACCATGTGGTAACGAATGCTGTACTGGGTCCGCCCTCAGTGTTCCATTTTGGCAGCGTCGTCTGGCTAAGTGGCGAAGTGGCGTCTGCGCTGTACGAGTGAGAGGTGATTACACTCAGATATTGAGTAGAGCCCCCATTGACTAGATTTGTCGTATAAGTGCTCTGGTCGGTCCAGCCTACCGCGTCGCAGCAGGTGATCTTGGTAATAAGGCCAGCAGCCTTGACAGTGTTATACAAAATGGGTATAAATGAAATAGCCTCTTGGGCATTCGAGCTAATCTGCATCTGAGAGTATGATGGCTGGAAATCCGGCTCGTTCAAGAACCCTAGATGCGTGATCGTGTAGCCCGCTGATGCGTAGTACTTGACGTATTGCACGAGAAAGTTTGCGTACGCTTGTCTCCAGTCCCCAGATGAGCATGAGTGTCCTGTAGTGCCGCAAAGATATCTGTCTCATAATCAGTTACTGTTTACTCAACACCAACGATACTGCAATAATGTTGGCGGCATTATTTGCTCACCCGGGGGACGAGTCCGAGCCGCTAGTCTTCATGAACCCCGGAGCGCCCCATGCATCAGCATAGATGATTTTGACGCCATAAGAAACAGCTTGTTTTGTAAACCATACTTGGCCACTGTCGTTGTTATCCCATACGTAGTTGGGTGTCGCAGACGGAGAGCCTGGGTTATTTGGCTCGATGCTGTCTCCGGAACCACCTGATCCGATGCGGTTGCGGATGATGCTAAAGCCAGCGCCAGTAGTAGTACTGAACAAATAATCTAAAGCTTGTTTCTGAGTGCTGGCATTGGCACTCTGGAATTGGCTGGCGCGGCCAAATGCTTGAGAAAAGCCGAAGCCGTCAATCTGCTGATACTTCGTATTGACATTAACAGTGATTGCAGATTGTGCTGCACATAAGGCAGCAAAATTTGCCAAGATTGCCAAGTGATTGAAAGTAAGCATATCCAGTCCCTTTGTCCGAAAAGTATTATCTCATGAGGAGCCGAGAGGTATCTGAGTGCCAAGACTGAGAATGCTTGTGGTGCCTATCGGACATATTTAAAATAGCAGTATTGCTTCTTCCAACTTTACCCGTCGGACACTACTCGGTATTATTAATAACGAACTCGGTATATCAACACCGAAACAGCATTCATGGATTGTTGGAAAGTGCTCCAAGCGAGAAAGTGGAGGAGCGACATCTGCTGAGGAGACGAGTATTTATCCAGTCTCGCAAACATCTGCCAAATTTGCGGTTAAAAACCTCTCGTTCTGCCGTGATTGTAGTTTTTGTGTGTCGAAGGCAAATCAAGCGATTACATTATCTCCAGTACAAAAATGTGAGAGCCAAACGCTCTCTAGTATAAGAGAATAAGTCCCACGCGTGTAATGGAAGTGAGAGGATTCCGTCGACGTATATAACCCTGGAATGAGCACAAGGGCATCGTATATTTGATACGAGAGCGTTTGAATTATTTGAATTAAAAAGCAAGACTACCAATGTTTGGGATGTCTCGTCAAATATTAACAGGTGCTCATTGGAGGGCGATTAGCGATGACCATTGAGAGTCTTCATCATTGAGGCAAGCCTAGTCTCCGCTGATCAGCCCCTTCCTTGGAGCCAGAGTTCAATGAGCCGGGCAGCATTCTTAGCACTAGACCACGAGGCAAAGCAGCACATTCCGCCTAAACTATTTTTGTTGCATAGTTTATCCGTCGTTAGATCGCTCAACACATTTTACTTAGCAAGTGGTAACAATAATTGGCCACAGAGCGCAAATCAGATCTCACTTCAGAGCCAAGTTTCTTCCCGGCATGAGTGTAATAACAGTTTTAAGGAAAGAGAGCTGGGGTCTAGCGCGGTGTTGAGCAGGAGAATGCTATGGCATATGATAGCCTTCATTCAGGTCTATGGGCGGTCGAGAGCTAAGATAAGCTCGAATACTACACAGAACTCTGAGACAATTATTACCTCTATTCAGAGCTATCGAAAGCTTAAAAAACGTTAAATAATGGTTAAATTTTAAATTGATATAATGCCACCTCATCTTATCCTGCAGCAGATACCTCCTCGGTTTTCTTCGCATGACTATAGCCAGACAAAGACAAACAGTATTCTGCAAGAACATGACTTTATCTTCATTGAACCCCACCGCAAGCTGCATTTTTCACTGCGCTATACAAACAGAGAGGGACTTACATTTAACTTTACTTCTCAATCAATTGACACGCACCAATACTACCGATATAGATACGTAGCTTTATTTAGCCGGTGATACAAAATCTAGATTCAAGTCTCCTTTTTAGGCTCTATGCAAGTTTATGTAGTATCTTGTAGTCATTGTGCTTAATTAGCTGAATTAGGAAGAGTTAAACAACGTGACCCGCGACTCTCCTCATATGCAGTCGTATTGATGATGCAGTATACGCATAATAGCCAATACCGCTAAGCCGCTCTCCCCATGGGGAAACATAGCCCTATGTGTATATATGGCCTAATCACAAATTCGGATTTGCGGAACGTCGCTGAATCTGTACAAGGGCGAGACATGGTGATAGTCAAGCATACTGCCATAAGGCAAAAATAGAGTTATAGATTTCATGAAAGGAGTGATAGATAATACTGGCAAATGCTAATGAGATATATGCTGTAAAGCCGGACGACCGGATCTTTGACAATATCAAGAGTAATATTTAAGCAATCGTTTACCGTCGTTGATATATTCGTTGTCATCAACAAATCAAATCATGACTATGCAAGCTTTGAAGCTTCTTGTTCTCGCCGTGCCGGTTCTGGCCCAATCTCAGGTTTGGGGGCAATGTAAGTGATAACTCTCATGGATATCAGGTTTTCAATTATACTCATACACCGCAAAGGTGGTGGAATTGGCTGGACTGGCCCAACCACATGCGTTGCTGGCGCGACCTGTGTAGTCAACAATTCTTACTATTCTCAATGCATCCCTAATGGGCAAGCATCATCAGCTGCAACAACCACCACTTTGGCCACCTCCACAACCAAGACGTCGACACCAGTTTCTGGAACTCAAACATCAACAGCTGCCGCTTCATGCTCTGCATTACCGGGTTCCATATCTCTCAAGAGCAATTCTAAACTAAACGACCTGTTCACAATGTTTAATGGAGATAAAGTGACTACAAAGGCCCAATTCGCGTGCCGGCAAGCCGAAATTTCTCAGCTAGTCCAACGATACGAGCTTGGAACTCTGCCAGGACGTCCTGCTACTCTTACAGCGTCTTTTTCAGGGAATACGTTGACAATTAACTGTGGAGATTCTGGGAAGTCAATGTCGTTCTCTGTAACAATTACCTATCCTTCATCAGGATCGGCTCCTTATCCTGCAATCATTGCCTATGGTGGCGGCAGTCTACCAGCACCTGCCGGAGTTGCCATGATCAACTTCAACAACGATGATATGGCGGCTCAGGTTAATACTGGCAGCAGAGGTCAAGGGAAGTTCTACACCCTCTATGGAAGTGGACATTCTGCAGGCGCAATGACAGCATGGGCTTGGGGAGTCAGCCGCGTAATTGATGCTCTCGAACAAGTGACGGCGGCAAGGATTGACACCACGAGAATTGGGGTGACGGGATGTTCGCGCAATGGAAAGGGTGCCCTGCTAGCAGGAGCGTTCGATAACCGCGTCGCATTGACACTTCCCCAAGAGTCGGGAGCAGGTGGATCAGCATGTTGGAGGATCTCCGATTACTTAAAGTCGCAGGGAGCGAATATCCAGACCGCATCTGAGATTATCGGAGAGGACCCTTGGTTTTCAACTTCTTTCAACAGCTATGTTAACCAAGTACCCGTTTTACCATTTGACCACCATTCTCTGGCCGCATTAATTGCCCCAAGGGGGCTATTTGTCATTGATAACAATATCGATTGGCTGGGCCCGCAAAGCTGCTTTGGATGTATGACTACAGCACATACGGCATGGCAAGCTCTTGGAGCTTCAGACCACATGGGCTATTCCCAAATTGGGGCTCACGCACACTGCGCCTTTCCGTCGAATCAGCAATCTCAGCTGACGGCTTTTGTGCAAAAGTTTTTGCTCGGCCAATCGACGAATACCACCGTCTTCCAAAGCGATTTTACATTTTCACAAAGCCAATGGATCGACTGGACCGTTCCAACTTTAACTTGAGCAATCAACCACTGCGTAGATAGGAGCTGCTACTTTGACTATCGTCTTCTTTGACACACTTCTTTGAGAATATGAAGGCTTTTGTTTACTTACACAAATGAACTTTAGCTAACAGCGGATATAATTTATATAAATGTCACCTTCGTTAGTGCTTTGTTATTTTTCCTCGTTTTTGTGTAAAGTGATATGTTAAGCAAAATGCTCGGTTACAAGCGAATACGAGTGACTTCCATTAGCTAGGTAAGATATAGTGCCAATCCCATAGCTATAAAGGTTTGTTTAATCATAACCTAATCTTTATCCTTTCCTTCATATCTAGTCATAAATGGGAGACATAGTAGGTAGAGCGGTACATAGTCATAGTTGTAGACTCACGCTGGGTGCGTTATGTTTCAGTACGTACTCAGGTTGATCTAAACCTTTATACGAAGTAAATTCTTAGCATAAGCACGCGGTTTCCCATATATAGAGGCATAGATGATGAATCAAAGACGACTGTACCACAAGACATAGAGAATTAATGAGTTTTTGCATTGCGCATCAGCCACAGCACGGCATCGCCATAACTTAAAATAATGCTTGAATTTGTCTATGCACTAAACTTTGCGGTTAGCGAACAAGCTTGAAAAAGCTAATAACACTTCCATCGATACTATTGCGATGTACCTAGCACGTCAGACGACCAGCATTACCTAAACTGCCATTTTAAGAAGTTGGTTAACATTGAAACTATCAAGAAGGGGACGTTTTCCGCTAACTTTTTCCACCAATGCAATGGCTGAGAATACCGTGATATCCATACGATCCAAAAAAATAGAAGGCAGTTATTCACAGATTATGCCATCAATCCCGTGCTTGCAGGCAAAATGCTACCTTGTTAATAACATTTTGAAAACGGCATATATTCAGTCTATTGCTTACCATCGAGTACATAATTAGTTTGCCCGCGCAATTCACTATTTGTAAGCCATAAAATGCGACCTGGTCAGTAGCCTTTTTGTGTGTCAATGATGGCTAAGATATCTATTGGTGGTAAAATGAGTGTTGCTATTGAATCGTACCTATCTTCAACAACTATTGATTATGACTAGCACAGATTAAGCAGCTGAGGTAGAGTTGCTTCTATTGCCATCCTAATGAAGCTATGGCTTATTACCGTATCCGAAGTTTCCCATACTGACATACCAAAACGGCCATGGCTTCGGAAATTGTCTGATGGGCAGATAAGTATAAATATTTGAGGAACTTCTAGGTCTCGGAACTGTTTCTCCTCGTTCTTTCTGTATTGTTGGACTGTCTTTTAACCAAGCTTTCTTCCAAACGACTATGGGCATTATCAACATCTTTACCGCCGCCTTCGCGGCTTTGCCTCTCGCAATCGCCACACAGACTTTCCAAAATGGAGGTACTACAGCCGGATTCGACTATGTTCGACACGAGAACCAAGGCCAAGTTCTGCAAGTAGCAGATATCACATACAAAGGCAATTCGGCACTCTTGATGCAGCAAACATACACGCCCGGCTACACTGGCCGATACCACTCCGAGGTTGATCACAACCAAGGCTATAAACGCGGAGATGAGCTATTCTACGGCTTCATGTTCCGCTTGTCGTCCACTTGGGAATTCGACCAGCAGTCTTACAACATCGCTCAGTTCATCGCCGATCGCCCTGGAGCTGGTTGCGACGACGACGACTGGATGCCTTCCTCACTCATCTGGCTAGAGGGCAATCAACTCAACTCGCGAATCGTCAGCGGCAATTACCGCCAGCCGGACTGCAGCCGTACATTCACGGGTACCGGAAACATTGCTACTGTTTCTGCCGGCACATGGCACAAAGTTATTATCCAAGCTAAATGGGCGAGCGACAGTTCAGGCTACTACAAGATGTGGTTCGATGGAAACAAGGTCTATGAGCACTACAATATTGCCACAACAACCAACGATGATGCCGTGTTTGCATTCCGCGTGGGATTGTATGCCAATGGCTGGCATGACGATAAGAAGATGGTTGGTAACCAGGGATTCCGTCAAGTGTGGTACGATGAGGTTGCTGTCGGTACCACTTTCGCGGATGTAGACCCTGATCAGTACGAGTAACGATTTAGTGGATAGCTTAGTGGTTTAATTAAAGATATACTTTAACGCATTTAAGAACAAGAGAATCATAATTTCAGGTCACCGCATGAAGTCATATTGTTAGGAGAGGATATTCTTTAAAACATAAAATGACTATAATGCAAGGTGGTGTCAATATAAAAACAAAGAAGCTGCGACGCAACTAGTTAGAACCTAGTTGCCACAAAGAACGTAAAGAAAGAGAACTCCCAGCTCTGCGAGAAAGAAGGCAGAGGAAAAAAAAGTCCTTTCATGAGATCAGCTGCTGTCTATCAACAAGATCGCGATTGACCCACTACTTCCTCCACCACTCTTCTTGTGTTGCCTAGTCCTGACAGGTGAAAATTGAAGAAGGTATAAAGGATCTGTAGGAAGACATTATTAATTGATGAAAGACCAGCAATCACGAGTACAGGAAATACATAGCAGTATATATCGACCAATGTGACATTATGTATGGATGCTGTATCCACTACTCAGTAACGTAAGCAAGACTACAAATCATACCCAATGATGAGATACTATTTACTTAATAGTATTGACAATTCTAACTAACTTCACGGCTTTTTCAAAAAGAAATCACTCATATATATGCCATACTCCATACGCCCTACGCCATATACTAGGTACCTATATAATATAATGCCTCTCAGAGAACAGGATTTACAACAGCGCGTTATATTCTAACGTCTGTTACTCAAGCAATATAATGAGCAGCCAGTATTATTACGAAATCCAGAGTCGCCATTTATTTTCAGTCTTCCGCGTTCAGTACGTCCGGGTATTATGTATGCAATAGGTACAGGAACAGTTAGCCTTGCTGTTGTCATGGGGTGAGTTTAGCTGCAGCCTTAAGTATGGCTACTCGTAGCAAGATGTCAACAGTGACGTTCAGGGTCAACATGCACAATAAAAGCAGAAAAGACAGATTGAAACCTTTAGATACCGAATGTATTGAAAAGTTGAGCTATATACTAATGCAAAGTATGTACACATATATACATGCGCCTAGAATAAATAAGATACCGCGAATGAAGAAGGTTTATATACATCAAAAAGCATACATCGACTCTTGATATCGATATGCTTAGAAGTTGACAGAGCCACAGCTGTTGGGGTTGCTGTCGCAAGTGCAAGCGCTGGGGGCGTTTCTCCAACCGGTCAAACGGTTGGCAATATCGCTAGCATAGCAGTGGGTAGCAACGTTGCTCTGGAGGTTGCCGGTGCTGGAGATGGAGCCAGAGTTGTAGATACGGGCAGCACGGTAAAAGGCCGAGACGTCGCTGCGGCCAGACTCGTTGATGCAGTTGGCAAGGCCATCACCATCGTTGGTGCCGGCAGTTCCCTCGCTGATCATCTGGTAGATGGTGGATGAGGGGCAAGGGTTCTGAACGTTGTTGTTCTCGTTGCAAGTGGCACCACCGTTGTGGTCCTGCATCAAGCCCGGGTTGCGAACACCGTAGTTGGTGGTCCAGACGCGGACACAGCCGCCAGACTCTTGCATAATGACAGCAAGGATGAAACGGTGGTCGACACCAGTGGCAGAGGCAGCAGCCTGGATACCGTCCCAGATGGCTCCAACCTCGGGACCGCTGTCGTTGGGGACGCCCATCCAGTCGCAAGACGAGAACATCTGGTCCTTGTAGTTGTTGAACATGTTCTCGAAAGAAACCCACCGGCTCTGGTCGGGCCAGCCAGCACCGGTGCTGCCGTCACCGAGGTACAGAGTGTACTGGTCAACACCATCGCCAACACCATCAGTGATGTTGGAGTTGTCGTATCGGGCCACGGGGTTGTTGACAGTCTCTCCGGTGGATCGCTTGCCCTGGTCCTTGGCGGCAGCAGGAGCAGCAGACGTCTTGGAGGCAGTGGTCTTAGTACGCGATGGCATGTAGTTACCGCCGTTGACCTTCTTGTGAGGGTAGGCGTGATCAGGCACAGGGTGTCTGGCGCCGTTTGTGGCAGAAGGCGGGTAAGGCACAGCCATGGCAGCGCCAAAGAGCAGAGAAGCGACGATAGCCTTGTTGACCATTTTGATTGATGCGTTCAAGTATTGCAAGAATGGGTTATTGAAGAGGTCAGTCTGTTGATTGCTGCCAAAGCTGGAGTTGAGAGTGCTGGTGTCTTGTCTAAAGAGCAGGACGGTTGTCTGATATATATACACATCACGGCTACTACGAAAGGCTGAGGAGAATCATATGAACAGTATCAGCTTCCTATTAAAGCAAGTATGTAATCTCAACGATGCCATCGTCGGAATCCAATAGTAGCCTACTAATCATCAGCTTACACCTCTGTTGGCAAACAAAAGTGAATAGAGCATTGCGGCCTCTCCATGGTGTTCTTAGCGGCTCCGTTAAACCCCTGTATTTCAAACTCGTTTCGCCTTAGAGTTATACATGTAAGGCTACTTGGTAAGGCCTTTCATTTCATGGGCTGTCAAGATGAGTAAACACTAGTTACATTTTACCTATGGTGGCCACCCTGACCAAAAAGAGCAATTACGGATATCGCTAGGTAGCAAGAAACAGGCTTCAAGTACTTGATCCATCAAACAACCTTCCCCTAAATGATAATACTAGGACATGAAAATTTCCATCCTTGGGTAATACCTAGATAAAATAGCGCTCCTTGCAACTACTCCTACTTCTACATCTGTTGCAGGCCGTCTGCATTGATGATACGTTGTGGAAGGGGAACTACTTTGTTAGTTCGCGCCACTCAATTAACTGTACATTTGGGTGTCTATTGCGGCTACACACCACTTAGCTTGCAGAAGGAGCTTATAATTTAAAAACGGCACAAGCTTAATATCGAGAGCCCGAATGGAGAGCCTATTCTTGGGTTTCCTATCTTAGCCTTGCCAGATTGAGTTGAAAAGTCCGTACAGTTGCCAATGGTACCTTACATCTCGCCTATCCCTGTCCACTTGTGGCGTTCGTCAGATCGCAGTAGGCCAGGCACTGCAATCTGCCCTGAGCGCCTAGTCGCCTAAGCCCCCTGTCAACACTGAAGCCTTGAGCTGCAATAGGTACCGGAAGGCTGGCCTTTGAGACGCCGGTACAAACATATAGGTCACGCCTTAGCGCGGATCTCGGCAAATTCTGCGGCGAAATCAGTTGGCGTGGTGAGAATGTTATGCCGAATACAGCAGGTGGATGCATTGGAACTGCAACGTTTATAGAAGGTAAGCAGCTTCATTTTGCGGCTTGCAATTCTAATCGGCTAATCGCAAGGGAAAAACGAATGCCTTACCAGTTCAGGGAGGTGCACGCAGCCTTGGAAGATGCCACAGCTAGGACCATGGTGCCGAGCCGCTTATATTCCTGGCGGCTGTGTACAAGTAGAAGCAACGCAGCAGCTATCGTACAAGTTGTGCGGTAGTCTTGGCCGCTTCTTGTACGGGGTTATGAATGGAGCACCCTGAATGCGCTCGCTTCTGTGCCGTTGAGCACTTTCGTCGAACAACTCGGCCGAGTTCGCTTTCTCCTTCCTAAACGAGATAATTGACTGTATAAAGCAGCCGTCGGTAATTAATGAAACGAGGCTGTAGGAAGTACCTGGGTATAACCAGAGGCACTACAGTATAACGAGTACCTACGCCAGGTTACTAACTTACTCGATACGGAAGGCAATGGCTGCCGATATCCGTGGGCCGCTTCTCAGATGGACTAACTGGACACGAATCTACCTGACTCGACGTGCAACTGGGCAATCTCTACCTGCACGCCGGCAAGTAACGATGTCTTATTGGCGGAATAGATAGATTGTTCAATTACAGAATCTAGGCCTAGATACCAAAGATGCTACTAACATCCCAAACTAGGCTCTCGCGGTCCATGTGTAAGCACCTCATCTCAATTCTGTAACGCCAATACATGCACCGAGTTAGTGGCCACTACTATAGAGTCTATAGAGTGACATTCCGTGTACTGCATTAAGCGGCTCACGGCGAAATCTCCGTAGTTTCGGCATCCCCATTCCGCTGCAACGCTCGCTGGGTACATATGATGCGAGTAGCGTGAAGAGCCCCTGCATTGTTCATTTAGGGCTACGATCGGCATTTCGCAGCGGCCGTCCCATCTAAGTTAATCGCACGTTTGTTTTCTGCTTCTACATATGAGCCGCTTCTGAGGATAGTAGAGTCCATACGTTTAAGAGTTACTTTAAAGAGCTAAAGAGAAATTGCATTTAACGGCCTTTTTAATAATAATCTTTTACTTGGGAGAACTCGACAATCAGCTTAGGGTGTTCCGAACCGTACCATGCCATCACAGAATACCTGTATCCATGACCTGCTTGAAAATGACTAAGCGCAATCTGGTTTTTATTCGCATTCTTAGCGTGTCACTACATACATCTAATCAATATTCATACGGGTGTACATAGTAGCTTGGCACAGAGCTCGGTTAAGGAGGTTCGGTGGTAGCCTATCCTCTACAGGTGTCGACAGTTGCGAGAACATCTCCGGACAGTCCGTCGAGTGAGATTTAAGTTTAATCGACCTTCACATGATGGGTGAACCGATCCTATTTCAGCATTTCAACGTTACATCATTTGCATATACCACCTAGCATGTCATGTGGTATTGTCATCCGTTTGTGAAAAGGGAAACTGTGACTAAAATCACCTCCCATTTCCTGTCACAAAATCCTACTCATAGTGCGAATAGATGCATCCTATGGCAGGATGCTAGCTTCATCCGAAGGAAAGGCAAATGGCTCAGTTAAGTAGTAATAGGAGCACAAGTATAACCTCTTTTGGAAGCTCTGGAATCCCTCGCTTACTATTCACATCCTTGGCGTATAGACTTAGTTAGACTGCCGGCTAAACTCGATATCAGGCACCAGGGCCATCGATTGAGTTTTTTAAAGATATTCTTGCTTCATGCAGTTCTCGGAACCCTCATCTGCAAGTTAACTGCTCATCTCAAAATTGATCAAGGAGACATAATCGTTTCGCCCTTTTAGGTAGTTGCTGGTCTAGTATCAAGCTTGTCTTTTTTCAGTTCAATCTACTGCGATTATTACAACAAGTAGATATATAATAGTAGTTATCAAAAGCAGCACCCCAAACCCAAAGGATTTCTTTGGTATAAGTAGGACTATGATACAACTTCAGCTAAAACAGCAGAACAAATTTCACTTCCAATAAATCCAAGTTAAATGCTACTACTGATACTACCGTGGCGCCCAAGGATGTCTTGCTGTAAGAAAAAAAAAGTTAGTCGCTAGACCTTAGCTGGTGTTGCATATTAACTAATCACACTTTCCATACTTAACACGGACTGAAAATGCTAATAGCTCAAAGGTGAGTATAAAATTTTCTTTTTAGTAGAATAAAGATTGAAACATACAGTGGTGTGTAAAGTTTCATTTAAGCTTCACGAGACCTTGTTTGAAGATCTGCGCTACCCCAGGGGATCTGCGCCCGCAGGGCAATTCCCAAAATTCACGGCGTTCGTGATCGACAGTCGATCATACAACGCACAGGGAGCTAATAAACTGTAAACGAAAACGGGTAAGATAAACATACCTAGAGCTTTAGCAATATCTTCAGTGTGTTGTACCGAACATGGCTGTCAAACTCAACTATATGTCTGTTTTGTTCCTGCTTCGTCGCGCAGTGGAGACTTATTTTGTACTTGACTATGACTTCTGCCTAGTAGATAAGTTGTCAATTGAGAAGCTCATCTTGCGCAAAATACATTCTTTTTCTTTAATTCTTTCATTCTTTTTGGTTTCACAGTGTCCACCATCTTTTTCGTCTTTTCTGTTTCAGCAAGCCCATTACGAACTGTCAACAGACAAGCACCCTTATACATGCGCATTGGCACCCACAAGAAATTGGCCACGACCTTGGGGACATCGAATGCACAATTGATCTCTCCAACAGCACTAAGTAATACTGCCATCGTGATTTTTTGTTTTTGGGTCGCTAGAATAGGAGACAAAGATAGTACTGTTGCTATGACAGTTTTCCGTCACATATAGCCATACTTTTATATTGTTATGTAGAGCTATTACCGTTGTGCAACTGACCTCTCTGACATTTCTTTCCACTTCCGGGTCTAGCTCTCTGTTCCCCTAACATAGGAAGCCCGTGCTTTGTACTAAAAGTAGTTTCGGTTGTTCTTGAAACCATCTCTTATCTACGCTGTAATATCAGTGACTAATCACAGTCTTCCATATGCGCGTTTCGCAGATCGCTTCCAGGTTTCCTATTGTAATTATTTTCTGCTTGTTCAGAAAACTATCTATCTTGCCACCATGGGATCAAGACAACGATGGTTATGTACACAGCTACAGGGTAAAGCAGCTGTGTCGAAAAAGGGGGATAGCACATGTAATCATTGCTGCTTCAACAGCGGTAAGCGTCAATGTTAGTGCTAGCTTACCTAAGCAGCATAATCTGGAGAAAATATTCGATAGTATTGCTGCCTTGCTGTGGCCACAACCGCGTCGCAACCGCGTCGCCATCGCTGTATTCGCTACAAATGACGCGTGTTCATCTATCCGTGACATCGAAAGCACCTATTGAGCAGGAGCTTCTGAATATTGGTCAGAGAAGCGCAACCTGCATTATGTTTTCCCAAAGACAAAACTAACCTCGCCTCACGCAAACTGGACTGCGAGATTATGCGACGCTATGGCAGATTCCTCCATATCGGCGTTGTCCAACGCATCGTGAACAACAAAATGAATGTTCTTGACCCATAAAGTACCTGCACAGATCCCTTGAGAAGGCGACTTACCGCACAAACAACTTTGTACGCAACGTCGCCACTAATGAGCTTAGCTGCACCGGCCATTGTCTCTTAAGTTTGTGATAAAAGCCAAAGCACCGTCTTTGCCGATACGACCAGTGCTTCGACAGTGCCTCGACAGGGCTTCTAGACATGCAAATGGCTTCACAGGCGCCATGGTCAACCATTCAAGTGGAGGCAACACAACCTATCCCGCCAAGATCAGAAGACAGGAAAACGGCCCTTTGAATGTAATTTCTAGAGCCCTTCTGAAGGTCGCCAATCCCACTTCGGAGGTCACTTCCATACGCTTGACTGGAGTTTAACACAGCCAATCTTCTGCCGTTCTCCATGCATCTGGGGTTGGACCGTAGAGGAGCTGTTACCTGAAGCACTGAGATCGATCTCTTGTCCCAGAAGTCTAAGATGGGTAAGATTAAGACTTTGGCGATGTTTATTCTCTTCCAACACCGGTCAATATTGACGTAGTAGTATTCTTGATTCGCTGAGAATGGTTCATATACAGCTTTGTTTCCATTCTCCATTGGACTTTATTTTCCGAGTTCATGTAGTGTACCAAATTGAGCGACACAACAACTGCATCATGTAAAAAGCCTTTTGACAGTGAATTGGGAGTAGAATCGATGCCATGGCCTCCAGCCTCCCGCATAGCATCCCTTTCACATGGCTTATCACGAGAATAAAAAGGAACGTTGTTTTTACTCTCAAATCCTGTCTGTTGATCGCTCATTCGGTTAGAATCAGCTAAAGTAAGCAACCTTCTTAAAGCATAGCAATACAAAAAGCATAATAGAGTAGCTGAATTACTGAGTCATTCGATAAGATTACTACGTCTCTATTCGAACCACCGAAAAAGGATAGGGTAACGGCAAAGCAGCGATCTGGAACGAATTTCAACTCATGGTCATCCCTTTCTCCAATACCGATGTTAATTACTCATTGAAGCAAGCACAATCTATGATGCAGCTTCCGCTCGCTCAGCGGCGAGCAGCTGGGTGAAGGTATCCCTAATAGTTTCCCTCAGCGTCAAATACTTCAAGCCCAGGATCTTCTCCGCTTTGCTACCATCCACGCCATACGCATCCTCTATCCACCCAGGTTTTCCTTCAGGTAGTCTCGTTTTCAGTTCGGGAAACTCTTCGCGCGCAATGTCTACCACAGTTTGCCATCGGAGAGATTGCCCAACCCAAAAACGCTGTCCACCTGCAGACGGCACTTCGAGAGCAAGGAGATGAGCCGCGCTGACCTCTCGTACATCAGCATATCCACCAAAGTCAAATTCAGGTACCTCTTTGGCGCCTAACAGATTGTAGATCAGCCGAACGCTCTCACTCAGATTCGCTGTGGACGTCAACTCCGTGGCGTAAGGACCAAAGATCCACGGCGGAGTAATTGTGACTACGTCGAAGTGTGCGCCTTTGTGCTTATCAGCCCATTCCCATACTGCTCGTTCGGCTAGTGCCTTCGAGGCACAATACGCGGTAACACCATCTGTAGCAGGGTCGGCGGCCTGCTCATACGTGATAGGGTTCCAGTCCTTCTCATTGTATACATAGCCAGCTCGCTTTCCTTTGGTGACATCTGCAACAGAAGCGTGTGATGAAGTAATCACCACTCTTTTAACGTCTTTCCCATGATGCAGGGCCGCATCCAGGATGGCGACAGAGCCTCTAATGGCGGGTTTGAGGAGGTCTTCCTCGTTGTCTTTGGGCTGGAGGTTGAACGGAGACGCAGCGTGTATTACGCCGACCACATCCTCAAACGCCCCCTCGTATGATTCAGGCTTGGTTATGTCGGTAGCAATAACGTAAGAAAGCTTTGGCGCGAATTCGGGAAATTGTTCAGCGAGCTTCTTGAAAGACGCCTCCGATCGCACAACGGCGCGGACACTATGGCCTCGAGCAAATGCTTCCTTTACCAGTTGACCACCAAGGTAACCGGTGCTACCAGTAATAAGGATAACCATTTTGAAGGAAAATGTCAAGCGCAAAAGCAATATGTAGATCTTGGAGTGGGTTGTAAGATATCAAAGTCTTTGGACTGATGTATTGCTGACCCTAGGCGATCAATTAAGTTTGCTGACCCTAGGCGATCAATTAAGTTCATCGTTTGGGGGCCAACGAGGGGTTTTATACTCCAAATATGTCTAGACATCTTATCTTGCAAAATGAACTAGCCTTTTAGAGACACTGAAGAGTGGCATCATGTTATTGTGACGTCTGGAATGCTCTCCGCTTTCACTAAAACAAATAAGTTACCAGCATATAATAAAAGTTCTCATATGGCGTCATCGCGCGGAGTGGCTGCATAAAGACAAGTAGGATTGTACTGGTCTTACACCTAATGGCAACTAACTTTAGCTATTACTTTCAGTAGCCTCCTGGTGAAATTGTACAAGAGGTCGGAAGATTTTGGGCAGCCGTATTATCCAAGTCGAAAATAGCGTCTTACTTCTACACCTGTAATTTTTGACATGCTCGAAATCAAGTCACTTTCTGCTATATTGGTGCCATGCCGAGCTCTGCTGTTGATGCTGGTGTCTAAGATGAGAAAACAACTGGCGACGTCATGAAAAAATTACGCTGCCGCTGATGCCAACCACTCTTTCAGATTTGGATTGTACTCACTGGAAGCTATAGAATCACGCTGGTCATTCGGGCGAGTAATCATTCTATCAGCGCGGTATTGGGTTCCGTACTACCAGAGGCTAAAGGATCACATCCATTACAAATATGCATCACAGACACGCCTGATAAGAGGCTCCATGCCAGAGGTAAGTAAGTAACATTGAACTAGAAAGCCACTGTTGCTAGCAATTGTATTTGCATGATTTTGTTGCATTAGTTTGCCCCGCCCTAAATCCCGAAGAGTTGCGAATTGGTTGCCGCACCAGCCAGTAAGCATGTAACTCGTGTTTGCGCAAGGGAGCTGGGCTAATTATGGCCTAAATGAAGATGGCAAAGGAAGAGTTATCAAATGGCCATGAAGAATTTCATATAACCGCAGCTTAGCGAATGAACTTGGCCAGTTACAAATGGCTGGTCATGATTTCATTTCGAACTCCAAGAACTTTCGTTTCCAAGTGAGTTCTGGCCAACTAGGCGAAGTAGAAGACTGGGACGTGACGGAGCCTGCCGTTATACATCGTATTTCTCTGTATGTTGTAACCTATCCCCAAGACTATAAACAGCAGCATAAACTCTCAAAGGTTTTGAGCCGTTTAAGAGAGTTGACGGCCGCTTCAGCGCATGCTACTGACATTGAAAGCTCCTGTACTAACGGTGCAAGTAATGTTGTAGACAGCAACGGGAAACATTGTCTTGCCGTGGCAAATTGAAGTGTAGCAGCAACCCAAAACAATAATCCTTTGCGATTTCCCCAGAGGCCTGGAAGATCGGTCATACGAAGAAGTTTTGTAATGCTAGGCTTATTCTCCACAAGCTTCGCCGCAACATGAATCGGGATCTTTCTATCTGCGGCAGCTAAACAGACCAAGCCGACTCGTCGACAGCATTCATATATAATTTCGTTTTCGTTAATGACGTTCTCTGTCGCTGGCGCAAAGCTTTCTATTCTTTGGCGAAGTGCAGCCCGCTCCTGGAGTATCTCGTCTGTGGGGGCCAATACAGCGTTGTCTTTATCAAGAAATGTCGAGAACCACTTATGTAAAAGGCTTATGAAAAGTAGCAGCTGGATCTCGATGCGTGTCGTAGGAGTCTTATCAACCTGTTGATGAGTAATAGGCGACATCCACTCTTCTGGAATGGCGTATTGTTGGTAAGGGTTTATTGTTGGGAACAGCTTTTCAACATCTTCCAATGGAGTATATAGATTGTCCGTTGCTTCTAGAGCTATTGATCTGGAAACTCTGTTAGAAAGCGTCTTGAAATAAATGGGGGAATAAGTACGTGCATGTTTATGTAATTAGAGATATACTGCAATAATGCTAAACTGTCTGCGTCTTGAAAGTTGGCGCTCGTTTTCAGAAACAGTTTGGCTAATGCGTGTCGATGAACGATCTGCTCTTCAAGTGAGCACTGAGCAATGGCGGCGGATTGCTCATTGCACAGATAATCCTCTTCCAAAGTTGCATCGATGTGCTCGCGGATGCTTAAACCCTGTGGCATATCCCTGGATAGTAAACAGACAATTGGGGCGCCTAGAGCCACAATTGCAGTTAAGCATCGGGGACTGAGTAATCCATGCGACAAACTCATTTCTGCGCTCAGGCGGTGCATAACTTGGCTTTTAAGTTCCAGTAATACCGTAGTCGTTCCATGCCCCGTCAAGGCCATGTAATGAGCGTAGCTAAGTAAAAGACAGCTACTTAGTATCATGGGACAATCTTGATTGTCAACCATGACAAAACGTCTTATGAAGTCTTCATTGTAAAATCTGAACGCGGTCAGATCGGCTGAGAAAGCGTTCGACCCTCGTCCTTCAGGTATGAGAGACGGAAGACAT
Organism: Trichoderma gamsii; assembly: GCF_001481775.2. Classification (NCBI taxonomy): domain Eukaryota; kingdom Fungi; phylum Ascomycota; class Sordariomycetes; order Hypocreales; family Hypocreaceae; genus Trichoderma; species Trichoderma gamsii. The sequence continues at coordinate 152,955 of NW_020171361.1, forward strand.
CTTGGATAGTTGGGTATATCATATCCTGCCGTCGAAGACATGGCCTTTGTATTTTTCGGTCTGGTAGCCTCATGTCGTTGGATAGTGTCGGAAGCGAAGCAGTAAAACTGAAGATTTGCTCTACGTCGATGAAAACGCTTATTCGTTATGGTGTTATGAACAGGGGTGCTTTCTTTGTTTGCTTCGCTTTCTTTGCCGGTCTGCCGTTGGCGCTTAGCAGGACCACCCCAATAGGCAGCGTGGCTTCTCGCAGCATCTGAATGAGTCTTAAGCCATCTTATTTCATTTCCTTCAAACTCTGGCGTAACAAAAGTGAATCTTGGAGGAGCTTTGGTATGTTTACGCAACGGCATGTCTTTGAATTGTTGTGTTGAGGCTCAATCGCGTCGCTATTAGTTGATGAGTGTCCAAATTGGTTCAATGTCGCTGAATACGAACCCACGGCTTCTAGTTAAATTGACCCCAGATAGATAGGAAGCACGCCTTGATTAATATACTAACTTACGCTTCGGAAATTCTTTGCCCATTCGCGGGCTAGAACAATTTTTACTAAATACAGTCTAGCATGGATGATTCTCACACCAGATGAGAAGTTTCCTGTAATGTACAAGGCAGTTTACACTGTCATGGCAAATGAAATAAGAAGTCCGTGAACCCACCAACATGCTTATGGCCTTCGCATTGGTTACAATACGAAACTGATCAGCATATGATAGCAACGGTTCCAAAGCGCTTCTTAATCCCTGCAACTAGGAAGTCTTCGTATGCTGCTTTGTAGAGCTTTGAGAGCGCTAAATCTGTTTAGAAGCCTAGTGCGTCTGGTAAGGCTCACTGATGCCCCTTAACCCAGAGTTAACCCAGAGTTGTCTGCGATCTTACAAAAGTGCGAAGTTTGCTAACTAGGTCAGCATGTCTAAGACACATCTTAAATAGGGTGCCTCCGCAGATAACTCCGTCTCATGCGCGAAATACGAGAAATAGGCCACTTAAACTACATTCAATGGTTTGATCTTGTGACATACATGTTTACCATTCAACTTAAACGACTTCTAGAGCTATGCGACCGCTGCGCGAAGATTATGACAGAAAGATCACGGCAAGTTCTGACTTTCCCCGTAACACATAGTCTCACGACATGGATATACATAAATGCAGCTACGTTCATAAAAAATTAAATAATGAAGGGGCGAGTATAGCTAAGAGAGCCCATGATGCTATATATGCTATTATACAGTTGACACTTTTTTTTTGTGGTAGCATTCCGTGATGTTTGCGATGCAAAATGAGACCTGTCGCGTCAGCTCCATCTAGTGTCTCGTCGCTAATTGGTAAACTGCCTTTGCAACCCCGCCTAATTCCGTTTCAGGGTGTAAATCTGCTTCTCAACATGAACGCTCACGGAATAAAGAACTGACAGTCTAGACTTTGTAATTATCATATTTTAGCGAGAGGAACATCTTTTTCTAGACCTGTGTATGTGTTGTAGAGGCAGTTATGAAAGTACTAAGACAATTGTGACTTATCATGATGAGTTTACTTTAGGCTTTCGGTCCGATACAGTTTGAATCAAGTTCACTGGTGGAAAGAAAGAGTAAATACGGAGTAGATTTCCCGTCAAATAGTCCCAGGCGCACCAGAAATAGCAAGTGGTTCTATAATTATGGAACAGGAGTTCCTTGTAGCAGACCAATTAGAGCGTAAGAATGACTCCGGCTCTTGATCGTGGACGGACCATGGCGATACCCAGTAACTGTCAGCCCTCTTTTCACAAAATCGTGCAGATCTTTGAGGCTCTTCGTACAGAACTATGCGTGAAACATCTAGACCGCTTGTTAAATGTCTAGAAATCACAGTTCGCATTGAGGGGATATGGCGCCATTCCTGGCCTGTCAGCCTACAGGGGGCACTAGGCGTTCGAACTTTTGTCAGCTTCCAATTTGTTACCATTCGGTGAATAGATGGTTAAAAATTGATTCTTGGTTTATGATATGATTAGGCATTCAGAGACACTACGACAGACTTGGGAATGAGTTGACAACGCCATCAGTTTTGAGCTTAGAGGGCAATAAACTCATCGCCAATTACGCGTATAATTCCGACAACAAGGACGCGGCGGAGTAGTGTTTAAATAAGCTCTCGAATATCATGGCGATTAAGACAATGTAAAGCTTATAAATTTACAGCTGTTATCATTGTCTCGTTCAAAATAAGATTGCACTTCATGCTGACCCCTCATCTCTTTATATCATCGATGGTGAGGAGAAACTGTGACAATCAACTCGCGTTAATTTGGGGGATATTAAAATTTGCAAGGACACGTAACTGGCCCCCTCCGCCTTGTTTCTTTCTTTTCTTTTTACACTAATGTATTAATTGATGTTTAACGCAGACCTTTCCTTTTCGTAACTGAAACAGGGTCAAAAGTTTCTGCTGCTATTGTAATCAAAACAAACTTACCTTCGACTCCAAAGACAGGAGGAAAAGGAAATGGTGACACTTGTGGCGATCTCCAAGAGTGTCTTTTGAGGGATGTGGCTGTTCTAATCATACAAGAGCCCACATTCTCAGAGACTTGAGACGAGTTTCATTGAATTATTGAATAAAAAACCGGAGGAGGCGCTGTGCATCAGATTATATGCAACCTAATAAAAGCCAAGTTACCATTTCTCGTGAAGGTCTATCGAGGTATAAAAGTAAGCAAAATCTAGGGATGTGCATTTAACAATATGGATAACAGCATCAATTTCAGATGACAAAGAACCTGGGCCACAACTAGCTAGAAGCAGTCGCAACAGGAAAAGATACCTATACAGAATTAAGACTTCCAACCCTCCTCAGCAGAAATTCAGATATCCTCTTGGTAAGAAGTTCTAGCTGCTATCTAGTGATAGAGATGCTTTAGCTCCTCTTAGTTGTCTGTCACTCTTCGTTCACTGATCAGATCCTGACAATCAAGCTTCACATTACAAGCTGGCTAACACGTTGCGACTGCTATGCGTCTGAATAGTCTCCATACGCCCAAGTACATTCTTGACACAAAGACCTTCTATGATATAGGCACGTAAGAATCCAAGTTTTGGTCGCGGCTCGTAGCCGTCATCTATTATGATGCACCGACAGCTCTTTGCTCACACCTGTTCATTGAGAACTTGGCCTAAACCGCTCTCTTTAGAGCGTTAGTGATCGAATTGAGCTATCGTTGTGATGTTGTGATCTATGCATCATCAAAAAAAGTAAAAACTGCTCGAGCTCATGTGTTAGTCACAGGATATTTGAGACTTCTTCGAGTGTACAGTCATGGCGATGTTGCACACAACCCACTCTGTAGTCTTCGTCAAACCAACAGAGATTACATCTACCTATGTTCATACAATAGTTGACTATGATTCAGATCCAGCGTGGTGTGATTTTGTATATTGGTCACATTCTTAGTTGTTACAGCTGGTTCAACCACCGCGTTGCTTTCGGGTCATCTTCAGGATTACCCACTGTAGCGGGCTGCGAGCAGGTGAAGAGAACAGAGGCTGGTTAGTGCTTTGTATCAAACAGAATCAATAATAGATAGTAGAGACTACAAATCATCATACCCATAACTCGCAACTCCGGTAATATTGACTTCTAGTCTTTAGCTAAACACAAAATCTGGTCATGCGACCTCGTCTTCGTGCCTGCATGCACCTGAATTCTGTGGCGCCCGCTGGAGGGCCAACTAAAACTCTTTTTACGAACCCCTTGCAGACGGCCAAGCCACGTCCAGCTCTAAATAAACATTAGCTGTCCTCTAGCGGGCGGTTTAAAGAGTAAGTCAAATGTTCAAATAAATGTTCCTCCCCGTTTTGGTATCAAAGAGAAATCCAGTGAATTGCGATGCGCCCAGTAAACAACTGAGCCTGTTGAGCCGTTACAGCTTTGAAAAGACATTGCGCCCGTGAACGTTGATGCGGACATCCCTGCTTGATGCGTCATTCAGCCCTTGCACAGAAGACGATGTTACAAGGCGGGGGATATCTTGGAGAGCCTCTACCCCGCAGATCTAATACGACATTGCAGGTAGACTACTTAATGGAAACTTGAAGCAGCTTCTAATTCACGCCACCATGTTATTCACTTTTCCAAAACACTCAACGAGGCCAAGATGAACTCTTGGATGATAGTATCCTACGGTGTTCTGACTAGAATCACTATGGCAACTACAAACAACGCAAGACTACTGAAGTTGCCTATAGAACCAACAGCTTTACGTTGTTGTTACTGGCGCCAAGAAGGAATTTCATATAGCAGCATGAAGGTTTACCTCGAGATGGAAACACGTCAACAGAATTCCACGTTCTCCAAAGCTCATGGACCTCATCATCGACCGATCTTGGCTGTAACGCTATCCACGAGCCAGTACCTGCTGATGGCTGATCCAACGCTAGCGTTGCATACCGAGAGGGGTTGCATGCCTGTGTGGTAGTATTCATCTGGTCACATTACGGCATTACAGCCTATACCTCTACATCGTCATGGGCATCGGCGTGGGATAGATATACCCGAGTCTGCGATGGAGATGCATCGACATTATTGTTCACAGAGCTGTTTCGCACGTTTGCGGGGTTTAGCAGGTCAGTTGACGAACAGGAGAAAACCTGCCAAGTAAATAATATTGGAAGAAGCAAATTCTACTGCCGTATTATCCCTAATTCAACGTTAAAGGCTAATGCTGGATTCAAAGTCAAAAAAGAGACCGAAGGGGGAAAAGGAAAAAGCAAGAAAACAAGATTCATGCGGAGGGGCTACTCCATGTTTAAAATTTTATAAATATGTGATAAGTGTACCTTCATTGGCGATTTACGAGCAGACAATCTGCAGTTTCCCATTCTTCCCACATTTTTGCGAAAAGCGATCGCCAATATCTCAATATGGCACGAAGGCGACTGTGTAGATTGCTACCATGCTTCTCTTTTCTACGTGTTCAGCCAATTTTCATACTAATCCTCACCATGTTATATCACCTTGGCGCTTCTGCTCCTCTGAACAACCGAAGCAAAGAAGAAACGAGCTGCTCTGGGTCTACATCAGCAACATACGATGTTGTAATTTACGGGTCAACCCCAGCTGCGCTTGTAGCCGCCATCCAGACAACGCGGATGAATAAGACTGTCGCAATTGTATCTCCGACCAACCATATTGGCGGCATGCTGGTGTCCGGCCTTGGTTGGACAGACTCCAAGAATGGGAATGCCATCGGTGGTATCGCAAGAGAGTTTTTTAATCGGGTATACAATTATTACGAGCCCAGTTCTGCGTGGACCCATGGGACCAGAGCACAGTACATCGGCCAGAACATAGCTGCTCAGCCAGGGCCCGCCATAGACCAAAGCAACCAAGTACAGTGGACCTTTGAGGCCCATGTCGCCGAGCAGATATTGGAAGACTGGGTTGAGGAGCTGAACATCACAATCTTTCGGAATGAGACACTGGATGCGTCGGCTGACAGTGTGACACTGAATAACAACCGGATTGAGTCTATCAAGACCTTGTCAGGTCATGTGTATGATGCCTTGATGTTCATAGATGCTAGCTATGAAGGTGATTTTATGGCTGCGGCCGGGGTCCCATACACAATAGGCCGTGAAAGCAAGGCAGACTTTGGGGAGTCTTTGGCCGGAGTGCAAATCGCTCCAGACAACAGCTACCAGGGAATTTCTCCGTATGTTACAGAGGGAGATTCTTCTAGCGGCCTCATCCAAGGAATCGACCGTGTTCTTACAGCCACAGAGGCTCAGCAACTAAATGGTACTGCCGATGATTTACGGCTTCAGGCATTTAATTATCGGATTAGCTTAACGCAGCAATCTGACAATCTGGTGCCTTTTTCTCAACCAGAAGGATACGACGAAGATTCCTATGAGATCCTATTTCGTTACATCGAAGCAGGCGACGCAACAGCACCCTTTTTCACATCGCAGTTTATGCCCAATGAGAAGACAGACAGCAACTCAAATGGACAAGTCAGCACCGATTTCTTGGGTGGAAATTATGACACTGTCAAAAAGACAAACTATATTGAAGAGAGTTTGGCACAACGGCAGACAATCGCCAACAATTATAAAACGTACACGCAAGGCTTTTTTTGGACGCTTGCCAACCACCCCAGAGTACCCGCATCGATTCGGAATGCGACAAGTGTTTGGGGCTATGCCAAAGACGAATGGACGAGCAACGGAAATTGGCCTTATGAGATTTACATACGAGAGGCAAGACGCATGCAGGGAAACTATACCATGACGCAAAACGACGTACAGAGCCCCAAGGGCTTCGGCACAGACAGCATCATTGGTCTCGGATCCTATACCATGGACGTGCACGAGGCGGAAAGGATAGTCATTGGGTCGCAAATTCAGAATGAAGGACTGGTCCATACTCCAGTGCCGAATCCGTTTCCCATTGCATTTGGCAGCATTATTCCTTCCTCAGGCTCCATCACCAACTTTCTAAATCCCGTCACAATGAGCGGTACTCATGTGGCGTTTGCGGCCATCCGACTCGAGCCCACGTATATGATAATGGGACAGAGCGCGGCGACAGCTGCTGTGTTGGCGATTGAACAGTGTGTAAATATACAAGATGTTGACAGGCAATCGTTGAGCGATCAATTAGAGGCAGATAAGCAGGTCTTGTCTCTGTAAGTACTTCACTTAATTGAGGGCTCTTGAGATAGCCCGAGAGCCGTATATTAGTCTACCATTCTAATGAATTAAGTCATCACACAATTCTTCTCAGTCATCAACAGCTCACAGAAAATGCGAATCAACAATCTTTGGGACACTAAAGCCTTGATCCAGCACCCGAATGTTATCAAGCTCTATATTCTCTCCCATTCCTGCTCAAGAATGGAATACAGCACAGTATCAAACCACCTACGTTGAAACCACACATTCTCTCGCTTCCTGCCTTCCAATGTGAACCCAATCTTTTCCCATAGCCGTATTGCCGCCTCATTGAAGCTAAAAGACCAGAGTTCAATGCGGTGCACACCGGCATAATTAAATGCCCAATCCACAGCCCATTTAGTAGCTTCCTCACCGTAGCCTTTACCACGGTATTCTTCTAGAAGCCAAATGGAAAAGCTCGTAGAGCGGTGATCTTCTCTGGCTTGGAGCGATGGCGGGGACATGTTGAGAGACCCAATCGGTTTGCCCGCTGTGACTTTCCCATCCTCTGACTCTTGTAGACAAATGAAAACGAAGATCAGAGCTTTCTTTTGGTATGACTCGACAAACTCATCCATGGAATTTTGAGTTGGTGGCCGGGGAATAAGCGGGTGACCCAATTCCATGCACCCGGGTTCGCTGATGATTCTGTAGAAGGTGTCCAAATCAGACATCTGCACACTGCGATAGACCAGCTGTTCCGACACAAACAGCGTGTTTACGGGCCGCGGCAAAGACATCATATGGCCTTGAGTCATGATCGAACGCCTGGTGCTGAATGATTGAAACGGTGTACTCAAGCTGAATGCGCTGGTCAAAGTGCAGCTGCCTCGATCCTCAGCTTGGGTTTTGAATGCTAGATTCTCTTATTTCGTGGGAGCGCGCATCAAAAGGTGGTGTGTAACCACGCCAGATATTTATGACCACAAATTGTCTAAAATAATATAATATATTATCTGGACCCGTCAATCTAGCACATCAAAGCGGAGTATTCATTTTGATTCCATCTACAGTATAAGCCGTTGCACTTTTGTTGCCCGCTGCGGTACGCTAACAGACTCTTGATCCTAGGTGAGAAATTAGGCATGGCATCTGCTAGCTATTTTCAACCGGAAGATAATATTGAAGACCCATTTAGAGCTAATGGGTCAATATTGCTCCGCAGCTGACGCCTATAGGAGCCTATATCAGTCCACTAGCAACATTGATAGCCGCTCTATTTTCTTGATTTCTTGGCCACACGTACTGAGATAAGACACACTTACAGCGCTAAGAACTACGGATTTCTAAGTACACATTAATGAGAAGAATAGGCAAAATGAGAAGATATGAGCACTCGTAGATTAAAAATGAATTGTCCTGCTTGAGTTATTAGTGGCACATCAGCAGCTATTATACGCGTGTGACATTTGAGCCCCGCGTTGTAGTCCAGTCGCCGTCCTCGTCCGGGAGATATTCATTGTGACCAGGATAGTTCAGCCAATGAGCAGAATGAAACAAGATGTTGGCGATGACAGGTACGCCATTGCGGTTTACACACCATTATTGAACGCAGATACTGAGATTGAAGAGGCTTGAAGGAGGCTCTTTCTTACCAAAGCTTCCGCTGGATATGGAATTTCTGGATCCTTTACTGATGAAGTTGAAGAGTAATTTGCGGCGATGGACATATCAAGCAGCTTCTATTCTCAGAGGTGTAAATACGTTACACGAATATTATTGTAAAGTGCCGATGACGCAGTACAGCTATGAAGGCGACTTTCCAATCATGTTATGCAAAAGATTGCGGCGGTTATGTTCTAACGCTGCAGGAACTTCACAAATCCACTTCCATCAAATGGTTCGATAATGCTCGAATAAAAAGTTCAAAGCCCCCAAGAAGATGGTGTTCAAAGGGTTCCGCATTCACAACATAACTGCGATACCCATGACATTGCTTGGCTTAGCGGCTATTGTTGAGTCACGATGTATATGGTTTTCACCAGGTATAGTAATCAAGATTACAATTCATAATGACGAAAAGCAAAGTTCACAAAGTTATTGGTCGATTTTTCGCTTAGCGTAGTGATTTGCCGAGTGGACAACCCATAAACATCAATACCAGGCAATCTGCTCTCCTGGCTTCTTCTTTGCTTGGTATCGTCATATCTAGCAGCAAAGATGCCACTATGCTCAACATGCAAACACCTTTTCCAGACTCAAGAGTTCGATTTTAGCGTTGTTGATGTCTGTATCGAATATTATCCACATCATTTCTCCATTCTCCAATTTCTTAAAGCGGTTGACCAGAAATGTTTCATATGCTGGCGAGCTTTTCGCAATTCCTTTAGCAACCCGGCGAAAGCGAGGGGCCATCTAGAAAGACTTGCGAGGCTCACATCAAGTCTACAAAGAGTCGCAGAGAGAGCAAAGCTACCGCCAGATCGGCGATGCGTCACTCACATGACGGGCGCCCGTCGCCGAATACGGACGGACTTCAACGCCGAATATCTTCATGGGATGAAGACGTCGCACGAGGATTTGTCCGACTTGCTGCCGGATATTGAAGCTCTAGAGCAACTCTTACAGTCTGACGTCCAAGACGATAACGGGCGTAGAGCAGGCACCATTATTGCTCTCCTTCGCGATCCAACAGGTATTGGTATTGTACTTTATACGTGTCCATCAACGTGCTTAAAGATCATCTCTAATATGATTCATTGTACAATTCAGTTTTCGATGCAAATTTACAGTCGCCGTCCACGGCATCAAACGAGACTTTTGCCCACATCAGCACTTGGATTCGCCGCTGCGAAGAAAAACACTCACAATGTGCCTATTTCAGAAGAAGTGAGCCTTGGTATCCGACCAGAGTTATAGATGTCGGCTCCCTGGAGAATCTTTCGGTCATATTGGTGCCGGGAGGACGGGCTATCGCCAAGAATGAGAGATACATGACGCTTAGCCACCGATGGGGTTCTTCCAATGTCCCCACACTTACCACCAAAACGATTGATACTTGGAAGAATGGACTTTCTGTCAATATACTGCCTAAAAGATACCAAGAGTTCATCGCGCTTGCTCAACGCCTGCAGATTCGATACGTTTGGATTGACTCGCTCTGTATCATTCAAGAAGGCGACGACGGAGAGGACTGGCGAGCCGAGGCCCTTACTATGGACCAGGTTTACCAAAACTCGTTTTGCAACGTCTCCGCGGACTGGGGATCAGGTAAACGCGGCTTGTATTTTGAGAGAGACTTGCGGTTGATGGATAAGCCTCACATTGACTGGAAGGTCAGACGTAAGCCAAACCGGGACGTGGTAGTCGTGGAGAAATGCATATTGGTCGAGAACGAGTTCTGGGAGGAACAGGTTTCCAGGTCTCCTCTGAGTGTCAGAGGCTGGGTGGTTCAAGAACGATGGCTGTCTCCACGAAATCTCCGTTTCGGCTCGCGCGAAGTTTTTTTTTGAATGTGCTGAATCTACACTCTGCGAACGGTTTCCAGATAAGTTCCCGGAAGTCCTTCGAGAAGGAGACGTTATTTTCAAGGCTGCCTTGAGCAAGCTTCAGATGACACCGAGCCGGCAAACTGCACTCGAGCCCGCTACTCCAGGCACCGAACTCTACGACGCATGGGGCGACGTATTGGAAAAAAATTCCAGTTGCAATCTGACTTTTGCGAGTGATCGCGCCGTCGCTTTTGCTGGCATTGCCAAATTCTTTAGAGCGCTGGTTGATGACAACTACGTCGTCGGGCTATGGCTTCGGAACCTCGCTTCCGAGATGATGTGGTATCGAGACCGGTTGCTCACCAAAGCGGTCATCGAAGAGCCTCGAGATCGACTCAGCTTATTTCAACACGATCAGGCACACCAATATCGGGCTCCCAGCTTTTCGTGGGCATCTACAGCGGTACCAGTCGCGCCGAACCATGCAAAAGGCAACTCGGGCTTCTTGGCTGCCGTGAAATGCGTTAAATATCGCGACACTCAGAACGCATTGGTGGAAGAGTGGACTGATGATTTGTACGGACCCTTGTTGCATCCAATTGTGGAAGTTGAAGCAATAGGAACTCTCAAACAATGGCGACTAAAGTCATATTTTGACGGCAGACAAACAGATATATTTGCAATCCCACACCGCCCTAGGCAACATTCTAGAAAGTTTAGATATTGGTCGGACGCTATTAGCAGAAACACTAGAGAAGCAACTCTCGACTTTCAGCTCGATAACGCCGATATAGCAGCATGGGCCGCCAAGGATAACTTGTATTATATACCGTGGCAAGATCATTGGAAATCCTATCTGCCTGCAGATAGCACTAGGGAACATCCGGACGATGATTTTCTCACATGCCTTCTTCTTGAATTGGTCGACGCTCAGATGAGTCGATTTCGGAGAATTGGGCGGCTATACATCAATGACAAGTCGCAGAGAAGGCTATACATTGCGAAGCAAGAGAACGAGGCCAATTTGCCCTGCGCGCACTATGATGCTACGACCAGGCGCCACACTATATATATCATTTGAACAAGTTCAGTTTGGCCAAGCGGCAAACCCGTTGGTATGTTCAGTTGCTGACTATGAGCCGCTGCATAGCATAATGCCTCTTTTAGATGGTGGATTCCGTTAAAGGAACCCTAGCATGAGCCTGCACGCCGGATATAGAGGCACCATCTCATCGTCATGTATTATGTATTAATATTAGATAGTCGTAATATATATGGGTGTCTATGCATTTCATGTACTCATTGCGCGGATGCAGCCTCATACTTCTGCCGCCACTGGAGTTGCCTCCTCCTCCTTTTTGTATTCCCAGCCCGCTTTAATCAACCAGAACATGGCCATTAGCGGCGTCGTTAGCAGGCCCAAAACTCCACCCAAGATTAATTTGAACACTTGAGGCAGCCATTTATCGTGATAGACATAGTCGGCGCCCTCCTTTCTCCCGAATCCTGTCAGTGCGCCCATGAAAATGGGCCACAGTATCAGGAAGCTCACGACTCCAAAGCTGAGGCCCCGTAAGGCCTGCTGGATGAATTCGAGAAACGTCCACTTGCGATGCGGGTTTCCAACTCCCTCAGCTGGATCGCGTGGGAGGAAGAAGAACAGCCGCAGCCATCGGTTGGTCGGCTGTGAGATGAAGCCGATGGGCTGCACCGAGCGATGGCGAAGATCGTAGCGAAGGAGAATCAGCTCGACGAACCAGGTAATGACGCACTGCACGAATATCGTGACGGCAGCATCACCGGCCAGCGTGTTGGGGAGCTGCCACAGGCGGACAGGCCGCTTGACTGTGTTTTGTGTGGTGTACATGGCTGTGAGATTCGTTAGCAATCAACTCGTGTGTGCCGATTAGGAATTATCTCAGCGACGAGCTCAACGCTTACCGTACGCGATGGCGAAATTGACACCCCCTGACAGAGCAAATGCGCCAATACCATCCAAGCCGAAGATGTAAAAAATCTGTCGACCTGAAAACCGTGTGGTGGGCTCGAGAATTTTGGATTCTGCTCTCGTTTCTCCTTGGACAGGCAGATTCTGTTCACTCTCGTTCAAAGTACTTGTAGTGTTGGTTGTTGCCGTGTCCAAGCTCGGCTCTTGTGCTGGCGCTACACCCTCTGCTTCCAGATCTTCAGGTGCCGCCATTGTGATCGTCCCGCCTGTAAGATGCTTAAAGGGTCCTTAAGGGTCCTGAAGGGTGGCGTGTTGTTATACGACGTGGTTTCTTCTCGGGTTCAACCAGGCGTGTCAAAGAAGCATCATCGTGTTTTTGTAAGATTGGCGAAGGGATTAAGCATATATGTTCAGAAACACATTAACGAGCTCAGTTTTGATCCGGAATCATCGCCTTTATTAAATCTCGAGAATCCACAGTTGGCTGGCAAGGGGCGTCGAGATATGAGCTGCTGCTAACCGAGCCAGGGAGCGGAATAGCCCGGTGCGTATTATCACTAGTTCAATTACCGAGCACGAATACGGTGAAGAGCAAAGAGAGCTTTGACTCGAGATCAGATGAGGGCGTAGGTGACCATTAATAAAGATTATCTAACTTATATAGTCGTACGTTGCAATCCTTTCATCTCTTGGTCGAATACGCTCTCCCTCTGTTAGTGGCCGGCTGGACTGCTTCCACTTGCATCATAGCCGGATGACTCGGTCAGGCGTGCAAAAATCACAGAGAGCTCGAAGCCGAAAGTGGACCGAGCTGAGTTGCTTTAAAGATGTGAACCAACTACTTTGATTGGCACAGTGACATTGATAGCGCGTGGCTAGCACGGCTCCAGTACCCAGTAGTGGAATTGGGACGTGCAAGCTGTTCTCAACATCAATGGATTGCTTCACCGTTAGAAGAGCCCTTGAACTAGCGGTAGCCAAGAGGTTTAGCGTCAGGGTCTGGCAGAGCATTTGCGGTAAGGAAAAATTTTGCTAGCCAAGCTGCTCAGCTACACGCTCTACACGTTACAAGACAGTATTGCTGCTCGCTGTGTGATCGGCCATCAACCCGGTGCCGGTACGGAGTACGCCGCCCTGGATCTCCGAAGAGCCGGCGTCGTCGAACGAAGCCGTATCTATGCTGCAGTCTTCGGGCAGCGCGATTGGTTGCATGTAGCATGCGTATTATGCCTCATCCCATATCCAGCAATCTCTGAATCTACGACTGCCGCTGCATGGGCATCTGCCGCGATCCACAAGTCGCAGAAACAGGCTAGTGCCATCAGTAAGAAGGAAGCTTATGATGTAATTTGACCCTTGCTTTTTCGCAGGGTCCTGCCAAATCGCTAAATCGCACCATGGTGTTGTGGCGAATCATGTAGAAAACGTGGTAGGCGAAGACGGGCGTAAATACGCGGCAGAAGCCGTCAACGGGGAAGATGCATGCCTACATTGACCCGACTACCGAATCTGCAACAACCAAAAGAAAGAGAAAAAACTTCTCTGAAGTGCGTGCTTATCCTTGTGATGTTTTCACACTACATTTAGCCATGTGATGATATATGGAATCAGTCAGGCTTCAAAAAACTATTATAAGCAACGCTCATTGTCATCCTCTTCTTTACGAGTCACGCTTTCCTTTTCGAATACGCTCTTCTTCGGTTTCGGCTCCTATTTTTAAGAGCGCAAAGATGAACCCCGCCCCCATAAGCCACGCAAGCTCAAAATTTGGCGACACAGCGGTTACCCGAGATCTATCATAGCCGTTGCTTGAGAACTTTTCGTTAGGTCTAGTGGAGTTGCCAACGATATAAGCTAACTCGGCGAATCCAAAGCTTAGAACTTGCTTTCATATGCTTAGTGAAGAGACTTGGTGACGAATGTATTGCATATTTGAAGAAATTTATAATGATATCCAATATCGGCTGTCACCTGGTGTCAACGCGCGATTTATCCTTACTTCGGAAGATAAAGGTACGCCATCTTCCAAAACTACCTAGAGGTATTCTCACTCTTATACTACTGGCACATGTTCAAACCCCCCAGTCCAAACCCTTGCAATATCCATTGTCTTCGAAATGTTCTTTAGCGGGTCGCTGCCTGGTTTAAGCAAGATCAAATCGGCGCGATATCCCTCTTCAATAGATCCTCTCCCCGTCAAATTATGCAAAATACTAGGAACCACCGTCGCCGCCCGCAGTACGTCCACCTCACTCATGCCCGCCTCCACCAGATACTGAAGCTCTCGATGCAGAGTAATCCCAATCAGATCACCTTTAAGAAAACTGCCAGCTGCGTCAATTGCGTCGGTCCCAGCAAGGATCGGGACACCCGCGCGTATCAGCCGTTGCACACTGATCACTCCTGCTTCGTAAGTCAGGCTCACTCCCGGAGAAACGATCGATTCGATGGTCGAATTCTCCGTGACGATTTTGCCAATGTTCAGTGTCGGTGTCACATGTTGAGCCTGTCGTTTGATGACTTGTGCCATCTCTTCCGTGAGCGGGATGTCGAACGGCACGTGTTGGATACCGTTGGTCTTTGAGCTTATTGCAACTTCATATGAGGCGAAATCCTGGGCATGAGTCATAGAGACCTTGCCTAATGCATGTGTCGCACTGACAAGAGCATTATGTGTAGCTTGGTTGAAGCCGTTCGATTCTGCGATTAGCTTCATATAATCCGACCCGTTTCTAAAGACATTGGCCACAAATTCTGGTGCTTGGGATGGTGAATGCATCAAGCCTATGGCACCAAAGACTGTTGCATGCGTGCTGTTTGGTGCGACAGCGGACTCTCCAGCGCTGAAAAAGGAAGTCAGTCCGACTTGCTCGCGGAAGGCTGAGCATAACGTGTAGTTGTCGCATCCCATGTTCATGGCGGTTGTTACGCCATAGCTGCTCAGTGTCTCAAGGCTGGCCAGCGAGCTCAGGTGAATATGGCTATCAATCAGCCCCGGGAGTAGGACACCTCCTTTTCCATCGATGGTCTTCTGTACGTGCCGGGTATCCAAGGTTATTTTGTCCCCGTCGATAACCACAGTGCTAGGTTTTCCGATGCTCCAGCCGTCAAAGACACGGACGTTGATGAGGGCTGTTTTGGCTGTTGGTGGTGCTCTCTGGCTTCGAGCTTGAAGTAATTTCAGCTGTGTCTCAACGTGGGTACTTGACATATCCCGCGCTTGATGACCAGGGAGACAAGCGTCAGCCAACAGGCATAGTAATGATATGAGGAGCAGGTTGATGTTTGACTGCATAGTGAAATGTAAAAGCTTAAGATCCAAATTATTGTTGCAAAGTTGCTATCCGTGTCGGATCCTTATAGACTTTATAGCTATTGCCATCACGTCCCATTTGTAACGGTAGAGTATAACAGACGCATTTGCCTTGAATTCTTTCCCCGGTAATTCTCCTATTTCGATCCGGCCTTGCCGCAGGTAGAGAGACCTGAGCATACACCGCTATCAAGGTAATCCTTTCCATCTCGAGAAACGCTTTCGTTATAGGGCTTACCATTGATACCGTCAGTTCATTTCCATCCCTCGGGACGATGCGCACATTGGTAGAATGCAGGGATGTACGTACGAAGCAGCCAATCAGCTCCACTGAATAAAAATCCACCCCCCCGTAAATAACCCTTCCGGGGGCGAAAGCCTGTACTAAAACGGGAGCTTCGCGATGCCTCAGCCGCAACTGTGTTTTGCTGCACTATGCTGTGGAACATGTCCTTACGAGCCATCCAATCCAGCAATATCGGGACTTTGAAGACACCGAATTGCTTACAAACGTTGTACGAATACGCTGACGCAAAACTCTGGCAGCTCGGGAACAGGAATAATGGAAGATTGACGCGTGTTCGATTTACAAGGGAGTGTACGAGACATATATAGGCACTCCTCAATTGCAAGACTTTAACATCAAATAATTCTCACATCACTTCAATACCGTTTTGCAAATCCACTCAAGAATCCAAGTTCCGTTCTTTTGACATGTCTGCAAAATGTGCCGGTGAGTTACTATACATAAATCATCGAGAACCAAGCTCATATTTCCTCAGCTCTCGCAGATCCACTGCACACTGACTGGTCATTGTGTCCTTCAATGCCAGCGGCAATTCTATTCACGGTTTTGTTTGCTCTTACCACCTGCGAACATTTCTTGCAAGCTCTGTTTTACAAAAAGGCATACTGTTGGGTCATTGTTGTCTCCGGACTTGCTCAAACAGTCAATTACATCTTTCGAATCATCAGTATCAACAATCCAAATAGCCTGGGCCCCTACGCAGCCTGGTTTGTGCTAATTCTCGTAAGCCATTACTGAATTGCGCCAGAGGCCAAATGCTAACTCAGCTCAAGATCGCTCCGCTCTTTACAAATGCTTTTATCTATATGGTGATGGGTGAGTTGTGACTGTTAATCTCACAAATTACCAAACTTGACAGTCGATAAAAGTCTCTACTAACATGTGATCTCAGGAAGGATGATATGGAATTACATCCCCGATGCAAAAATTTATCGAATCACTGCGTGGAGGTTTTCGACATATTTTGTGATTTTTGACATCATGTGAGATGCCTAGGAAAGCGTTAAGAGAAAGATATTAACCAAGTTGCAGTGCTCTCATTATTCAAGTCGCCGGGGCATCTTCGAGCGGTGCCAGCAGAACAGCGAATCAAGAGGTGTTGAACGGTGAGTTGTATCTGAATGAATACCTGAATACTTTAGCTAACAGTCTTTCAGCAATTCATATTTACATGGGCGGAGTTGCTCTCCAACAATTTTTTATTCTGGTGTTTTTGTTTTACGCTGTTAAATTTCACCGGATTGTCCTTCAACAAATTCGACAAGGCGCGGAGGGAGTGTCAAGTGCATTGCCGTTATTGTATGCGATGTACATAGTACTAATGCTTATTACGGTATGTTGCACAACTCGATTCCCTCATATATCCAGGCACTAACATTGTGCAAAGATGAGAATCATCTTTCGTCTCTGTGAATATTCTCAGGGCTTCAAGAGCAACATTCCCGATCACGAGGCATATCAATACTGCCTCGATTCCGTCCCGATGCTGTTTGCCCTTGTTATACTCAATGTCTACCACCCAGGTCGTATTATGCGAGGGAAAGAAAGCGACCTTCCGAGTCGAAAGGAGAGGAAAGCTAATGGCTTCCAGAACATGTCTGGGGGGTTGCCGGGAATTCCAGTTTGAGAGGACATTGTGCTGACAGGGGAGCCTAATCAGAGGTTCCCTTATGCTTTAATTCAGAGTGCATGCATATTTCAATCCTACTATTCTAGCACAATCATTCTGAGAATGTACAGTAAAGAGAGCAAGTATAAGTAAGTATATAGAAGAAGCATGTAATAACCAGTGATTATTACCTCTAGTTTGAAGCTAGACTTGAAAAAGTTAGGGAATTGCATACAACAAATTCGTGTTACTAATGTTTTTACGCCAAACAAGGTAATGCCAAACTCCGTCCGCCGCGTAAGCTATTTGCTATCAATCTCACCAGCCTTTGGCCTCTTTCCACCTGAGTTCTCAACCCGGTTGCTGCGATTCTTTGTTCAACGGCGTCGGCGTCTTTCCATCTAACCTCTCAACTCCGTTACTGTAATATCTTGCTAAACAGTGTCAAATTCTGTAACTCCTTGATGCAACGCTAATCAATGCACGTCATGGCCGCGTAATTTCTCCCTGTTGCCGGTGCCTGTACCAGAGATTCTGCCCGAAATGCCCCGTGTTGCCCCAGGCCAGAGGAAACGTGCCTATCGACCGAAAACCCGAACTGGGTGCCATACATGCAAGTGTGTACCGCTCCAATATTGCTCCAATCCACTTTTATGTAGATGATTCTTGGACTACTACTGTGTGGTGTCTGGGTAGCGAATTACTAACAATATAGTAGAAGTCAGACACAGATGAGACAACGTTGAACGCTGGAGGACGAAACTAATGTAATCTGCTAGTACGACGAGTCAAATGTGACGAGACGAAGCCTTCTTGCCACGCATGCATCTCCACAGGCAGGAAATGCGACGGCTATACGCCAAACGTAGAAGCACCTCCAGACCTTCCACTAAGCCGACCTCTATCTCTTGAGTTCCTAGGAACTCAAAGTGAACGTCGGTCATTCTACTTTTTTCAGCAGAAAACTGCGCCCCAATTATCCAGCTTCTTCGGAGATGACGTCTGGGAGAGGCTCATCCTCCAAGCAGCTCTTCACGAATACTCAATCCGACATGCGATCCTAGCTTTGGGATCTTTGCACGCAAAATTCGAGCAGGACAATGGCTTGATTAAGCAAAATTATACCAATGAATATGCTGACAAGTTCGCTTTGGAGAATTACGGCCAGGCAATCAACATGCTCGTCACTTCACTGTCAGAACAAGGCCGACCAGCAATCGACGTGTGTCTAATATGCTGTATCCTGTTTGCTTGTCTCGAAGTAAGTAAGTCATTCTCGTAAACAAAATTGGCTCCTACTCATTATTAGTAGACGATGCGAAGTAGCTACGGCTCCGCCATCACACACGTCCAAAGCGGCATGAAAATCCTGTCTGAAGTGAAGTACGACGAGAAAACTCGTTGCTATCAGCATGATGTCCTTGTAGCGTCCAAATTACCATATGTGTCTATAGAAGTACTAAAAGAGATGTTCATGCGTGTTGACCATAGAGTTACCCAGGTGAGTTCTTCCAGATGACTCAGATTGCGTGTTTTTGACCGAAGAAATAGATGGTCAGCGGGGAAAATTGGGAAACGCCCGATTCAGAACAACAATACGTGCCGAAACCAGAGACGTCAGCTATATTTTCGACTTTATCAAATGTCAGCGCATCGCTTGTAACCCAGTGGCAAATGTCTTCCTACTCTATCACCGATACGGGAAATCCTCCGGGTCGGGGGGTTCCAGCAGCTCTCGACATTGACCCCTGGCAGAAGAAATCCAGAAGCATCCTCGCAAGATGGTCTTCAGCATACGACGTCTACCTAAACATCAGGGGTGACAACCTGACGAATGAAAAGAGAAAAGGCACGGCCGGCTTGCGCATCTTGAAAGAGCTTGGGTCTGTGGCAACGATGCTTACACAGCCGATAGTCGATGATGAAACTAGCTGGGACGTCTTCTGCCCTATATTTCAAAACGTTGTCTCTTTGGCGGAGGATATCGTTGAGCTTGACTCGGAAGTAAGCGCAGAGAGAAGCCCATTCTGCATTAACATGGCGGTTGTTGGACCACTTTTTCAGGTAAGCTTCTCGTCGGATAGATCTTTTACCAGCAAGTATTAACTATAGCATTATCCAGATTGCCTGTCGCTGTAGAGATCCCATCATCCGCAGAAGAGCAATTGCAATTCTTCGAACCTGCGGCCGCATAGAAGGGACATGGAATGCCTTTTCAGCTTCTCAAGTTGCGCAAAGAATCTTGGATATCGAAGAAACCGGTTTGCAAAACGTGCGAAGCTGCATGGACGTCCCAAGCTGGGCTCGTATATCAAATGCATCGCCAGTTTTCGATCCCCTTGAGCGGAAGGCGACTCTGACCTATAGCCAAGCGAGAACTAAGCATGGCCTGACTAGACGGACGATGGTAGATGTAATTGAATGGTGACAAGAATAAGGAATCACGGGTATAGTACAATGTTAAGCTGTGACTCTAACACGGGATTTCCATGTCTATAATCTACTTTGGCTAGATAAGCCCCTGTACACAGCTCTGTATTCACAGCTTTTTTCTTATTCTAAAAAGACATCTATGGCAACAGTCGCTTGGGCGTTCGGGGATAATACGCGGCCAAGTGCACGCTAGGCAGGGCAAGATACCATGCAACAACACGGTCAAGACCGATACCACCTCCACCATGGGGCGGTACACCGGCCTCGCGGAAGACATTGATATACTCCTTGATACCGGAGCTGGTAGGGTCAACACCCTTGGAGCGGATGCGGGCCTCGAGCTCAACTGGGTCGGCAATACGCTCACCACCAGACAGGATCTCCTGTCCACGCAGGAACATGTCGAATGCATTCGTCACCTGTTCTTCGGGCTTGCTCTCGGGGTCAACCCTGGCGTAGAAGGGTCTCGCGGCTTCGGGGAACTTGTCGACTGCGAAGAAGTCGACATTGTACTTTTCACGAACCAGTGCGCCCAATGCCTTCTCTTGCGGTGTTGACATGTCTTCGTCGTCGCGAACGTTGCGGAACTCCTCGGGGCCTTCCTCTCGGAGCAGCTTCTGGGCCTCTGCGAAAGTCAAGCGAACCTCCTTTCCGGGCTCGGGGAGGAGAAGCTCTGGGGAGGGATAAACGGAGCGGATGAGTTCGACCTCGGCTGCGCAGTGCTCTGAATATTTTCATTAGTGAAGCTCAATGGGAAAAATAGACAGAAGCTTACCCTTGATGCCGCGGAAGATGTGCAGGAGCACGCCCTCCAGCATGTGAAGGACCTCCTTGTAGTCTTTTCGGATTTCCATCTCCATATCGAGACCAGTGAACTAAGAAAAGAAGGACAAGTCAGCTTCAGACGAAATGAAATGTACAGAGAAGTCTTACCTCAGTCATGTGTCTCGGAGTGTTGGAGTTCTCAGCTCTAAACACAGGTCCAATGCTAAAGACGCGCTTTCGACCACCAGCAATCTCAAACTGCTTATAGAACTGCGGCGACTGCGCCAGGTAGGCCTTCTGGTTAAAGTATGGCATAGCGAAGACGTTGGCACCGCCTTCTGAAGCGGCTCCGATGAGGCACGGCGGCTCAAACTCCTTGAATCCGTGGTCGCGCAGATATGAGCGGAACAGGTGCTTGGCCTCGACACGAATGTCCTACATTCATGTTAGCAAAACAGGCTGGAATCGAGAATACCGACGAGTATCATGACATACAGCAATGGCCTGCTGGACTGGGGAACGCTTGTGCATGACAATGTTGTCCAAGTGAGTCAGCATAGACGCTGCCGGAGGACCTCCCTCAGCCTCCTTCTCCTGAGCAGCCTCCTCCGGCTTGACCTCCTCATCGCTAAAGTTGGTAACAGCGCGGTTCGCCGCCGCCAACGTCATGCCCAGCGCCGCAGGCGCAGCGGCAATGATAAACAGCTTGGTAATGTGCAGCTCGTAGTCGGTCACGCGGCAGCTCTTGACGGGCGCAAAGGGCTTCTCAACCGTCGCCTCGACAGTGACGAAGCTCTCCGGGTTCACAGCGCCCACCCACTTGACCATGCGCTTGCTAATGACGGGAGCCGCGTCGCCCTCCTTGGCGTCGCCCGTGGCGGACACGATGCCCTGGATGGCCCAATTGCCCTCCTCACGCAGCTCGACAAAGGCCATCTTGGCGCCCTGCATGCGCGTGTTCTGGAGCCATGCCCGGATAACGACCTTCTTGCCCACGTGCGACTCGTTGATGGACTTTAGGCTGACGTCCTCGGCATCGGATGAAAAGCTGTTGAGCAGCGCCGGAGTGGCAGCGCCGTAGTAGTCCTTGGAGGGGTCTTCCTCGGGCTCGTTGCTGGTTGAAGCCACGGCCACTCGCTCAGCAGCGCGCTGGGCCTTGAGAGCTTCCTTCTTCGCCTTGGCCTCGGCCTTCTTGGCAGCCTTTTTCGAGGGACCGGCGTCGGCGGCCGCGTCGACGGGCTTGTCGGCTGTGGGAGCTGGAGCTGGGGGGTTCGTTTCTTCAGCCATTGTGAACTGCGGATGACACAAAATTCGATAAGGTCTGGTATCTCGAACGTGGGGTAATGGGTGTTTCTTGAATGATTTTTTGGAGGGGCAGTTTTGGATGACTCATCCGGCAGCAATCACGTGAAGTCTCGAGGACAGGAGACTTCAAGGTGGTGAGTCAGGCCATTGCCGATGATGGATGGATAGTGAGTGTCAATGCCGTGATTTTGACTGTTCAATTTCATGATAAATGCAAATCTTTACAAATAGTTATGTGTAAGCGGCGTTGGGATGACTCTACAAGGCGCAAGTTGTAGAAGCGGGAGCACGGCTGGCATCGGCGCTAGAAACCGGAGCGAAGAAGAGAAGGATGGACGTCATATCTCTATATGTCATTACTATGTAGCTGGTCTCTGTCGCTCGACACAAATTCCAAATCGCATTCATGCAATTCGCTTCATCTGTACATGGTTCAAAGGCGTCGTAAATGTATGGGAGCTACATTATAGCTTCTCCTTTTCTGATCCAATCTCGCAGAAAGCCTTAAATGTCGTAAACTCCTCCTCCTTGCCAACTGCACACTCCAGGATCAGCTCAGCAGTAGATCCGACAAAGTAAACATGTCCCTCTTCAATCTCGTGCTTGGCGTCCCCGACGGCGATTGTGCCCTTGCCGTTGGTGCAGATGACGATACTGGGGCCTTCGAGAGGATCAAATGTAGCCTTTGCTCCCTCTCCGCGGAGCAGAGTGCGCACGACGCTAAACTCTTCAATTGGGGGATCGTATAGCATGACCTCCGATGCAGAGCTGTAAGCAGTCCGGTTAAGTGTCGCGTAGGGGTATTCGGCGGGGTTCATCTTCTGCTCGTCGATGGGCGCATAGTTGTACGTGAGCATGTCGACTAGGGTGGACACATCCTTGAACTTGGGCGTCAGGCCAGCACGGACTACATTGTCAGAGGCCGCCATGCATTCGATGATGTCGCCGGAGACGTAGGCATGGATATCGTCGGCAACGAGGAACAGGGCCTCGCCGGGCTGCAGAGTGACAAAGTTGAGGAAGAAGAGCACGAAGATGCCAATGTCGGAGCCGTATTGGCCGTGAAGTCGGGTGACAAGCTCGACAAGGACGTCGCCCTTGGTAGAGGCCACGCCACCAGCAGCGAAATCGGCTCCCTCAGACTTGGCAAGCGCCACAAGGTTGCCAATTTCCTTGTCAACGTCTTCGGCAGAAGAGGACATTAGGCCGCCGAATGCCCTTTGCAGAGCCTTCTTCTTAGACGCTTCATTGCCGCCCTCGTTCTTGGCGGCCTGGACAAACTGCGCCGCCTCGTCCTCGCCAACCAGAGTCCTTAGGGGCTTGACCGTCTCCAGAAAGTGTGCAACTTCGCCCAGCGGCCTGAATCCACACAGACCCTCGAAGGGGGTGATGGCAATGGCCATCTCGGGCTTGTGGTTGTCATCGGGGTAGTTTTTGGGGTCTCGGGCGTGCAGCTGCTCGGCGAGCTTCTTGTTGGGATGGGCCTGGATGGAGAGGGCCTTGTTGACGGACAGGACCTTGAAGAGGAAGGGCAGCTTGGCGCCGTATTTGGCAGAGACGGGCTCGGAGAGGAGGCTCTGGTTCTCGGAGCAGAGGTCGAGGAGCGTGCGGCCGGTCTTGAGGTCTTTGGAGGGGTTGGAGGGGTGAGTGCCCATCCACAGCTGCGAAGGAGTAAGCTACTGTAGCAAAGTTGAAGGAGGCAATGGCTGATATCCAAGTCGTACCTCGGCGTAGGGCTTGTCAGCTTGGATCGTCAGGTCGTCCGAGGGCGTGGCGGCGGCGTACCGAGCAGCGGCCGACTCGCTGCCCTTTTTGCCCCATTCGTACGAGTTGACGCCGCACTGAAGACGGAACAGAGGAGCCTGCGCCATGGTGAGTTGGAGGGGGGGTTATGGGGTATCTCAACGGTAAGTAAAAGTCAAAAGGAGAAGAAGAGAGGGCGATGGGATGGAGATGCGAGTCTGGCGGTACCGAAGCGGGCAGCAGAGCGAAGAGTTCGTGTTGGTCGTGATGGTGGCTGGAGCTCTGATTGGCCCCGAGCTTGGATCAGAAGCTCGCATCGCTGCTCCAGGCGCAGAAGTACCCCGCCGCCCCGCTATCAACTGCCTGTAAACGATGGACCCCCGCTGTGGAGCGCCTGTGTTTCACTGCATGCGGGAGAGCAAATGTGATCAATGACGGCTTTGAGTTGAACATTGATAATATTGATGTAAAATGTCATAACGTCGTATATTCTGTGTGTAGAAATATTGTACTGTATACAGCTTTCCATTTAGTTTCAGCAATTCCAGATGACAGGCGTCGATGCGTCAACGCCAGTAGGTATAAATTTCGCCAACGCCAAGCCCATACATGAAGTGATGTGTAAATCGGCCATCCCGCTGTGAGACCATGCCCGGCCTACAAGCTTCAAAATCAAGGAATCGTGAATTCCAACGCAGCCCCGAACCCCAGACCAAAAAAAACAAGAAAGCCGTGAAGTCATAACAACAAAATGAGAAATAGAGCCAATGCAGCTCCCCTTGTGGTGCATTCTCCGTAGCCACTGACTGCCTCCCGCTGTCGGTATGTTGCCCGTAGCATAGCACACCATGTAGGAGCTGCACACCTTATATGCCGTCTGGTGACAGTATCGCCACCGTCAAAGTCTCCGCCCAGATCAGGTTGTTTCATTGCTTAAACAAGCCCCCAGGCCAGAATTCCGGCCAGGCCACTGACCACCGCCAGCACGACGCGCATGTCCGTCATCCTCATCGGCGCATCGGCCTTGAGCACCGGCACGTGCACTCTGCAGAACGTCTCGCCGCCGATGGTGGTGCAGGTGTATTCGCTGTTTGTGTGGAAGCCGAGGTTGGACATGGCGAAGGTAGTAGTAATGAGTAGTTGTCGTCGAGAAAGATGAGCAGCTGAAGCTGGACGAAGCTGAAGAGTATATACTGCTGTCGAGGCGTCGAGCTTGGCCGGAGCTTCACAAGTCGATGATTGAATGCGGCGGTTGCGGCAGACGGTGGGGTCGCGTGCCCGAGCTGGTCCGAGGAGCTGCTGCGATGAGCTGCTGCGATATGAGAGCTGGAGGGTCTGTGTGGTGCAGAAGAAGAAGACGCTGACGATGTCGCTGAATATGTCGCAAGTGTGTTATGATATGCAAAAGCTGTCGTGAAGAAGAAGAAGAAGAAGAAGTAGAAGAATCAATCCAAGTCACAGAATACGGCGGCAAAACAACCAGGACCACATGAGCTCTCGTTCCGGCTCCCGGTGGCGCATGACGGCTAAGCTGATGCCGGGCAAAGCATCAATCAAACCAACCGCT
The DNA here is from genome assembly GCF_001481775.2 of Trichoderma gamsii. Taxonomy (NCBI): domain Eukaryota; kingdom Fungi; phylum Ascomycota; class Sordariomycetes; order Hypocreales; family Hypocreaceae; genus Trichoderma; species Trichoderma gamsii. Next base: position 178,071 of record NW_020171361.1, read on the forward strand.
CTTGCACGGGCCCCACCGCTGCCAAACTCTGCCAACTCGTCGACGTCACAGGTAAACAAGACTCCGGGGTGCTTGTCTCGCACGGGGATCGGCAAGGATACAGTACGATTGAATGATGGAATAATAGGGAGGGGAAAAAGGGAGGGAAAGAATCAAGCTGTGTTTCCTGGGTCTCTGTTCGCTAAAGCGCGGTCTGATGTAATTGACATGGCGAGCAATACCTAAATGCACGTGTAAGTGAAGCAGGAGAAGAGAAAAACCGGGGAAACCCTGAACATCGCAATATCGCCTGCAGCTGCAGCAAAAAGTACGAGCGCAGTGAAAATAAACAAAATTAATAAGAAAATAAAACAAAACAAAATACGAACAATGGATCGGCCAGTCAGCCATTCGTGCTCAACAAATCTCCCGCTGCCCGCCTTTTGTTACCTTCCTTTTTCCCGTATAAATGCACATGTAAGCTGCTAAACACCAGAGGACCCTACATGTCAACGTTCCATTGTCTACCACCCCTATTCACCACCATTATCATCATAAATAGAACCAAAACCATGGAATGCCAATTCCTTCCTCAACATCAGAGTCTCAGCATTAAACAAATATTATATGTGTTTTATGCTCTGTGTACTGAAACAAAAGCGAAAGGCGCTGTATTATCGCAGCCGATCTCACCATCCAATCGATCCAGCACCCTCAGCTGGCCCCAAAATCGCCCCTCTCCCGCCTGAAAATGGTTGGCCGACGATCCTCCAATGCACGCCGCTTAATTGCTTGCTCTACGGAGTAGCCGCTGCACATCAGCTCTTGCGTCCCGCCCATTGCTTAGGCTGAAGCGTGCTAGGATGACCGGAAGTCAATTGTGCATTTCATTCCCACTTTGTTCCCCATCGCTTGCCATTTAACTTTGAACTTTGCCGAGAATCTCAGTTCAATATATTGCGCCATTCAGAATGCGCACTCAACGCTGTCAGAATTGCCCACCTCTATTTTCCTTCTTTTCTCTTTTTTTCCTCTCTTCTTCTTTTCTCTTTTTTTTCCCTCTTCTTCTTTTCCCCTTTGTAGAGTTGAAGCAGCAAGGGAGAAGAGCGTGAGCCACGACCGGGTAGCGTCATTTGCATGCAGCGCGACATCGTATCCGTCACAGAATGAAACCCGGCAACGGCCAATGAAACAAGATAAATTACAATCAATCTGTAGTCGTGAATTGTCATACATTGAGTTCAGATTATGAGAAAGAAATGACACATCTAATATGCTCGCTCAACAAATGCCGCTCGCGCAAACTCAATGCAAACAAGCCATCTTGGTGACTCTTGCCATCGGCTGCCAGTCCTATCCTATATGCCCTCTTCATTGATACATGATTTACAACATGATATACTACGATATTCTCTTCTCATCTCTCAGATATCATCGTCTACTCGACAGCCATCTGCCCCGCCAACCCTCTTCTACCGCCCTTTTCGCCCTTTGTATTTATTCACAGCGCTAACAAGCGGTGCCTCTGCCTCTGATCGTCCTCGACGGCTGGCCCTCAATGAAAGCCCTACCGTCCTTCTGGGGCTACTCAGCGCATCTCTCTCGTCCCGGGTGCCTTTCTTAACCCACCCGGGACCAGTGGGCAGCTTTCTTTTTGCCTTTGTAGGACTGGGTCTTTCAACCTCCGGCTCCCTACTCTCATTTGTTGGCACGCCGGCGCTTGAGGATGGGCTGGAGCTTAGAACAATGACCTGGCTTCCATCCGGTATAGCAAACGGCGCTTGGTCATCCATCTTCTTCGCCGGCTGAGATAGAGAAGTTGATAGCGCCGGCAGCTCTTCATTTGCAACCCGCGTGCGAACCGATGGTTGCGTTGCGTTGGGAAATACTTTGCTGTCCACTGTATCTTGTTCTTCTTGCTTCTGCTCGGGAGAGTGATCCGACTCGTTTCCCTCATCAAGCTTGCGCATAGCTTCTTCGTATTCCATATCCTGAGTAGGGACAGCGACCTGGCTCGCAGAGAATGAAGAGATGTTCAGTTTCCTGTCCGAGTTTTGGGTGGGCTGAGCAGACATGAATATCTCCTCAAGCGACGGAAACGGGCTGCTTCTGCTAGAACTGGACGCCTGCGATTTCGAGTCGTTTGGTTGTGCTGTGCTTTCGGGTAGATGTAGCAATGTTTCGGGAATCAACGTGCCGTGAGGCAGACCGTCTTCCAAGGAAAATGCCGTCCGCGGTTGTCGCCCACTAGGAATATCAAACTGCGATGCGGCGATGACTGTGTCGGAATGGATTGCGCTACCACTTTGTCCAGCTGTCTGTTCTTCTCCCTGCTGTCCTTCCTCTCCTCCTCCTGCTTGCTCTCCTTCTTCCTCCCCTCCTTGATCTTCAGACGGCTCTGTCATCTTCGGTATGGGCGTATGAGAGTTCGAGGTGCCTTCTGCCACGGCATTCGCTAGGCTATGTGCTAGTTCTTCCTCTTGGTCAGCAGCTGCTTCGTCTTCTCGCTCTACCAAACAATTCGACTTTGCAGAGTGTCTATTTGAGGGATTGGCTGCAGCAGTCAACGCGTGGCCTAATTGAGCGCCTGGTGGGTTTGCGATATTATTGCTGTTCAAATGTCCAACAAATTCGAAGCTGTTGCTAGCAGTGCTAATTTGCACTTCGGACATGGAGGCATCCAGTCTTGGCAATGGTTGACCAGACTGTATTGTGCCAAAAGAGTCGTGCATCAAATCATTTTCAACAGCTGCCCGCACTTGATCCGTACTGGGCTGGCCCTCTAAAGCATCCACCTCTGGTTGGAGTTCGCTTACCTGGTCATGCCCTGATGGCATCTCGCCCTCTGTAGCCGCCGCCTCCGCGTTGCCGTTCACAGGAGCTTGTTGCAGAATGCGAGGCTCAAGCATCTCCGTCCACTGCAATGACCTGAAGCCGTCGTCCTCTTCTTCCTCGCCATCTTCACCGCTCGCTTCATCCAGATCTGGAGCTTCGAATTTGTCATATATTCGCTTTCCGGTGAACTCGTCGTAGATCTTTTCGTTATTCTCGCGGTCTCGTCTAGCCAACTTGACATGAATGCTACCATCTTCACCCCCAGGAATGATGATACCCGTAATCGGTAACAGTTCTGGCTGCCATTTCGTAGCTTTCGACATGAGGAGCTGATTCCAGGTAATGACCATCCCAGGCTGGGCTGATTCAGGTGTTAGCAACGGCAGCGCCTTGATATCTTGGGGCAAAGATGGCAGATCATCCAGGTCCGTAAACTGGCTGCTCTTCACTGGCGGCTCGTCGTAGTTGAGAGTCACGTCTTGCTCATCCTGATCCAAAGTATCATTCTGTCGGTTTGCAGATTTTCTCTTCTTCTTTTTGCTTGTTTCTCCGGCATCTCCATCGTAGTAGTCTTGTTCCGGTTCATGAGCATTGTAGTAGAAGGCGGAGTCGTCGTACGAAGTATCGGCTTGGTAGTTCTCCGACGCGCGCTTTCGTTTTCGCATAGTCTGATATTTCTGCTGAGGATCCCAGCGTTGGACAAAGGGGAATGGTGGTTCACTGAGTACCATGTCCTCGTGGCAGCATTCCACAGCCTTGTAGATGATTTTCTCTCTCCAAGCCTCAGGGTCTTCATCCCCCACCGGGTTTTCACTGGCCTTGCCGTCGTCACCATTATGCAGAGCGCGTGGATTGACCAAGGGTCTCACATCTTTCATGAGGCTGTCACGGATTTTCTGCTCGTCGGCTTTGGTTGTTGGGGCTTTCAGGCCTAGAGCGCCAAATAGAAGCCGGCGGCCTGCGCCCACGTCAACGCGAGCTGAGCGTTTTTTCGGCGTATCTTTCGGCTTCGATGTTTCCGCTTCAGTCGCCTTATTGATCTTTATCTCTGTCGCATGTGGCTGGTCTTCCAGCACCTGAATAAGCCGAGGAGCATCTTCCATCTCTGCCTCACCGATTTTTGCGCCGTCTTTGGGAGATTCGTTGAGGATCGCAGCTAAGAGAGCTTCTTTTCGTGCCAAAAAGTCATCTTGTGCGGCACCATCTTTGTCGCCATTTGTTAACCGAGACTGCTCAAGGCCGCTTTCTTTAAAGACCTTGTTACGTTTCCTTCTGGCATTTCGCTTTTGAGTTCGCGTCAGGCCAGCTGATGGCGGTGTATCAGTTACTTGAGCTTGAGTGGCAGGTGCAGCCGTGACGTCCTGGATTCTGTGCGTTGGAGGTGCTGGCTTTACTGGCCTTTTCGACGATATTTCTTCTACTTCAGACTCGGATTCTGACTCTGACTCCGACCCCGACTCGGATTCTGATTCTGATTCAGAGTCTGACTCCTCTGTCGAGTCCGAATCGCTTGTGTCATTACTGCTCTCGCTGGAAGAGCTTGCAGAAGCACGAGCATCGCGGCTGCGGCCCTTGCTGTTCCCCGCACGTAAGGTTGCTTTGCCGGTCATGTCAACAATAGGCGAGCTTTCCTCTGACGAGGCATCATTTGCTTTTTTAGGAGCCGTGTTTGCTGTCGGTAAAGTGCTGGCACGACCTCGGTCTTCTTTCTCGCCGGAGGAGCTGCTGTTCCCAGAGGCATCGCTAGAGTCGTCTTCAGAGCCTGATTCACTCTCTTCTTCAGATGATGTATCCTCTTCTGAGTTTGATTCCGACTCTTCAAAGTCTGATTCGGAAGTATCGTCGCTACTTAAGTCTTGGTTCTGGTTCGACGTCGGGAGAGATATTGTGACCCCACCATTCAACTGAGATTCTCTGAGAAACTCCGAGTCTTCAATCTCTTCAGAGTCTTCGACTTCTTGAATAAGCGGCTTCAATGGTCCTTTTTTCACGCCACTCTCAATGCGCAATCTGTTGGCGTCGAGTCCATTGATGACACTGGTGGTCTCTTTGGCTTGTTGAAGAGATTCATGAGCAAGAATGAAAGACGCATCATCCATCATCCGATCAAAGTCTTGAGAAGGATTCTGAAGTATTGTCAGCGACAGATATGTCTTTCTCATATCCTTATTTGTCCGAGCAAGGGCGAATCTGATATCTTCGTCTGATAACTCTGAAAACGCCAATCTAAACACGGCAACAAGCATATCGATGGGCACGCCCGCATAGCCATGAGCAGCTATTGCGTTGTTTGAGAAATCGTCTCCTCCATCTTGTCCATCTTCACTCACGGTATCAGTATCTAATTTTACTTTTCCAAGCGGATCAAGACACCGTCCGATATTCCTAAGATCACGAGGCAGACGGCCGCCGGACACGGGGGCGTCATCTTGCCTCAGGAAGCGCAGTTCTTCTTCGAGATCTTCGTCATCGTCTTCCTCTTCATCATCGTCGTCCACGTCACTATCTTCCAAGTGCTCGTTCAAATTAGGATACTCTTGGTACGCTTCGTCCTCGTCGTCGTCCTCATCGCTGTCGTCATCGAATATGTTTCGCACGTTGTTGGGTATTCCGTACCGAGAAGAAGGCAGAGTATCTAGCAGAAGTTGCTCTTGCTCTTCATGCTCATCCTCATCCTCGTTGCTGAAGCGAACACGTTTTCGCGGCGGCAAGTCGATGTGAGGGCGGTCGCGAGGAGTTCTTAACCAAGATCTGCCAAAGGCGAGGCCGTCTATCAAGTGTCTCCCATCGTCAGAGATCTGGTGTCGTCCGCTGAGTCGCCGTCGCTTCAAATCGCCGGTGAGGAGAGATCGAATACTAAGCGAAAAGATATTAGAATCCATACTACAAAGCCAAAAAAACAGCTTGGGCGACACTCACATGACCTGATCTTCGTCCTTCAAAATGCGGCCAACTTGCTGGAAGTGAAGACACTCGAAGCTACCGCCTTTGCCATCCTCCAGCTCCACGGCGTAGTCTTCGAGGCCCCATTCGCCGCTCTCGAGGGGAACGACCTCGTTGACCTGTTCCAAGACTTTGGCGATGGTGACGTCTTCGGCGCAGGAGCACGGCCAGAGGAGCTTGATCTCGGGCAGTCCGTGGCGACGGATCACCAGCCGCAGGCGGATGTCCTGAGCTTGCATCTTCAGCGACTCGACAGGTGCAGCTGCATGGCCAGTTGGTTGCCTCTGAGCCGAGAGGGAGTCGAGGATCGCGGATTGAGGAGCGTGAATCGAGAAGCGTGAATGTTTGCAGCGCAGGCAGAAACACGAGACACGAGATGCTGGGTTGGCGAGATCGCAGCTGGTCAGGTAGATCTGGTGGAAAAATGAGCCTGTGCAGCGCTGCCTTGGCGCGTGCCGTCAGAAGCGCTTCAGCTGTTTGGCTGCCTTGCTGCTGAAATTTTAGTGGAGCCGCCGCTGTGGAGTGGCGGTCGTGTAGCCTCATTTGCGGCGGTCAATTTCCTTGTACCTGCAATATTGAAGAGAAGGATTTTGGCAAAGGAAGATAAGATTAGTTTGGTCAAATTATTCATTTATTTTTTCTTATTCCATCTACTGGTTCAGATGAACCACTCTTTTTCTTGTCGCTCAATAGTGCTAACCAGCAGTTATATATTCGACTGGACCCCCTTCAGCTCAGTCGAATTGGATATATGGTATATGTACGTGCCAAATAACATCAGATGACAGCTGACAATCACGATTTCCATCCTGCAGCCTGAAAAACAAATTAACTCCAAGTATGCCCATGCCCGATACTCAAACAAATTCATCGTCGTCGTTCTCGTTGCCAACGCTTTCTCCAACTTGGTTCCAAGTCTCTTAGTGAGGAAATGATCCCATGTCCAGCATATGGCCCATCTTTTCGATCTGCATAGCTTGTTAGCACATTTTTCTCGATAATTGATCATCAGAGGAAAGAGGAAAAGACTCATACCTTTGTCTTCAAATAGCCTTCCACTTCCTGGCTTCTGAAGCCACCCTTTCCTTTCCATGACAAGGGCACCATGGCCACTCGCTCCTTAACGACAACCTCTCGGTTTGGCCCCTCAACAGCGCGAACCTTGTCAGGGTTGTTGGTCAACAAGCGCACGTTTGTCTGGCCGAGATCCATGAGCATGGCAGTGGCTAAGCCGTAGCTTCGCGCATCGGCTGGGTGTCGCAGTAGCAGATTCGCCTCAACTGTATCTGATCCGAGATCTTGCAGGTTATAAGCCTTTAGCTTTTCACCAAGCCCAATACCACGGCCCTCTTGTCGCAGATATATGATGATGCCGCCAGCCTTGTTTCCGGGTAAAGCCATTAGTCGAGCGGCCTCGTCAAGCTGCTCGCCGCAGTCGCATCGCGCCGACCACGCAGTCTCTCCAGTATAGCACTCTGAGTGTATCCGCACCAACGGCGGGTTCTGGGGCTGGTTCTGCTCCTGCTGGGACTCGGATGAAGGAGTGCCCATGCCACTCGTTGTCCGGCCTGGGAACAGCCGGCCTGTGTAGGCGCCTCGAATCATGCGGTCCATTTCGGTCTCGCCCTCGCGGGGCTCATCCAGCGACTTGCTCCGGATATCATTGCCAAAAACAATGGCCAAATGCTCCTTGTTGTCGACGTTGTTGGTGTAAAGGTGGAGGAACATCTCGGTTCCGTTGACGGTGGGGATGCGGGCCCGGACAACGCAATTGACCTCGGGCAGCGTCTCTAGCAACCGGGGCTTCTTGCTGCCGCATCCGCCGGATGGAATCGAGCTGTCGACGGGTATTCCTCGCAGTCCGGCGGTTGTTGGAGTCTGGTTTCCCGGTGTGGCCGGGGGAGTAAAGGCCGGCGATAGCAGCGATGGCGGGGGCGGCAGCGAGGCCGATGAGGCGCTGGCATGACTGGGTGGCAGCGAAAGCTCGTCGATGGGCTGGCCATCACGGCTCTGGGGAGTATCGGCGGCCGCTGTTCGGGGGGAGTAGAAGGAGGGCAGCTGGGCGCTGTCGCCGGCACCTGATGTCGCATTCGACGGCATTTTGGAGATGATGGGATGCGTGGGTCGCACGAGCTGAGTCGGGAGAGCTGAGGGCATGATTAGTGGACAAGCCGAGGAGCGCAGCAGAAGAAATGCACCGAAAAAGAAAAAGAGAACAACGATAAAAATCCAAGGAATTGCTGGATGCAGCCACGTACCGTCTTATCTGAGCCTGCGGCGATGCCTCGATTCGCAGAAACAAGCGCGCGCGAAGGTTTGATGGTGATTATCAATTTGCGCGGTGATGCTTTCGCAAAATGACTAAGTCAGTCTAACGGTGGGGTCGGCGGCCCGGAGAGCGCAGCTTCGGTGCTTCGCTTGATGCGCCGAGAATCTGCGCGGATGGATGCGATTACGTCTGGATTGAATCCTTCTGTAATACAGAGGACACGTACAGAGTGTAGATCATGCCATACAATTAATTCCATTCAATGCTACTACAGCCTTTAGTAGCTGGGCGGCCGCTGCAACCTCGGAGAGACAGGATCCCCAAAAGAACCCGCGTAGAAGCCGACCGAAGGACTGGCCCGAGGCGAGACATGGAGATGGAATCCCGAGCCAGCGGTGGGCCCTGGCGGCGTCTCGCACAGATTGAAGCCAATAATGCGCGTGGGCAGCGCAATAGCTGCGGAGTTTGTCCCCCGCGACTTGTTCAGCGGGAATATCTAAAAACACGTGCAAGGTAAATCAATGCATCATGGGAAGCATCTGTTGAATATCAATTGCTGTAACAATTATCTGCGTGAGAGTCATGGACACAATAGCGCAGTTCCCCAGGCAATTGTCTAGGCTAGCAGCTGCGCGGGTTGGACCCTTTTTCTACAATGCCGTCATCAGCGCTTCTCCATGCAGATGCTCAGATGCAAATAAGCACCACGCATGAATAAGCATCAGCAGCAGCAGCACTGCGGATTCAACCCGACCAAGCCGAGCCTCCGATTTTGTTTTGTGTGAGCTGAGACGTCATTTTCGGAACTCGGGCTTACTATTCACCAGACATTAGATTTTTCTTCTTTTTACATAAGCAGCAGACTGGACTCGAGAAGCTAAACTGCTTCTAGATGGTCCTCTTACAGTCACATCAATTGGTGCAAGACAAAGCCATGGTTGCCAGATTCATAATGGACTTTTCATTCTACTCTATTCTAACCGGTACTTTTATATCTAATGTTCATGTCTAGATCGATACCCCCCCAAAAATCAACATTCTAACCTAAGCAGACTGGGCCTTGCCAGTGCCGTAGACAATGTTGGTGACAGACTCGCCAGTGGGAGTGTGCTGGGCTCCAAGAGTGTGCGGGCAGCTGGGCTGGTTGCTCTTCTGAAGATCGAGAGAGCAGACCTCGTTGTATCCGTACTTGCACAGGGGATCGGCCATGTTGACCAGCTCGTGGTTCTTGGCCACCCAGCTGTTGGGCTCGCTGAGGCAGCTCGCGACGTAGTCCATGCTGTTGGAGGCAGACAGAGCCAGCTTGCCGCCGTGCATGAGGCCGGCGCACTCGCTGGCGTCGACGAACTCGTAGTCCATGTTGATGCCGCCGCCGGTGTGGGGGCTGGAGGAGGCGCTCTCGCCGAAGCCCAGGTAGTTCCAAGCATCGTATGAGATGTCGTGGGCGCCGCCGGACTGGTCAATCTTGAGCAGGTGCAGGCTGCGGTCGCCGTTGGTGACCTTGACGCAGATGTTGTCGCAGTTGACGCCCATGGGCCAGTAGGCAACGCGGTTGGTGTTGATCTTGCAGCCCAGGACACCGATGGAGGACGAGTACTGCTCGTGGGGGGTGATGCTGGCGCTGCCGCTGTTACCGCGGATGGCAACGGCCGAGACAGAGGCGGCCGAGGCAGCAAGGAGGGCAGTGAAGGTAGCAAACATTTTGAATGTTGTTGACAAGTTAAATGTCTTGTATAAAGAGGGAGTGTGTGTTGTAAAGTGGTTGTCTAACCGAAGAGTTGTATAAGTGGGATATATGTGTGCAAAGGAATGAACACACAGGCTTCAATATGAAGGAATGAATCGAAGCAAAGGATTGTATAAGAGACTGTTTGTCTTGTAGAATGGAGTGAGTGATGATTTCTTCTGTTCGAGGGAGGGATCAACGCCCTTATTTATACACTTCTTGGGCATATGGACGCGACCCATCTTCCCCCGCAAGTCGAAGAGATTTCAAACCCATCGACTCCGATTTCCCTCAACGGTCCGACGGTACGCAGGGAGCGCCGCACGGGTTGCGGGTCGACGTTGGTTGCTTCCATCTTCACCACAGTGTCGACGAGTTTGCTGAGATTCCATAGTCCACTCTCTCGGGACATTCACGGTGACTCGGTGTGGCAACCTAGAGCTAGCGTTCTCTGGCAACAGACTTCCATTGTGGGAAAAGCTGGTCCATAATTTAAATGGCTCACCTAAACTAAACAGAGCTTGGCTCCAGGAACCGAACCGGCCGGCTCACGTTGTGTGTTCCGGTGGTGACTACTGACAGCGGCATGGCCAGGGGGAAAAGCAGGTACGCGGCGCCCCCTCGAACCCAAGGCTTCCCATTCCACGTGCTTCTACCGGGCAGTCGGTGTTCAGCTCCCAGTTGTGAAAGGGTGGTCGCGTGCGAAGAGTGGTTTTGATGGGTCTTTGCAAAGTCAAACGCCTGCTGTTGATGAGTTCCGAAGTCGGTAACTGAGCCCATTCGGGGATATGGTCTTCAATAGGAAATGGCTTTTCCTCGACTGCCCGAACAACAGCCGGATCAATTGTCGACACCAACAGTCATACGCATGCAAATTGAAGTATTTCCGTAGCAAATATTGTCATGCGTAACGTTTCATATGAAACGTCTTTTTCTTTTTACCTTTGTCGATCACTGGGATTTACAAGGGGTGAAACACACTCAGACTACACCATAAGCGCTCAACAAGTTGCTACGTAGACCATCTGAGTCGCCCTGTCCCACTACAACAACTAGGATAGAAAACTCCGGATCAAAACCTGAATCATTCCTCGGACGACTGTACAAATTCGGAAATTCTTCAGATTTTTCCAAAGGCGTTGGTCGCTGAAAATTCTGAACCGCGAGGGGGTCGCTCGCCGTTGAATCGGAAAAAGTGGGCGAGTCAAACGCCACCACCTCTTGTCAGAACCACTATTTCCTTAGCTAACGCTCAGAAACAAAAGGACTCTAAAGCGTAATGTCTTACTGTTAAGGCATGCGTATAACGCCGCGTCACGTATTTTCAGGAGATTCCAGAAAAGGTGGGTAATCCAGTTTGGGGTTTCGGAGACCCAAGACTCATTGTTAACAAAGCCTCTTCTTGCCTCCCAGGGGCAAAAGAACATTTCGAAGCCAAAGAAAAATTCTACCGCCTTTTTTTTGCTTTCCTATGTTTGAAACAATAGCCACTATCAATCTTAGTCATAACATTAAATTATATGCAAAATTGCCTCCTGTTTCTAAAGAAATCTTCTCGAACAATTCTTCACACGCCCAGTGTCTGTAACGAGTAAGTGGGTCTAGTCGGTTGAATAGACGTGTACCCATAACTCTGGTTCCTTTTTTTTCTAGAAAGATTTTTTAAAAACTATTTTTCACTGAGAGATTTTATTCAGCCGAGAGTGTGGCTAATCACAGCTGAAGTGAATGACTTTTAGGTCTCCCAAGTGGACTACACTGTGCTGCGGAGATGTCTAGAGCAACACGGTAGCATCGATGCCTAGTGAAATCCCCGATGTTAAACTGGGGTAGTTGGCTCGTTCATCACGATCGTGGAGCCCGGGTATAGAGAGGAAGAGCCGAAATGAGCGATAAAAGTATTAGGCACCATGGAATCGTCTACTTAGTCATCAGCAGATGAAATTTCTTCTGGAGTTGCGAATTCTCGACGATCCATCCTCCCGCTACTAGGCATACAGCACAAGTGGGTTACCACGGTAGTTTTGAAGATGAAAGCGTTGAAATTGCCTAGAATCAGAGTCCACTAACAGTAGCATGTAATTAGATTGTCAAAATTATGAAGCTGAATAGATTTATGAGTTTAGACTTATTAAAAGCTGGAGAAGTCGCTGACCCCGGCCTGTCCGATGGATTGGTCTCCATCCCAGGGATACCCTGCTTTGGCCTAAATTGGTGCCAGATCTAGTATCTGATCTTAGATCTCATGGCCAACGCGACGAAAATACAGGGAGGGCCCTGCTTTTCACGGCTAGACTCGTCTACCCCAGAAACACCAGACGATCTTGTTGTCTGTGCTCTTCAAAACCTGTCTAAATCTACTGCTGTATTTGTTATGTGGGCGGTTTCTATATCGATCGGTATAGCGACAACCTTCGACTACTTCAACGGCAGGTACACTCGGAGCCTTTAACATGCTTCGGTACGGTTTCCTAGTATGTTGACATAATTTATGCACACAATGTTATGCATCCAAAATGAGGAGACTCAAGTACCGGAACCGTCAGTAGAGCGAGTTGCCAGCAGATCCAACTATAATTAGCGGCCTATCGTTCGATCTTTAAACATTAGTTACCTCGATCCGCGAACATTAGCTGCACTAATACATATACAATATCCACAAAGAACTCCAGTCTGAAAAAGATTGTAGTTTGTTTCAGAAACACATTTAGAGGTCCTAGAGGCGTACGGCTATCAAAATCTCAGATCGAACATGGCACATATTGCGTACCTAGCTCTGTCTCATCTCTCTAAAGACACCTCGCCATTACCGATCAATGCCTTAAAGAAGACCATCCATCAGGAGTTCATCATATTGACCAGTTGTTCAGCCTAAGTAGATCCCCACTCTCCAACGAATGCTTCAGATAGTTCCCCCCCTAGACTACCTCAGGGCTCTAACCAGGAGGGCACTGTCCCAAGTCCCACGATAAATTTGGCAGGTCGATCACGTTAATGGGGAAACTAGATCGGTTACAAGTTTCTGAGAACGGTACAACGGCTACTAATGAGATATGGAGAATGCTTTCTGCAACATCGTAGACTCCAGTGATGTGGGCGTAGTGGGGTCAATTCTGTCAAACGCACAACCGTGCTCTGCTGTGGAGGAGTCGTAAGATAGAGCCACATGAATATGGATTCGCTGTAACAGCGGCTGTAAGGTACCCAGTAAATAGCATAGGAATCAAGGTTAATCAGAGGAGGTTAAAGACGAAGCACAAGATAGCGCAATGCTGCAGATAAGACCTTCCATTCGATACCCGTCCAGCAGAAGCTTTCCACAGGCATCAAGCTTTACTACTACTGGTAGAGAATCAGTATACCATAGCATTTATATCTCTTGACGCAAAATGTAGTCTAACAGAAACAGTAGTCTACTGAGCATGATCTATTGCTAGATGAAATCGTATCGTCAGAAAAGATTTGCTTGAGTCTGCCTATCAGCAGAAGATATAGATCAAGATTTCGGGCATTTATTGAGTGACCCAAAACAAGCTTCTCCATAAATACAGTCATGGCCAATTTCCCCATCCCGGTAGACTCATTTTTTCTCTTTTCTAGCTATATCAATTACTGTTGGTCCTTGTGGTAGTCAACTTTTGTCTTTTTTGACCATCTACTTTCATTAGCCACTTCAGGCCAGTCATCTCCTGGCCCATCAAAAAAGGAGTCAATGATTCTCGATCCTGTGGCGACGTCCGGACTTTTTTTTTTTTTTTAAAATAATCTTGAACGCTGTGTTAAATTGGTAATATAATCTGGAAATGGAATATGAGACAAAAGATATGTCGTAGTTGACGGATCATCACCTTCGACCACGCCATCTCATGAGGACTTTCTGAATCCCACCATCATTGTGCCTTCATAGTAAGAAAAAAATAAAAAAATGGGAATTCTAACAGCAGCAACGCGGTTACTAATCACAATGCACGAATTAAAAACAAGTCGCAGTACTAGTAGTGGCAGCACCAGTCTGTCGGGAATTGTGGTTTGGAGAGCAAGTCTCTACCTCCGTAATCGCAGCAAAGCTGAGACACCGGAAGTTCCGGTTCAGCCTCAAAGTTGCAGCAGTAACCAATTTCGGAATTTTCAATTGCAATTTTGCTGACACACATTATTGCAGAATCTTTCTTTGATCAGAATTCGTCATAGCAGGCTGATGAATATGCAGTAGCAAAATTCAGATTGGTGAGATGGTCATTTATTCGGCATATTCAACCAATTGCGGAAATAGGTAAGTGTGGCAGGCACACATTGACGGCATAGCTTACAATCGATTGCGTTTGACGCTGTATGAGCAATTGAACAGAGTATTCAATGGTTTTAGCTAGCTGGAAGAACCTTTGGCAAGTTTATAACACGAATTTGCCGTCATCTACCACAACCAGCTCATCACCAACAGAAAACTGAACTGAAGCCACTTCTCCGAATTCAGATGCATCCGCAACCAATTTCCCGCCATAATCGGGGTCACTCATGAATCCAGCTAAATCTTTGGCAGTCGGAAAGACGAGAGTGCTCACTCCATCTATATCGCCAATCGCAAGCTGCGACGAAAGCTCTGGACCAAGCTTCTCTTTGAGCTCCGCTGCGTGAGAGCCACGTATCTGATGCTAAAGTGTTTCATGCGCGTTAGTGGTATTCGTTGTCAATAATAATTACTTGAACGCTCGTCGTGACGGGCCATACCAGGCGGTAAGAGATGCAGTTATACTTCGCCGCTAGGGGGCCAGCCAATTTTCCATGAAGGGCATATCGGCGAGCGAATTCTTCTTGGCTCACTTCATTCTTTTTCTTCCCTGTAATAGTTACTCGCCATACGTCGCTAAAAGAAGGGGGGGCAGTGCTGTTATTTCCACTCATTTTTGTGATTACACGTGGACAATATGTGAAGAAGTAATAATGATGAGTCCTTGAACCTTTTCAACTGAGAACTCAGGGGCAATTCTGCATAATATACCACGTTCGCGGCCACCGGTTGTTGCATGATCCAAATTCTGTGTCAGAAACCGCGCCACTCAGAGTAAGTTTTGCAAACACACGTCAGAAAAATAAACCTAGATTGCACGTTTGTAAGGAGACTATGGGAGAGCATGACGTGCTTCCTGAATATAGCTTCGTCTATCTCATTTATATCGCAGATCACCAAAGCTTGCTTGATGCTAGCTCATCTCCAACTGTGAGCATGATTATATGATTTCACTTTGCGGAGAACATCAACAAATTCCAACCCATATATCCGACACTTCCACCTTTTAACCTTTTCACTCACTCCAGCCCAATTATGCTTACCTAAAATGTTCAAGCCACTACGATCTGAGGTACCAGGTGAAACAGAATCGCCAATTGTTATTCGCTCAATATATTAAGTTGTGGGAACGCTTTGCAGCCTATGAAAGCGATTTGCCCGGTAGAAACATTACATGGATAATTACGTGTACATGTATGAAGCTCAAAGATAATCTTTCAACAGGTCGTCAGACTTCCTCAGCATGATGCAAGATCTAGCGCAGGACACCTGGTCGCGGTGACCAACAATTTCCTCCCCATTGTCGCAAAATGGAAAAACATATTTACTCATGATTGAATAACATGAACTCATCAAGCCATGGCCCTAGCCTCAGCATCCAGCGTCTTCTGTATCTCCGCCCACTTCCCCTTAACACGGTATCCACACATCCAGTAGTTACCCTTCGAGTCCTTACCCATGAAGAGAAAGCCCTCTCCAAACTGAAACGGCATCTGGCTATGGTTGATATACGACGGCAGACACGGCTCGCTGCGTGGATTAACAGCAGCGGCAGAAAAGTCTGTGTTAAAGAGGTCCGACCGGGTCCAGTTGGAGTAGCTCAGCTGATGAGTCCGGCTCGAGCCAAAGAATATCGGCAGCGCAACGGACTGCTCGCGGAACATGGCCCAGTAGGCCTCGAGCTGGCCGCGCGACCGCTGGACGTTGATGGCCTCGCGGATCTTGGCCGCCGTGTAGCTGAGCGGGTGGTTGAGGATTTCGCCGGCCTGGAGCAGCACGTTCATGAAGCCGAAGCAGTTTGAGACGTACGGCTGGTCGGTGGGCAGCAGGTCGACCTTGAGCGCCTTTCTCATTGATCCCGCCACCTGGACCGTGACGGGCGTGTCCGAGTCTGGTGGGAGGTGGCTCAGGGCCATGCGGGTGCACCAGGCTGTGAGGACGTCGTTTTCGGTCAGGAAGGGCTTCTTGCTCAGCTCGGCCTGGCTTGCGAGCTCGTCCATGGCGGTTTCGTACATCTTGTCCACGTACGCGCCGGGCAGGCAGACCATGCGGTTTTCTTTTGCGCGGAACGCCAGATCGCCCAGATTGTTGAAGACCCAGCCCGCCATGGCGCCGTTGGACATGCGCTCTTTCTCGAGCACGTGTGTCTCGATGGGATACTTGCCGAGGTCGGCGCAGGGGTCGCTGTCGAAGCCGGCCTGTGGAAGAACCTCGTCGTCTCTCCCCTGAAGCATCAGCATCCAGTTCTGCATCACGGCCTTGTTGCCCAGCGTGTCGCAAGCAACGTGCAGCCAGTGCAGCGTGACAAGCGTTGAGTCTGTGAACGAGACGATGTGGAGGCCGAATAGGGGCCGGTCTGAGTATAGGTAGTCGTCGACGACAGCTGGACAGTCGGGCCCTTTGGCCAGCGGTAGAAACTCATCGGGGTCTGCCACGATTGTTGCGCCGGCGTTGGTTGTTGGCTTGGGGAGCCTGCTTGCTAACGGGTGGTCTTCCCTCTTCATATCATGTTCGATGTGGCTGTAGCCGATGGCTGGACGTTCGTGAGAGAAGACGGCCGGGACGTGATATTCGATTACGCCTTTGGCCTGGTCATGGTCAGATGCTATTCTCCATTGTCCATACATAGCTCACTTCGAGATATTTGAGATATTTGGCAAGAGAAAGAAAAACCTACATTATTTCGGAGCCGAGCACCCATCTTCCCCCAGCCTGGCCTTTGCACCAGCCGGTCGAGGGCATCTCGAAGCTTCTCGGGATCAAGAACGTCATCGAAGACCATCAAGTTGTAGAGGACAATTCTTGTCATTAGCGGACTATTGTCCAGGAAGCCCAACGGGATGACCTTATCGGTCTCCACGTGAGCCGGTGCGGCTCGTCCAAAGATACCCATACTGGCCTGCTGTATTGTATCGTAAAGGTCACCGTGAGAGGCTTTTCGGTTGTGAACCAAACAAGATGACGTCGCGTGTCGATGCTATAGAAGAGCAAAGTGCCAACTGAACCATCTCGTCAAAGGGCTCCCAGTCTGCCGCACTAGCTTGCAGGCCAATATATATGTCGGCGATACTGGCTGGAAACGCCGCTGCTGGCTCTTCTATCCTGGTACCTGGATAACTAAAGCCTAGCTCTATCCTTTTCTACAGTGCCCAGGTCCATGGGCTAGTTTTACAGCATGTATGAATTGTCAAGAGTTGCCAAAGCTGAAGTGAGCCAGTTTTGACTCCTACGCGTATAGCAAAGCGTAGGTACATGTTAATTAGCTGCGTCTTATGTAGATATCTATTTGGACGAGACATACTTGTACGATTGAGCCATTTCAGTAAGGAATGGCTTTCAAATTCTTCTAGACGCCTCGCTGCAGGTTCCACTGGCACAGATATCAAAGGCAACATGTTTTGCCGTTTTGGGCATTTGATAGGCAATGCCCCTGTCGGCCTTTATGAACCGTGTAACGGGCGTTTTAAGAATATTAGACAAGGTTGTGGCTCGTATGTACTTGTTCATAGGGCGTCGATACGGAGTAGTCTGTCCGTAGAGTCCTGCAATGTGCAAGTAAAACAGACAACGCCTGAGGCAGTGACACTCCATTGATGTCTGCTGTAATACCCCATTCGGTATCCCTGCCCGGCATCTCATCCGAGGCCGGGGTCAGTTGAAGATGATTGGCGGGGCTTTTGCTCTTTTGATCTTGGCGTTGTCGAACCAACAGCTGACACTTCTAGCTACGGGTTAGACCGCCCCTCCCAACGAACAGCCGTGAGACAACATATTTCTACAACGACCTCGCTTGGGGGTTAGTTTGTCTTCTAGCTCGATCCTACACGGCAGAGCCTGCCAACAACGCCTCCTGGAATTGGTACCCATTCACATGTCAACTCGGCAGATGAGAGAGAAAATCTCCTTTGGGGTGGTTCAGAGCTGGGACTGTTCTCCGGATGTCGATCCGCTTGGTTAGACTAGCACTATGGAGGAGTGGACCGACGCCAGAACTTGGCGGAGAAGAAAAAGGGGGGCCAAGTCTTTCCAAGCTTGCTTTTCCTGCATAGTAAGGCTGTCTCCTTTACGGCACGCAAATTATTGTCCTTCTGATCCGACGGCAACAACGCCCCGTTGGATACAACGTGCTGTTGGACGCAGCACAAGCCCGTGTAATTTTGCGACAATTTTTTTTCCTGGATACGATTAGAGCAGGGTATGTTTACGAAGCTATGCGTAGTTTGTGTCAGCTATCAGTTTTGCGGGTTCTTTCTCTCGTGGAAAGAGGGGCGTGGAGCGTCCCAGCAGTGCACAGATGGGGAGAATTGCGTGACATGTTCTATTACCTTTACTGTAATAGTAGTAGTAGTAGCAGCTGCTGCTGCAATCGCAAAAGTGCGGGTGTCTGCCGTATTTTGTAAATACAGGTGAAACCCCACAAGTTCCTCCTTTCTAGTGTCCTATGCCTGCTTCTCTGTAGCCCTGGGCACGAAATCTAATGTCTTTTTGATGAATTAATTACAAACATTTAACGTAATAGGCATATCATAAATGCTGATCAAACAATGGCTTTCACGTCTGTCTCCCACTGGTCATGCCGATCTTCTCTGGGGTCGACACTGCTCGTCTCGACCCTGACCTCGGTTTCTCGAATGATATGGTGCTTGCTGGAGGTATCGTCGTCCTCGGAGATTCTGTTCCAGGTGTTGCGAGATCCGGCCTTCATGTGCGACTTGCCTTGAGCGTCCAGGTCGCCGAGCTGCGTCCCCCGTCCACCAGTAGATAGGGGTGCAGACTGGTTGCCCGACCTTTCAGATGAACCTCGGTAGTATGCCTTGAAGAGCTGTTTCAGAGGCGGTAAGTTGCAGGCAATAATTCCAAAGCTGCCCTCGAGATGCGACCAGATGACGAGCTGAGCTTCCTTGACTGGACGTTGTTTAGCAGGTCGATCACAACAAGGAAGAAGTGCACTTACCTAAATTGTCCTTTGGGTGGTATCTCTCGTCCGTCTGGGGATACATGGCAATACGCATGATGGCTGCAAAGCTGGCGAGTACGCCGAGACCGAGAATTGCACAGACTGAAATCTTCTTCCGCTGGTTCATTTGCAAGTTACGCACGATGAAAAACGGCGTGATGGCGACGACCCAGTCCGTGGCGACCTGGATGGATGTTCCGATGTAGCTCATGATGAACCACCCGTTCGGCGCCGGAGCCCAGCATTTTCCCCTAGGTACTGGAGTTAGTAATGTGTAAAGTCTTTGGAAGCATTGGATGGGTAAGCAGGCTGTACGAACAAAAACGGATTCCATCTTGTTGCAAATGGTCTGCAGTCGGAGAAGAGAAAGATGAGCGCACCGAATGCAGTGAGGGCCATGGTTCCCACTGTCGAGACTCGTCAGCATGATGGACTCGAAGAGGCAGACCAAATCTGCCACGTTGGTGAGAAATACTTACTCGCGCCATAAAGAGCAAATCTGTAGCGGTTTTTTGTGCATATCCTCAAAATGGTAAAGGCAATGGAAAATTTGGTGAGTGTTGAAGATCCAAAGTAGATCAGCTCGTACAACAGCTGCAGCTCCTTGGCTCTGATCTTCATAAACGGGGTGACGGCATCATCTGGAGCTCCAACGCCGTAGTATGTGCCCGCGATGGCGAGAGCACAGGCGGGAAGATACGGACCCTGCAATGGAAGAATATTCTGTCAGCAAGCATTCGCCGTCTGCAGTATCTTTGGGAAGCCATACAAATCCTCCGACAGCCAGGTAATCATCGATGCCTATCGGCCTTCCTTGTTCTCGTCGAATAAACCGTACCCATACTCGAAGACTGAAGACTGCCGTGCACAAGATTGCCGTCGTGTAGACAATTCCCTGGATGGCGATACCAGCGCCTGCGGGCTTTATTGGATGCTGAGAGTCAGCAATCTTTTGAATCTGCTGTCCCGTGAGTCCATTGAATTCCGGAGTGTACGGAAAGTACGCCGACATGGTGACTTGAAGCTCGGGACGACGGCTTCCTCTTCGATCGGTGGGAAAGCAACAAAGATTGGCAGCCGACAGTTCACGGTTCACAATTAGAGGTATCCAAGTATTACTTATAACAGCCTTCCCGAAATTCTCCATTATTAGTGGCCCGGCCATTGCTACGGTACTGTTGCTCACCAGGGGTACCGCGGAATGGAAGTATTACCCGCTACAGTACTGCGAAACGAGAAGCTTCCTATCTGGAAAAGATCCGCGTCCGCTCATCAAATCCTCCGGTCCCTGGTCCGGACACGCGTAACGGCGAACGCCTACGTGACAGACCTATGGTGCTGTTCCTGCATTGTCAGAGCTGATAGACCACCGGGTGTATAGAGGGCGGAGTTGAGAGTGCCTGGCATTACAATCCCCATGAATGTCATCCAGCCAGGACAAGAATAGTAACAGCATGGACTCTAACTGCCATTGAGCAAAAGGGATGAGTTTTACAAGGAGCCAGGTTGTAGCCAGATATAAGACTTGTAGCTCGTTGCTCCCTCCAGGGCCTGTCCCGAACCCCAGCTCTCATCAGATAGGTACCGTACCCAATGGTCCTAGGCCGTCCTAGGCCGTGCCTAGTCAAACAAAGCTCAAAAACTAGAGTACATAGAGCTAGTGCTCCCTTTTACATAGTGCCAACGTCTAGGCCCTAAAAGCGGCAATCTCCTAGCTTGTCAACGCACTCAAATGGAGGACAGAAAAACTGAGGATGAAAAGATCCTGAGCACAAACAGCAAGATTATACACAGATAATCCGAGAAGCCAAACTGTGTGAAGGGTGTACATATTATAGGTGCTATACGCACATATCTATTTGGTATACCCTTTTTTTCTGACCAACAGTTGGCACTTAAACTAGCCGGATGCGAGCCTTGAGCTGCCCTCTTCCCGTGCTCATGACGTTATTCATGCTGCCCGCTATATTGTCATATGTAGTAACAATCGGTGAAGTCCTGTTATTTTGTAGGACTCTGCAGCCTCTGCCAGCTAGACTTCAAGATATAACTAGTACGTCAACGCTTTGCACATCTGGGAATAGCCAACCGGAAATACCGCTTTTTATACGAGGTCTTTATTATACTGTGGGGTTTTTGTATATCTCTTAGAGAATACCGCGTTTCATACTTAGAATTTTTATGCTTCCAGGACTCGAGAAAGGATAATAGTTCAAGGGCACTTCTTTGGCGACTGCTTGGCATGTTTTCTAGCACAGTGGAACCTGTTGACAACTTGCAGCCCCATCCGGCACCGTAATCCGACCTCACTACTTTCGACTGCCACTCTGTATAGAGTAAGTATGATTTGCGAATTTTAGGACCCTATTGCAGTGATCTATTTTACTAGAACTCACAAAGAAGCTTTTAAACTGTGTGTTTCTAGCATAAAAGTACCAATATCCTATAACGATATCAACCTTTGTTGACAGCTAGGTAAGAATGGCTAGTCTGTCTGCTGTTTTACCCAATCTCTCATATACCAGCTAATCGTTATGTGAATTTCTACGTATATTCCAATTCTTATAACATGAGATGGGATACAGGGAGCATAAATGGTATACACACCTGAAAGCGGTAGAGCTAGATCGTGGGCTGCAATAGCAAGCCAGCAAAGAGGAATTTGGGAATCAAAATCCAGTGGTGTAGTTATCAGTACCTTGTATAGTGCAATAGTCTGTTACGGTGTCGTTGTGACTTTTTGCTTCTTTGTTATTGTAAGGCAAATTGTCTTACTGGGATTTGGATTTACTACCTTAGAAAAGAATTAGAAAAGATTCAGGAAGAGAGGGAAAAATAAGTTACGGCCCAGTCAGGCTGATCGCTAATGAGCAGATAGTCGTATTACAATCATTTCTACAATTGCATTCATGAGCTAAGCATCTTGCCATAATTGGCGCAATAGTACGGCGGAACACTTTGTGGTCAGCATGAAGATTCAGAGAATACCCAGCTGAACAAAAGCACAAATTGGTATCAAAATGCTTTTGGGAATTTCTTGGAACTTAATTAGCTAGCTCCTGGATATTGATGTTCAGCGTTTAAAGGTAACATATACAATTATTTAAGATTATAAAATAAGTTTGTGAACTCTTGTAATTATTTTTCTCCCCATAATTTCTGCAGTCTTCGTTACTATTACTGTTATCGTCGATCTCATGATAATGATAATAAGCCTCTGCCGCATTTGAGACTGCCAATCATGTGCATATATTCACCCCATTCATCTTCTATCGCATGCTCAATCTGACCAATCCGAGCTTCGCAACGCCTTTCATAAAACTACCTATATCCCTTATGCATCCTGTCTTGTGACCTGAATGCATTGTAGAAGTCTAGCAGTCTAGCAGATAATGCGTGAATGCCCAACAAGGCTGCCTGATAGTATTCAGGAAATCGGGTTACTTAATACAGCCCCAGAGTTTTTTTCCCTCCCACTTTCACCCTTGTGTTTTCTTTTCCCCCGCATTGTGTACTGCCAGCCACATCACCTCCGGTCAACAGAGCTTAGAGTATCACAAATATTAGAGCCTGCCAATCACTCGTATTGTTCACGAATATGGATCCTTTAAGCGCCTTAGCGATAGCAACCGCAGCGTTCCAATTTCTGGAGTTTGGCGGAAAGTTATGTATCAAAGCTTGGGAAAAATATAAGCATATACAGCAAGAAAGACCTGATGACCAAATGCTTGCGGAAGAAGAAAAAGAACTTCAAGCAATTTTGGAGGATCTATCGTCTCAAATTTCATGGTTCCGAAACTTCTCCACGACGATAGTAGCGTCTCAGCCCCTAACACCGGGCCAGGCACAGTTATTGAAGCTATCTTCTCAATGCACTCAGCTTTCCAGTGATTTTGAGCGGATCAAAAGTCGATTAAAGTTACCTAATAGCCAGGAAACGAACTCAGAGCTTCATTTTCGCAACCATGTCGGTTCTAGTCCAGTATTGCGTCGAAATATGCCGGAGGAAAAGTGTGGAGACTGCAAAAAAGCGAAAGTCGCAGAGGAAGCAGAATTCCGAAGAAATAGGGAAGATGTTGAAAAGATTGAGAGAAGATTGGAGCCTCTTAGGCGCGATATAATGGATTCCATACTTCTATCTCTGTGGTACGTTTCTCTGGTATAGTTTCACTCTGTCTATATGCCTCTACACGCCCACTTAAGTGCATAGCATACCTATTTCAGTGCCCTTTCTTGTCTAAGGCAGCGACACATCTTTACCAAGTACATTCTTGATTCAACAAACTGACTCACGAGTACATCTTAGGGATGACTCAAAGCGCACTGAACAATGGGAGTTGCATTTTAGTAGCCAATTAGACAAGCTCATTGGATTGCTTGGGAGCATTGAAAACTCGACGATGGATGATTCCCTGAAATTGGCAAGGGGATCAAGCCAAACTCGAAATGATGATTTTGAAAGTCTCAAAGAATATACCCAGGCACATGGAACAGCTGTCTCCACAAAGGTGGATGGGGTAGCAGCCAGGCTAAGAACTGCTCTGCAGCCAGTGATTCAGTCCGGAAAAGGGCCAACTTCGCTTATGCAGCTGTCAGACGATTTGATTGAATATCTCAAGACCGACGGCGGAGCAAAGAAAACAATTCGCTTGGAACTTATAAACGTTCTCTGGAAGAATGACTGGAAGCTGGATAGTTCTATGGCCTCAGCCAAAATCGACACCACCATGACCGCGCATGCAATAGCCGCCGGGATTCAATTCGACAATATTCAAACACGTGAAAAGGCTGTAGCAAACAGCTTTGAAGCAACATCTTCTTGGATACTCCAGGACGAGCCTCCACAGACAGATGATGCGCCCATGTGGCATAGCTTCCCAAACTGGCTGAAAGATGAATCTGAAAAGTCCTACTGGATTACGGGCAAACCAGGTTCCGGCAAATCAACTATGATGAAACTAATATTGCGACAAAAGTCCGTGAGGGATTCGCTATCCCAATCGCTGGGATCAATGCGCCTTGTTCTCGTCAAATACTATGCCTGGCTTGCAGGCACAACTTTACAAAAGTCCATCGACGGCCTCAAAAGAACTATGTTATTCCAGGTGCTGGAACAATATCCTGAACTCGCACCAGTCTTGGCCCCAAGGCGCTGGGCATTCTGTCAAGCGTTGCGAAGCATTTCGGGTCTTCCGGCGTGGGACTCATGGGAGGTGGAGGAGTCATTCGAGGCATTACTGTCTTCGTGCGGAAAGAGCATCAAGCTTGCTCTATTCATTGACGGGCTTGACGAGTTTGATGGGCCACCTGTCGAGATCGTTGAGTTTATTCAAGATATGATGGCACGCTGCCCTAAGGGACTTAAATTATGCGCTGCCAGCCGACCGTGGCCAGAATTCCACGATGGATTCAACGAAGGGCCAATGCTTCAAATGCATTTATTAACCAAAATCGACATGGAAGCTTTTATTCACGAAAAGTTGAAAATCAACAAAGGCTTTGCTGAGAGAAAGCAATTGGAGCCCGAAGCATCCTCTCAGCTGCTCATAGACATAGTGGAAAGAGCGAATGGAGTTTCTTATGGGTCTCCATAGTTGTCCAGCTTTTATCCAGCCTTTTTTCTGCTGGAAAATCAGTATTTCAAGCTCGACAAACTCTGGATGCCCTCCCTACAGATATTTCGTCCTTGTATGATGCCATCTGGGCTGCTATCCGCCCGGAAAGCCTTCTCGATGCGTCCCATATGATACAAGTGCTGAGAGCTTATGACGGTCCAATGGAATGGTTTACGTTTTGGATCATTGAAGAATCGAAATACGGTCAATTCAATGCGGATTCCTTCCGAAGAGATGACGAACTAGGAGAATTCGCTTTGAAATCTTTAGTGAGGAAGCTTGCTGCTTGCACTAAGTGCATCTTGGAAGTTAGCGGGGATGCAAACGGTGGTGCCGTTGACTTCATTCATCGCACGGCTCGGGATTGGGCAGTGGAGCCCCAAACCTGGCAGTTGATCTGTTCATCGTCTGGTGCGCAGTTTGATCCACATCTGTGTATCTTAAAAGCGAGCATCATGAGGTTATCCCCCGTGGCATCATTGCTCGGGGACACACTTTTGTGGAATGAAATAGCAAGAATCCTTTGGCATGCTGGAGAGGTCAATGATATCGGAGAGGGTACGCTGGACCTCATAAATCACCTGAACCTACTCGATCCTTGTTTCAAGCGCCTCTTCAAATTTGATCAATCACAATTTGATGAAGCATATCCTCATGCAAATTATGTTGGACGGTGGTGGTGGGGCACTCCGCATTCATTCCTGGGGTTCGCTGCACAGTTCTCTATTCTGCCTTACATCAAATCTGTGGCGCTTACAGATCGAAGTTGTCTATTTGAGAAAGTTCCCTCGCATCGTTTGGGTCTTCTCGAACATGCAATCTTTGGATACACTTACTTTCTCAAGGATACCAACATGTTTCGCCCTCGAATCCCTCCTCACCGGAGGTTATCTACCGTGAAATACCTATTAGATCAAGGACTTGTTCAATCGAGATTTCAGATAAGAATTAGGAATAGCGAACTCGTAACTTATCAACAATCGAGTCTGCAGGCAAGAATTCACAATGGTCTAGCTTTTTTACAAGATGCAGTGCAAAGTCAGCTTCAGAGTTTGACTCAAACTCATCCGGAATACGAATACTATTCCACAGTGGCAATGTATTTAGATGATGAGTCAAGGAGGAGAACCGTGAGATCACGCATTCGCTCGTGGTTTCCTAAGTGATTAGCATTCTAATATTATTATACTGCTGGCCATCGATCTGAATTGTTTTTATTCAATTTTTATCTCTCTTTAAAACGAAATTACAAAGTTTGAAGTAAAACATGCATGCACCGGCTTATACACTGCCCAGGGACTACACAATACATGAATACGAAGTCGCACACTACTCTCAAGCGCCTTGAGTTGGCGATAGAATGCAGTGCCTGATACTTCGGACACATAAACTTTTACAGCTAACACAAGTCCCACTAGTTTATCTTTGAAACTTGCGCCGCGGTTAGTATATACATCTCGTACATACTAATAGCAATGCTGCATAGCGTTCTATTTTGTTATATCACTGTAGATGAATGTTTAGATTCCGGTGGGATTATGAGAGAAGCCCCTCGATCTCTTTTGCAGATAATCACGAAAGCGTTGATCTTCGTTCATAGCATCCAGTGGTGGCAATATCGGGGCATGTTCGTTTCGCGATGGCTTTGCTCAGCCCGTAGACTGAAGTGTCTGATGGCAGCCAGGCGACCTGTATCAGATGTAAAGGTTAGTACATAACTCGGATTTAACAACACGCACCCGGATAATGGTGCTCTAACCTTTCGCAACATTTAGCATTGTATAATTCACGTAGCCTACGAGTAAGACTCGCGGCGATCCAGTACTTTGATGTCGACAACATGCCTCTGGGGCAACCGCTAGCAATTTCTCGGCACTGGCCAACCTTTGCTGAGTTGTCCGTGAGCTACAAGGCGTTAGGCAATGTGTTTCTGAGATACCCTCGACCTTAATCATTCATCTAGTCCACTTCAATGGTATGAGCCACTACGCAAGCAGTTTCTACAGCTACGCATCTAACAGAGCTCGCCTGTTTCTCTCAGTCATATCCCACGCTACAAATCTATCGAACAGTGATTTAAATATAACACAAAGAAGACTAAACCTGCAGTAGAGCCTAGTCGAATATGGCGGTGTCGAATTCGTCTTAGTGGTAGGCTACGCCGATAGCCGGTCCTTAGATGATCACGATACCAGCTTTTCATGCATTTGAGACTGGCCTAGGTTGCAGGGGCGTTGTCGATTCGCCACAGCCCCGGGGTGATTCAAATGGACGCGCATATATCCCTGAACGAGAGTCTCGATTCTTTTGAGCCACCGAGTCGGCTAGCCAAGTTGCCAGCCCGGCATTGAAGTTGGCAATCATCGAGGTCGTATGGATTGCACGAGAGTTGTCATATGCAATAACACGAAGCCCTTATCGACTAGAGAATTTTGACACGACCAAGGCACGTTGAAAAGTGGCAATGTATCGCAGGCGGCGTATCCCACATCTTTGCTATTCATGCCACTTCAAGAATCGCCTGTCGCAAAGAAAACTAGTATGGACTTGAGAGCAGCTTGTGTAAGCTAGCGAAAGCTCGCGTCGGTAATATATTGATTACTGGAAGGAATCAAACTAGCATGGTTGATGATCCGGCTTGAGTTTGGTTCTTTTGCTAGTTAAGGTCGCATGTGCTGCTGATCAATTGAATAAGCATACCCGTAATAGAAGGAGGCCTGGGAGATTCTGAAATATCAGGTGCGTGTAAGCAGAACGATGTTTAGAAAATATTAGACATCCTGACGTGGGAATTGCCTCTCATAACCCTTGATACATGATTCGTGGGTTACGGCTTTATGACGGTGGCTTACTCGAGATCATCACCTCTTCTCAAAGGCTGTGATTGCTAGCAATAGACTTATCGATACGGCAGTAGAAACGTGCGGTGCTATAATAGTGATGCCACACTAGAGTTAGTAAGCTCCTTAGTAACAAGACACGAGGTGAAGCTTATGCCATTTCAACAGACCTTAATCCCTTCGCGGAAGAAACGGATGGGGGTAGACTGAGCCCCGCGGCCTTCACAGCAAGCCCAATGCCTCCAAAAAGGATAAATCTGAGAAAAAAAGGCAGCTTGTGTGGCGCTAGCTTCGCAGAAATGGCATTCAAAGCTTGGAGCGGGCACCAATTACTTTCAGCTCCAGAGCCTACTGGGCCAACCAAGTGATGATTTGCTGACGTACTCCATACAATCGTCCTGGACCAGTCACCTGGAGAATCTGAGAGGGCCGCCATACGCCCAGCCAGGGTTGTATCTCGCTGCCTACTGCTTGTCTATACGGCAACGCCGCGAGCTGAATGGCCTGCTGTCGAGCACTACTGCGCTTGATGAGACAGGATCGGCCTCCCGGCGCCGAATGAGATGCGTATCCGATTGGCATTCCAGCGTATCTGGCGCCATGCTAAGCTGCCGGAGAAGAAGCATCGCATAACCCGCATGCAGGATCGCAGCCACGTGAGGACTCTCGACACTCTTATAAGTTAGCATGAGGCCCTTTGTATATGTGCGCCGGGATTATGCCTGAGCCGGCAGTTGGCTTTTGTATGCTGTACTTGCACAGCAGCAAGCGTGTCTCGCCCAAAATGAGTTTGGCGAGATCGCTCAAGACCGCCATGCCAGCCACCCCCAACAAGCGACGATGCACACAGCAGCCCGTGATTGGCGGATGGCCCGGCAGCAGACAATGGAGGCATTCGTCAACGGCCAGATCTTCGGCAATTTTCCCCCAAGGGCTGAAGAGTTCCTCCGCCAGTTGGGCTGAGCTGTTTTCACCGCTCCAGCCAGTGTTTGAGTAGCTTGTCGGAGTTTGGAACTCCCGGTAGTGCTTCCTCCATACAGCGTAGTCGCAGGATCAGGTCCCCCAGAAGCTGGCAAGGCAGAAGTAAATGATAGTTTAGCGCCACACGTCGTCGGTGAATTTTGAGATTGAAGAAGCTTAGGCAAGATTGTGGGAGCGGTAATAGGGCGAGCCCGGCCAAAGGTTTGCGTGTTCGCGTGGATTCTGACCGACACATCAAAAGCAACTCTGAAACTGACAGCCATCGGCGCAATGATTCTTTGCTGTCTGCGCGACTACCTGGAATCTCAATTCTTGCTGCCCTCGTCCTAACCCAGCGCCAGAATGACCGAGCATGGATGCTGAAAGCGCTCCTCCAAGGCCGCGACATAGCTTTGCTGAACTCGTATTCATTAGCTCGATTAAGAAAGCCAGCCATAGGAGGCAATTAATTCACGATCAAACAGCAGCAGTACTTGCGATCGCTCGCTCAGACTCTTTGCAATCTTGGCGATATCATTGCTGCTCTCCGACATCGTAATCGCCTTGACGTGGGCAAACCTACTCTCTCTCACCATCTCCATCTCACACGCGGAGCTGTGTGGCGATAAACATCAACTTCGCGTCAGCCAGCGTCTCAACCACAGCCCCCCCGCAGATGCATCCAGTAATCGACCTGAACAAGTCATGGCCGGAGGACTATCGGAGGGGCAGCTTCGTGCCATTGTCATTATTGAGCGTGTATGTTCGTCAATATCGATGGCAGGATGCATCTTCACCATTTCCACGTTTTGCTTCTCGAAATACTTTAGCAAATCCATCAACAGGCTCGTTTTTTACGCCTCTTTTGGCAATCTCATAACGAACATTGGCACCATGATTTCTCGCTCTTACATCGACTCACCAAACTCAGCAGGTTGCCAAGCGCAGGCGTTCTTAATTCAGACGTATGTCCTCCCAAGGCCTTCCAATCCATATCGCGGGCCGCAAGCACAGCCAAGGCTAACATAAAGCGATCACACAATAGCTTCATGCCAGCCGATGTATATTGGACGTTGGCCATGGCCGTCAACGTCTATCTGACCTTTTATCACAAATATGACGCCAGAGCTTTGCGAAGGATCGAGCCCATCTATTTGCTATGCTGCTACGGCCTCCCATTCATACCTGCATTCGTCTTCTTTTTCATAAAAGACCGAGGGGGAACTCGAGTCTATGGACCCGCAACTTCGTGGTGCTGGATATCGAGCGAATGGGACGTCCTTCGTGTCGCGGCCTTTTATGCGATTGTGTGGTAAGTGGCTCATGAATTAGAGTGCGACAGGTGGAAACGGAAATCATCGGTAGTTGCTAATCACTGACTCCCAAGGGTGTGTATCGTAACCACGATGGCCATCTATATCGGAGCTGGCCGTACTATATACAAAGTACGAAAGCAGGTTTACGTCTTTCAGTCGTCGGACCTGGATCCTATATCAATCGACGAGGTTACCACGTCTCACCAATCAACCGATGCAACTCTGACAATGGACTCCATGTCAGGGATGGAACCAGCCAAGTTTGGCCAGAATATTAGTAGCCCACCCAGCTATGGAGGTGGCTCAAGCTCAGAAACAGCAACAGCAACAGCAACAAGGCCTCAATCAGTTCACCTGGCTACCGATCTTTCCAATAGGTCGAACCAGTCTAATGGGTCGCAATCAACATACTACTATGCATCATCACCTCCTCATAGAGGCTCAAACCCACCCCGAACCGGCGGCCACAACAACGTAGCATCGCGAGCCTTCCGCTCTATTCGCCGGCGAAATCACGAGCGAGACAACGCCGCTTGGTCTTATACCAAATGTGCTCTCCTATTCTTCACGGCAATGCTTGTCACATGGATACCGTCCAGCGCAAATCGCCTGTACTCTCTCACGCACCACAGAGAAGTCTCCGTACCGCTAGAGTTTATGAGCGTTTTAGTGCTTCCTCTGCAGGGATTTTGGAATTGTCTTGTTTATATTACAATATCGTGGACGGCGTGCAAGAACCTGTTTCACGATATGTGGCTTGCTGTGCGATCAGCCGCTATTAGCCGCATGGATCGTATCCGTGGGAGAAAGTCCAGTTCCGATAATCAAGCAGAAAGTCCAGAGCACTCAGTCTGAAACAGCAATGAACATGCCGGATTAGGAGCGAGTTGCAGGTCCTAGTTTCAAAGGAGAAAGAGAGACGGCTGTTGCTATATTTACAGGTAGAGGTATATATATGAAAGCGAAAGGTGTGGGAGGTTTTTACGGTAATGAGTTATGCACGGGATGGAGTTCACGGCGTACAGGTTATAATAGAGCAAAGGCGAGGATATACCCATGACGCACAGAGTATTAAAATTCCAATACATACGTTGATGAACATTCTCTCTAGCAGTTTATCTCATTTCGTACCTCTATGATATTTGGGGAAACGGAAGCTCTCAGTCACGGCGCAAGTGCATATCGTGTAGAGGGAGCCGGGGGCTGAATCCGCAACTAACCCGCGTTACTGTATGCTACCAAGTATTTGCTAGAGTAAACCACGAGAACGCGCGCTACGGAGTTCGGAGCACTAGCATGTATCCATGTAGATGAACATTCTTAGCCGTATATGAATTGGTTTGAGAGCTAGACAGCATTAGCGCAGCGAACTATTGGACAGGAGGTTGTGGAGGTCTGGATGCAGCCCTTACAGCTCTGCTGCCGGCAACACACAGCCCGTGTGATGGGTAGGGTGTGATTGTCCCTTTTACAGAACCTCACGAATATAACATCAATTTGTAAATGCCAATGATGTCCAATTCTGTAGCCTATTGACTAGAAACACAGCCCGCATAATTTCATGTTATTGCTCTCTATCAGAACTCAGTGCTTACGAGCTGCAGACCCTTCTGGGCCTTCCATTACGCCATTTCTATTATACATTCTGTAATCCAGCGTGTCATGCCCATCTCCACTTCTCCGCTACCCCAGATCTCCATTTATTTGCTCTCAAGCCCCAAACTCACCCACCTTCATATGCACAATTCCTCCCCCGTGGGAAGATACAATGTCAACTGGATGTGTCGTCTGCCGCTCACGAAAGGGAAGCTGACCAATCCAACGGCCATACGCAGCCAATTTCCCAAGCATGAGTGCTTACATGCCAACAGGTTCGATGCGACCGCAACTCGCCAACATGTCACAACTGCACTCGCCTGGGAGTAAATTGTCCGGGATATGGTGACACAACGGCAATTCTATCGCACAAGGATGGGTCGCGGCAGCGGCTTCAGGATTCAGTGGATTTCATCTACCGGGCATCAGGGGTAGAGAAGCGGAGGGTTGGATCTTGTGACGAGTGTCGGCGGACAAAGAGTCGCTGCTCTCGCACGCGGCCTGTTTGCAAACGCTGCACAAGGAAGGGGTTTACGTGTAAATACAACGCCAAATACGACGCGTCTGCTTCTGCTTCTGCTGCCGATGCCAATGCCGCTGCCGCTGCTGGTAGTCCGTCGCCGCAGCCATCAACGACGGCAGAAACCAGCATATTAGCAGCCCCTTCCGATGGCGGCGGCCTCGTATCAACGCCTGGGAGCCAGTCTGGAACGATGGCTGTGCCTCTATCATCGATTCCGCAACATATGCACTGGTATGTATGTCCTAGAGAGTAAACGAGCAGCAGTGTGCTCGGATATGATCGGCACGAGACAAATATTCACCTTCTTCCTCTTATAGGGTGTATTCAGATGCTCTGCCACAAGACAAGTTCCACTTGCAGGCGCTGGCCGACCTGTTCTTTGATCGGATATCCACTCTTCGCTGCTTAGGTTTTATCCATAAACCAACCTTTTTTCAGGCACTGGACAGAGGCACGCTCAGCGAAGACTTTGGAGAAGCAGTAGTCTATATAGTTGCTGCGCTTGGAGCGAGGTAAAGGCTATTATTACCATTGCTTTTAGGGCTGGCTTCCTTTTGCTAACATTGGCAATAGAATGTATCTGCTAGATGATCCCAGTCATTTTAACAATCCATTTCTCGGCGTTCCTGGGGCTGCGTGGGCTGAACGAGCCCGAGACCTTACCATGCGCGAGATAGCAAATCCGTCTCTTTCAACGATGATGGTTTGTGGCCTAACTGTCAATCGGACTCATAATTTCAATAGCTAACTTCAGTCATAGGCAATGGTTCTCATCTGCGAGTACTCCATTTTCATGGATCAACACGCTCTCGCATTTGTCATCTTTGGATGCTGTGTCCGCATCATGAGATTACTCGGCCTGGACTCTCCGAAAAAGGCAGCTGTTCCATCAGGCCTTGCTCACATGACGCATCTGGAAACAGAAAGAAGACTTTTATGGTCCTGTTATCTCTTAGATAGCTTTCTTGGTGGCGGAGTAGATGGAAACCTGATCTGGAAAGACGATTTTCCAAGTGTACCACTGCCTTGCTCTGATGCGAGCTTCGTCGCCCAGGAGCAATATGCAGACTTTGAGGCTCCAAAGCTGAGTGCTTTCGAGCTTTACCCGGACCGTAGCTATCTCAATCTTCGGTCTCATACTATATATCTTGTACAGCTGAGAACGCGGGTACTGAGGTCTGTCGTTGTCCAAGCACAAGCTCATTAGAAGCGCCACTAACCGATGTTCCAGACTCATCCGAAATAATAACCAGCAAGTCAACATATGGGATCCCGGATCCCCATTTCTCGACATCATTCAGCGATTAGAAGTTTGGTATGCCGGCTTACCTGAGCGACTCGTGATATCCGACTTCAACGTATACATTCACAAAGAACTCAACACCATCAGCGCTGTTTTCATGCTGCATTTTCTTTACCATTCCATTGTCTGCGATCTAACACGAGTCTCGCTTCCGGGATATGTCTTTCCGCTGTCAGCCGCGTTCCATTCTTGCCCCCCGGAATTCCGGCGACAATGCCAAGAGCGATGTCGATTCCATGCAGACGAGATATCACGACTTGTTCACGCTGGGTTTGGCTATGGTATCCGGGCTTTCGATGATCTGCACAGCTTAATGGCCACATTCGAGTCAACCAAGATTCAAATCATTCACACAGCGACGGCTACGTCGAATTCTATCGATATAAGAGAGCGAACGAGCCATAATATCCGTTTAAACATGCGAGCGTTGGACATTCTTCATCTTCAGAAGGATAAAGCGAATCCTTATGTCAGTCCACTCAAGACAGTCGATGAAATCAATAACAAGATGATGCTGACCATAGCTACAGCACAAAGCCTTGATACCATTACTAGAGAAATTCGACTTCAACAACGTCGTGGCCGAATGGCAAGCTTATCCAAGCCCAATGTTCGTTTATCAGCGTGATCCCCCCACTCTCAACGTCTACTAACATTTACGTTTCAGATCAATAAACTCGGATCAAGCTGAAGTCACAGGGCCAGAGGATGCCGCGTATCTGAGCAGCCTAGCTCCATTCCGCCTCGCAAAAGAGGAGATTCGCGCCCAGATACGCCAACGAAGAGGCTCTTCTCCAGCAGGAAACGACCTGCCCAACTCTCCAGCTATGGTTCGCCCACCGCCCATCATCTCCTTACCTCAAAAAGACGCCCTCGACGGCATTAGCGGCGCCGATGGAAACGCCGGTCTGCTGGGAAGCGCAAGTTTCTCTCTAGACCACATACAGCTAGCATCTACAACACATCCTACACCTCCTGGCGCCGGTGGCCTGGACGTAGCGGCAGAGATTCAGGGGGGAGTGGCGAAGGAGATGGTGAATTTGTCAGACTTGTCGGAAGACTACATCCGGATGGCGGGCGAGATGGCCAACTACATTTCCTGGGACATGTCGGAGCCACAGCCGTGGTTGGATTTCGACATGAGCTCGAACAATATATGACAGCATAATCCATTGGATTCTGAGGATGAAAGGAAACAGGAATTGTTAGCCTCAACTAAGCATACGTGTGAGCATATACACTTGAAATGCGAAACGGTTAGCATTTAAAGGCTATCATTTTCTCCAAAAGAGAGAGTATAATATTCCTACTTTTTTTTAATTACAGCAAACTGCCTAAAACCTTTTTCTATTTATGACGCTGGGACGATTCCTGTCAGTTCCTTTGGCGTTATCTCTGGCCGTCCAATATACTTGATCCACGCATACGGATCTTCCATCTCGTCCTGCAGCGTCGTCTGCTGGGCGCCCTGAATGGCCTTTGGGTATTCCCCAGCCAGTCCAACAACGCCTACGTCTTTTCTATATTCCTCCCATAATGCAAGCATCTCCTTGAGTCTCTCTGGTTCCTTTTCACTCAGATCATTTGTCTCGCCCGGGTCTGCCACGAGGTTAAACAGCTCCCACTTCTGCGGACCTTTGGGCGCAGGCACATATGTGATCTTCCAGTCGCCGCGCCGCAGAGCTCCCGATCCAGCAATCTCGAAGCCTGCCACGTAGTCCTTCTTGTGGATCGGCGACTTGCGGCTCCAGCCACTGACGGACTCTAGATAACTCCTCCAGCTCTGGCCACGCAGCGACGCAATCTTGCGGCCATTGTACTCTGAGCCGGGGTGTTTCAGCCCGGCAAAGTCCAGCACCGTGGGCACGATATCCATGACCGTGCAGAACGCATCGGTGATGACGCCGCCACTATCGCTGCCGCGGTGGTTGTTGACTCCCACATGAGGCTTCACCACCAGGGGCACCCTGCAGCCTCCCTCGGTCGAAAACATCTTGTACAGTCTCGATGGCGCGGTTGCGGCCTGAGCCCACAGAGGGCCATACCAGACAAACGAGTTGCCCCGGCCAATGTTGTCCAGGCTGTTGTCGTAGTATTTGTTTACATGTGCCATGACGCTGTTGCCAACCAAGGGGGTAGCTTCGTAACTGGCTCCCTCAGCGCCGTTGTCACTCATAAACAAGATGAAAGTGTTGTCATACTCGCCCGTCTTGCGCAGATAGTCCAGAACGCGGCCAATGTTCCAATCCATCCGATCGACCATTCCCGCATACACCTCCATAGCCCTTGCGGAGGCGGTGCGAGTTTCGTCGTCCAAAGACTCCCAGTTCTTCGCCTCATGCCCTGTCGTGACAACAGGGTGAGCCACTGCATCTTGACCAACAAGGCCGAGAGACTTGAGTCGCTCAAGGCGCTTCTGGCGCAGCACTTCCGGCCCGTCTGCGTACTGACCCTTGTACTTGTCACACGTCTCTTTGGGCGCTTGTAGGGGCCAGTGCGGTGCGCTGAAGGGAAGATAGGCAAAGAAAGGCTGCTGGCGCTCTTCCTCAGTGCGGTTTTCCAAGTATGAAACCATCCGGCCTGCGTAGCCGTCAGACGAATACCAGTCTTCGCCAAGTTCCTTCTCGCTCATGTAGCGATCGTCTTCTGCGTGTAAAGCTCGCGTTGCCGTCTCGAAGAAGCGCCCCGGCTCTGTGGTGGGATCCTGGTAGTCAGGCTCATAGGCTATTCTCGCTGATTAGAAAACAGTCGTCTTATCAGGCTCGCAACTGGTAAGCTCATACCGTAGTGATTCGCGCACCCTGGCAGCAACGCTAAGCTCTTCTTGAAGCCGCGCTTGATAGGCAGATGCTGCTTTTGCAAGCCCAAGTGCCATTTGCCACTCATAACAGTGAAGTAGCCTCCATCAGACAGCAGCTCTGGAAGAGCAACCACCTTTTCATTGAGGTAGCCCTCGTGGCCTGGCTGTCCCTTGTGAGCAGGTGAGCTGCGAACGAGTTCGTATAATTGTCCGAGCCCAGCAATGTGATGGTCAGTTCCCGTCATGAGCATCGAGCGAGTTGGACTGCAAGCCGCAGCAACATGATACTGTGTGAAGCGCAGCGATCCTTGCTGCGAGGCCAGCGAGTCGATATGAGGGGTAGCTATCTCAGAGCCATAGCAGCCAAGGTCGCTGAAGCCAAGGTCGTCGGCGACTATGACGAGGAAATTGGGTCGAGGGTCCTTCTGGCTGCCCATTTTCGATGTTCAGCACCGGACAATACAAGACAGTATGTTGGAGCGTTGAAAGAGCTAAGACTCAAGAAACGCGGAACACGCTGACCACAAGAGAAGGTTGAATATATGGAGCAACAACTTTCTTTTTAATCACATCTACACTAATACAAGTACGGATCCAGATGGAGTGTACGGAGTACAGCTATTGCGACATAGTTCACACAGCTTTCCCCAGCCGTTCTTATCAAAGCCGCGCGTGGCCACATGGAAGTCGGGTATTTGGCGGAACCGATGTCCCCCAGCTTTCTGGCTCTCGCAAAGCGTGGCATACAGAGGCCAATTGAACAATACTAGTAGTACTATAGTAAGTATAACGGGATGCTGCACGCAATAGCAGCATCTCGCCATGAGATCGTGGGGTCATCAACCGTCCTAGTCTGGCCACTCTCTCCGCTGTGACTTCCGGGGCTGACTCGCGGCCCTCGCCTGCTGCCGGCTTTCGCACCGGCTTTCGGGGCCCTAGCTTGCGGTCTTCGCTGGGTCCAGGCATTTTGGCAGCGGACAGCGTCCATGGCGAGTTGATCCATTTGGATGGTGCAATGCTCTACGATCCAGGCGTTCAAGGATTGACGAGGCGACAAGCCGACACAGTTGTGGCTGCAGAACGTTGATGTTGAAACATTCTATATATGTTGTGATAATCCTGTCGTTTTTGGGCTCGGAGATGGTGGCAACATCAGGAGCATCGGATACGCGACCAAACGCGGTCATCCTTTTGCTGGCAGTGTATAGAAGGACGTCTTGATCTCGTCTCGCCCTTATTCGTTACAGCTCACCTCCGTCTTGATATCCCATATATTGCAAAAGACTGTGTGTCGACTTCAAGTTGCTATCAAAGATGGCAGTTGAATCATCTTCGTCGGTAGACCTGTCTGCAGGTTACCGGCTGAGGCAATTCAATGGCACGATTGTGTTCATCATGCTGTAAGTGCT
Organism: Trichoderma gamsii; assembly: GCF_001481775.2. Classification (NCBI taxonomy): domain Eukaryota; kingdom Fungi; phylum Ascomycota; class Sordariomycetes; order Hypocreales; family Hypocreaceae; genus Trichoderma; species Trichoderma gamsii. The sequence goes on from NW_020171361.1 coordinate 215,430, forward strand.
CCACAAAGCTTCAGCATCATCAAATCCATGCACTCCCTAACTGTTATATCAACTTGTAGGTACATGTGCTCCTGTGCTTTCAACTTTGGCTATGATGTTGGCAACTTTGGCGGTGTCCAGGGCATGCAGAGCTTCGGCAAGCGATTCGGCGAATGTAATGCAACAACAGGCGTCTGCAAGCTGCCTCCATGGCTGTCCTCCCTGATGACGTCTCTTCCCTTCCTCGGCAAGGCTCTGGGTGCCATTGCTTGTGGACCGATTGCCGAACGATTTGGACGCAAGATGTGCGTCTTGGTTTTAGCTTGTTTATCATTCATGTGAGTCAACCTTACACAATATGTGGAGATATCGTCTCTTGAAGAAGACCTACTGATGCCGAGTTGCAGTGGTGTTCTATTGCAGACAACAGCGAGGACAAGCGCACAATTCACTGTGGGCAGATTCATCAGCTTCGGCATGACGGGCATGACTATCGTGGTAGTTCCGATTTACCTGGCTGAGACATCACCCAAGGTTCTACGTGGTATGATGACATCTACATTGCAGCTCATGATTGTATTCGGCCAGCTGGTGGCTTCGCTGGTCACATTCGGAACGCAGCACATCTCCGGTGACAAGGGCTGGCAGATCCCCGTCGGTCTGCAGTTCATTGCCCCAGCTCTCATCGTAGCATTGCTACCGCTGGTCCCTGAATCACCCCGATGGTAAGTGCTGTTACTTGCTTTGTCTAAAGGTATTTGTGCAATCTAACAATTTCCAACTCTAGGCTCCTGACTCAAAATCGACTCGAGGAAGCAAAGACTTCTCTCCGAAAATTATACAAAAACCACAGCGAAGCCGAAATTGACCAGGAAATTGACATTTTACGCCATGCTCAGTCCACGGAACAAAAGGGCTCATGGGCAGAGGTTTTCAACAAGGACAACAGAAAGCGTACCATGGTTGCTGTGGTTGCCATGTTTGGCCAGCAGATTACCGGCCAGGCATTTTCCAGCCAGTACTCTGTTGTGTTCTATCAGTCGGAAGGGTACAAGAGCCAGGCCTTCTTATTCAATATTTTGAGCAATGTCACTGGTCTTGTCTGCCTCATCGCAACCTGGTTCATCATCGATCAAGTGGGCAGACGACCGATGCTGATGACTGGTGGAACGGGAATGGCCATCTTCCTCTTTGTTGTTGGTGGCGTTGGAGTTGTCAAAAACCCCAGCAACTCTGAGAGAGGAGGATTAGTAAGTCTTTGTAACCTCTTTTTCTTGTAAAGGTGCATACTGACGGCTGCTAGGTCGCATCATTCATATTATTCACCTGCTCTTACAACCTTTCTTGGGCCCCTGTTTCATACGTCGTGGTATCTGAAGCAGCTTCTACTCGCGTAAAGGAAAAAACGAATCTCCTGGCTTCTGTCATTTCCATCATCACCACATTCGTAACCTCGTTCACCATTCCATACTTGCTCAACGCGCCGTACGCAGCACTGGGGGCCAAGGTCGGTTTCATCTACGGTGCCATCAATGTGCTGATGGTCGTGGCGGCCTACTTCTTCATTCCCGAGATGAAAGGACGAAGTTTGGAAGAAGTTGATGAGCTGTTCGCGACAGGCGTACCACTTCGAAGCTTTGGAAAAGCCACAACAACCCCTACAGCCACTTACATTGAGGACGTTGACAATGCGAAGAAAGATCCAGCTTCAGGGGAGGCGTAGGATGCGACGTCTTTGGCAATGGCGGATAAGGGCGGAAGGAGATAGCCTTAATTTTCAGTCCAGTTAATATTAGCAGCGTAATGAGTCCGGTATCTTACTTTTCTTATTTGATACTTTCAAATGTAGAGCCAGAGGGTGCAAGATTAAGTGAAATAGGGCCATCAATAGTAGCAAAGTCGTGACCCCATTCAAGCTTCTGAACCGCATTTATAGGAGTCGCAGCCTCCAATACGTCTCGTACCAGCAGCTGAAGAGAAGAAGCCGCAATGCGCTGGGGCTGAACGAATATAACGCACCAGGAAGACCGGATATAAAACCTACCCTGATTTGTCCATGTATATAGTCTATCACAGCCAGAGGCGCCCATGATCAAACGTACAGCGTAGCCTTTCAAATACCGCACATCTCAATCACATAACCAATGAACATGAAGCCAAGTGAATAGCTAAGCGTTCTCAATCGCAGGAAAAAACGAAAAATAAAATCTATACCAATCATGCATAAGATGAATGAAAAGCAGAAAAACATAGCTTATGAGAAGTAGCACATATGTTACCTCCGCCAATCACGGAAACATCTGTGTGCGTGTGTACAATACATATATTCAAAGCAGTAGTTACCGTACTCTACGGCTTTCGTATTCTTGAAAATCACTTTGAATATTTGCCCAAATAGATTATATAAAATATATCAATATATTATGGCCAATGTAAGTTACTCTGAAGTTTCGAACGCTCCTCAAGAGTTGAGTTTGTCTTCGTTAAGACCGTGATACAAGATATAGTCGTAAATAATGCATAGTATAGTAACCAATGCCACTTTAGAATGAAAAAATCTGAGCTATTTGCAGCCATCGTGTTGCAAAGCCCTTAACAAATAGTTTCGACGCCAGGCTATGGGGCAAAGACACAATGCTTGACTTGTCTTTGAAGCTACTTGAAGATTTGCTCAATGGCCCAATAGCAGATACGACTGGCTAGAAGTCGTAGATATGGAGTTCAGCTGCAGATATGCCGCAGTTGGATACGTCAACTTGAGTTGCCTCCACATCAATACGAACTAGCTCGCGAGCCTGGCCACCCGTAAGAGACTGCATAGCGTTCAGAGAGAGAACAAAACCAGAGTCAGCGCCGTCAATTGCGAACAGAGATACATGCTTATCGCCGTACTCGAGCTTCCAGCAGGAGAAGCACTGAGCCTGACTGAAGGCATGGATCGCTTGAATGCCAATAAAGCCCACTGCATCTTTCTGAATCTTCCAATCCAAGTTAGGCTTGAATCCGGTGCCCTTTCTCCAACAGGAAACTTCACTCAGCGAGCGAGAGGGGTCGTCGTAAAGCGTATTAAACGTTACTATTGTGTATCAGTGTGCGATCGACAAATATCAGAGGATTCATACAATACTACTAACCAGAAACAGTTTCTGCAGAAGCCAAGCTGATAATAGCAGCAACTTGGCAAATGCCCAGCGGTAACATCTTTTTAAGCTTTCGACACAGTTATATAAACAAAGTTGATGGTTTTGACTTTCTGAGTATCAGTGTTTGTTGAAATTTATGAGTTGCAGACCATAAAGCAGAACTGCCAACGGCTCGAGATTTATATAAAACAATAATGGCCTCATCAAGAGCGATTATACAGTCCTGTGGTATCTGGCATACGTCAGTGGTGTTATTCTCTTAGTCCGTGCACCGCCTTCACATTCTTCATTCATGTCCTACTCTCCGTCGGAGGTTATCTTCTTGCTGCGCCATTTGCTGTGATGATTCTACATCGCGAGATACAGAGGCCTCCAGGCAGCCGTTTTCAGAAGAACAACATATCACGATCATGTAGATAACAAGCTGATTGATTGTTTTGAAACCTGAAAGAAGTTGTGATGCAATAAAAACACATGTCGCGATATCTCTCCTTCCTTCCTAGTACACTTTTCGCTTCATGGAACGTTAACATTCACTACGCATCTAATCCATGGAAATTCCGTAATTACGAAGAATAATGGTCAAATTCCGAAGGAACTTTCGAAGATGTATGTCAAGGATATTTCACATGTACGAGGCGTGACCGCTTCATCTAGATGGCTTCAGTGACTAAATAGCGAAGTGTTTGCTTTGTTCAGCCCCAGTCGCAGATGGCTTCAGTGACTAAATGGCGAAGTGTTTGCTTTGTTCAGCCCCAGTCGCAGCTAGCCTAGCAAACTATTGAAGTCTTGTTTCTATTTTTATTCTTAATTAAAAAGTTACTACCCTCAGGCCATGGGTTTATCAGATCAGCCGAGGAGCTGCGCCGAAAAGGCCGATGTGGCCGCTGTACTTGCTTTTTTCGGAGAGACATGCCTTTTTTTCCTTCGTGGTCGGTTTCCTCCCTACAAAACTTTTGCTGTTTAGTTTTGGGCTATTTTTCTATTTCAAACATGAGTCAATCAGCGATATTAGCTTACGAGGCATCCTTTGCGAGGCTGTTTAATTCTCAAACTCTGTAAGCAGTAAGCACCTCCAAAATCTGGATGATGTAATGGAATCACGCGCTTCAAAATATCTAGAAACAGATATCATTTTATTTGGTAAAACTAATAGTAATCATGTGACAATGCTATATCGATGCCTGGGACGTCAACTCTTCTCAGATCTTGTGGGTAGGTAAAGGTCGTCGTCATGGCATACGTATAGCCATGAATCCGCCAAGCAGGGGTCTCCGCTTTCCATAGCCTATTTTGCCCACCCCTGCTTAAGGCTGTTGGCTCACAAGCTTGGCACTGGCTACAGAAAAGTGCTCTAGAAAGAAGACAGAATCCTTGCGAATATTTACGTCTACCCGGCAGGTTGACTAGATGACAAGGCCTGGTCAAGGCCCCGGCCTCTCCTGCTGGAGAGGCGGGAACGTAACCCATATCTTTGTACAAACCATATCTAAAGTCACCCTATAGTAAAATATATAAGGGGACATAAATACTCGGTCAGTTCACTGAAAAAATTTATAGCGCGAAAAAATTAACAGGGTTAAATGCATAAGTATCTTTGTCATCTCATACATTTTACAATAGGGTGACCCCAGATACGGTTTGTACAAAGATACGGGTTACGTTCCCGCCTCTCTAGTAATAGAGAGGCGGGGGCTAATGCAGTCGCCTCCTCAACCCGCCGAATAAAAGGCTGTTTGCTTTGGCCTCTAATTTTTGAGCTGATTTTAATAGCAATCTGTGTTGCAATTCTGTCAATTGCAGAGACTCATTGCCGTTGTAAATGAATTTTTGGACACGCAGCCCGCATGACTCTCTATCCCCTGTCTTGATAACTCACAGAGTACTCAACGGGGCACAAATAGAGTGTAAGGGTTTGAAGCAGGAAAAAGAAAAAGAGGAGGCGCAGCATCATGTTATGATAATGCAAAACCCTTGATGACCATTCAATGCCACAGTCGACTTCTGTCTTCATCGTCTGATTGATAATTCACCGAGCCGTTTCTTTCACGAGGCCTGCACTGCCACGGTGCCGTTTTCCCCAATGACAAGTGCACAGGCACTGTTCAAAAGCCACGCGTATTCTAAATGCTCGATATAGGATACATATCTATAGCATTATGTACTCTTTGCGAGAAAATGTCGATTCGATGTAAACTCATCAGACAGTCAAAGCTCAACATTTTCATAATCCCAACGGGATCGAGTATATCTCTCGTCGCATTGAGCTACAGAGACCTCAGGACTCTTCATGGACCATTTCAGATCAACGATGGATTACTAAAATCCCATACTGTCAACACCGTGACAAAGAGTGGTAACATAATTCTTTGTGACTATCCTAGAGTGGCTTGAAGCACTAGACTAGATGCTTCGACAGTCGGAGATATGGCGGTTGAAGCGCATACCTCTCTTGACCTCATCTGAGGTTAAAGAATTCGACGCTCTTGGATGCAGTATTGTTAGAGTGGCAACTCATCCTGTCGGATTGAATGCACCGTTCAACATTCACGTCAGAGAATTGATTCTCTGTGTGATTGACTTGACTCCAGTGCTGAGGCAAATATGGTACATAAGCCAAACATGACTGGAGCTAGAAACATTCAGGCGCAACACGCGGAGCTACTACAAAAGCGCATTCTATTCTTTCCTATAACTAAGGAGGGAGAAGATACTGCTAGTACTTATTAACAGACGATCCATGAACTCGGCATAGAACACTCCAGCGAAGGTCATGTCAAATGTCTTGCCGATGGCCTTGAGAGTCAGCAGCATGAGCACACTGCATGGGCCTCAGGGGATTTTTGACACCCGAAACCTCTCGAAACCTTAACTTGTCGTTCGAGAAATTTAGAGATCTGCAAAGGCCGCTTCTGCGAATACTCATGTGAATCAAGCTTGCCTTTTTCCTGAGTCTTTATAGTTATACTTATAGGTGCTTTAATTGTGTCAAAGATGACTCTATGCTCCCTACATCCAACACTAGCAGATTTTCCATGAAAAGTCCCAAAAGGTGAGTCTCTTCATTTACCCAAGATGCGCTCAATATATCACGCAAAGTTTGCCTTCTTATAAGATACGCAAACAGCCGACTGTGTAGCTCTGTCTCACACGTCATCGCACTCCATAAGATAAAGGCGCGGTATCTTGAGATCTATGCCAACGGCCATACCTTCAAGAATCGAAAATACATTTAGCAAAACTCATCTCGTAGCCTTTAAAATCTTTTAACTGAGCCTAAACTGCTTGTAAAGTTCTCCAAACGCCGGTGGTATAATCGGGCCCAGTACTTGATGTAGAGAAGAGTATTACCTCGCTGATTTCCGGCACAACAGTTTTGGACGAGATTACAGTATGGCTTCTTTTTAAGACACAAAGCGCACGTGCCAGAAGACAGAAGCTGCTTACAATGTGTAGGCTTGTAATAAGCGGAGTAGTTCTTCCGGCAGTTTATGTTAAATATTAAGCTAAACGACCCCAGCAAATTTTGTTCACCGGTAACAGTAAGGGTTACAGTGTATTGTACAAATATGAAGCATTGGAACCCATTTTGGCGCTATGGAACTGAATTATGTTTGATAAGGTGAATGCTGCAGCGGGCTTGGTTACCTCATCTCATCAATTGCCGCCGGAGAAATTATTTCAGCGAATAGTAATCATATATGAGTATCGAGCCACTGAAACTCTTCGTGAAAAATACCCTGGCAGCCATGAAAACCCTGCCGCTGCTCACCTTTGATTCAAAAGACGCAAATGGAGCTGCTCTTGGCATGCCGCTCTGCTGGGCAATAGTAGTATCATGCTAGTCATACTATTCGCCAAATCGCACGAATAGCAACCCTGTTTGCCGACCCATGCTAAGGATATACGAGTTGCCCTATCTATAATCAGCAATTACAGGCCCATGTTCAAATGCTGTTTTCGATATAATCCACCTTTAAATACGAGATTTCCATGCACAGCAACAAATCCGGGTCGTGTTGCGGTGTGTATAACGATGGCATCAATATAAATAAGCGTTACGCCGCTGTGTTTCAATGCCTGCTCTCAAGCAGTACCATCATACTCTGATACAATGAAGCTATCTACCGCGGTGGCCATTGGCCTAACTTCACTCGCCCAGGGAGGGTCGGTGGTGCATGAGAAGAGAGACCAAGTCCCTCCCGAATGGACAAAAGTCGGCCGTGCAGTTTCTGATACAGCGATTGAACTCCGTATTGGCCTTAAGCAGAGCAATCTTGAGCATGCCGAAGATCTCGCTAACCAGATTTCTCACCCCAAGTCTGAGAAATATGGCAAATATCTTACCGCACAACAAGTCGTTGACCTATTCGCCGCACCGCAAGAGGTCATATCTGAGACTATGCAGTGGCTACGACAAGGCGGAATCAATAGCAATCGCATTAAGCCAACTGCCGGTCGAAACTGGCTCAAGTTCAACACGACAGTAGCCGTTGCCGAGAAGCTACTCGACACAACTTACTATACCTATAGAAACGAGGAAGAAGGTGTGGAAGTGGTTGCCTGCGAATCGTACAGCGTTCCGGAGGATATCCAGCCTAACATTGACTTGATTATGCCGACAATTCAATTTGAGACCAGAGGTCTTCCAGCAAACAGCCGTGGGCTTAGCCGCCGAGATACATTCAATCCCAAGTTTCGGGTTCTCGAGTCTGTGCCGCACCCCAGTTCTCTCGCCAACTGCAGTGGGACAACAACACCTGCTTGTTTACGAGCAATGTAAGACTATTGACTTAATTCCTGTTGAAGTCGAATACTCTCCTAACAAATTACAGATATGGCTTACCGGACTCGGGCGAGGCTGTTGAAGGCAACAGCTACGGCATCGTGGAATTTGCTCCGCAAAGCTTCAATCAAGATGATCTAAACGTCTTTTATGCCACATACGCCTCCAATGTTCCGAATAACACCGGACCCATCATTGACGGCATCGATGGTGGCTACTTTTCGAATGACTCTTCAGTAGATACTCGCGGAGAGTCAAATCTTGACCTTTGTTACGCAATTGGTCTTGTTCACCCCCAGCCAGTTACGCTCTACCAAGTTGGCGACAACGATCCTGTCCAACCAGCGACTAACAACAATTTCCTCGATGCTATCGATGGCGCCTATTGCACATATGAAGGCGGCGATGACCATGACTGGGATGCAATCTACCCTCATGACGGCGAGCTCTCGGGAGAATATCTTGGCCAGCCTGATTGCGGAAAGTACAATGCCACCAAAGTCATTTCCGTCTCTTATGGTAGCAATGAGAACGACCGCCCAATCTCCTACAGAACTCGCGAATGCAATGAGTATATGAAGCTTGCGCTGATGGGAGTGACTGTCTTATTTTCGTCTGGAGATACCGGCGTGTCAGGCCTCACCGGCAGATGCCTTCTTCCAAACGGTGCATGGACACCTCCAGGTGCCGATTACGGTCGATTCAATCCAAGTATGTACATGTGTACAGATGTTGCTTTGGTATTTCTAAATCACTAACCATGCTGCAGTGTGGCCCGGAACTTGTCCTTGGATTACTTCAGTTGGAGGCAGCGCGTTGCCTGAGAATGGCAGTGTCACCGACAAGCAGGTCGCGGCGACTGATTTCGGATCTGGCGGTGGTTTCAGCAACATCTTTGCACTACCTTCCTACCAAACAAATGCTGTCGCGGAATACTATGCCAGCCACGATCCCGGATACAACTCTTCTATTTACAACAACACGCAACAAGTGCGGGGATTTCCCGACTTGGCCGTCTCATCTCAGAACTTCATCACCGGCCTCGCAGGCGGCTTCAATGCCTTCAGTGGTACTTCAGCTGCAAGCCCGCTGTTCGGTGCCATGATTACGCTCATCAACGGCGAGAGAATTAAGAGTGGAAAGGGATCAGTTGGTTTCCTCAACCCTGTGCTGTACAGCCATCCGGAAGTTTTTGATGATATCACTGAGGGAGTGAATCCTGGATGCGGTACCGATGGATTTCCGGCCGTTGAAGGCTGGGATCCGATTACAGGTCTTGGCACTCCCAACTTTGCCAAGCTGAGGGATCTTTTGCTCAGTCTGCCATGAAATTGATTTTAGATTTTGTCTTTAAAAGGATATGCGACTAATTAGACGGGAGGAGGCGATAAATGTGTCGCATGCGCAAATCTATTTGATAGAGACATTACCAGAATATTACTTCTCGCAAGTCCAAATATGCATAATTTGTTCGTCCTCTAGTTCATAAACCCCACTGTAACCGCCAAGAAGCGGTTTATGAATACGATACGAGCAAGGGACCTCTCTAGTTTCCTTTCTTTACATGTAGCTGGCTGTACCCACCGTGTTAACGGGGTCGTATTGCAATCGGAATCCTCGTAGGGCTGAGCCGAATTGCATCATTACACAGTACCATGATGGATCTCAAAGAAGTCATTCAAGACTCTACTAAAACTCGAGGGTTATATGTGCTACGAGTCAATGATTTCACACTGGCATACGGTAAAGTACTAGCTGCCTGATATAATACTCGATCAGAATATCAGTGCACAGTATTCTTGTAACTCATGTGGGCTTGCGCTTGTTCTCCCTGCGAGGCGTGGCTAGTATTACCCCTATAGGATGTCCAATCAAAGGCAGAAGCCAATTTCCTCTAGGAATCGAGAATGGTAGTATCATATATGCGTGAACTGAAATAAGTAGAGGTTTATTTGGGATATAATCGAGTATAAAATCTCTAACATCAACATGTACCCGGCGCCGGAGTATAGAACAGGGTGGGCAACTTGAGTAAACCTTGCCACCGGGACTAACGCTGCAGTTTCAAATCCGGATCAACGGCAACTCTATTCTAAAACAAAGGGATATATTCTATATATACATTGTGTAATTTCTGCAACGCGCAAAGATTGCGGCCGTCAGCCTTGATGGCGATAGGGTTCGTACGCAGTGTTGGTGTTTGTAAAAGTAGGCGCGGGTGCGGAAGTATGGCCGTGATGAGAGGCTGCGCCGCCATTTCCAAAATCGACCTTTTCGTAGCTGCCCTGGACGGGAGAGCGTCGAGCTTCGGTGCGGCCCGAGCAGCAGCATGAGCTGAAGAGCCAGAAGAATGTGCTGACCAGAGACAGTGCGAGAGCGAGCCACGATGCGGCAAAAGCGTTGGCGCCCAAGCTGGACTTTACGCCATATTCCTTCAGCGACGAGTTGAATACGCCAACGAGCGTGGCAAAGAGAACTGTTGACGTGATGTTTGCAGCGATGAGGAAGCCGGTCGCGACCTGTGAGGTTGGGGTGTTAGTGGTAAGAAGGTTGTAGGAGTATGATGGATCTGGACGTACCGCAGACACGATGGTTGTAAAGATGCTGCCAATACGACTGAAAATGGCCGAAATGCCCACCAGCAGTTGCACAACAAGGGTAGCAAACGCAAGCACATACGCAACAAACATCCAGTGAGAAACCTTCTGATACGTCTTCAAATTGGACTGGAGGTGCGAGGGGAACAAATCGTGAACGCCGCTGACATTCAAGTGCCAGACAACAAGCGGGTTGAACCAGAAGCTTCCCACGGGCTTGCTGCAAAAGTCCACGTCAAAGGTGCTGCCCTTCTTTTCTCCCTCGCAGTAGCCGAACAAGCCAACGTCGTAAAAGTCTCGTAGTTCAGACGCCTTCTCGGCCTCTTCGATAGCTGCGGCAAGCTCTTCCGTGGCATTGTTCATAGCATTCGATGTAAGATTCAGTAGCCGGTCTCCAAAATTACTTGCTTCAGCCGCAGTGACATTTGAAAGATCAGCCTGTGATGTTGGTTAGCAAACTTTGGTTCATGCGGCATCTCCCTGAAGCACCGAAACTCACTCTCATAAAGTAAATCTTGTTTAGTGTAGAAGAGTCCTCATCAGTTGAACCAATGCCCGCAAATATGAGGGCTACCAATGAGCCTATTGTGAATAGGTATGGCAACCCAATACACGCAACGCGGCCCGCTCTGCCCATTGTCGAAGATGGCGATACACTGAATGAATGAAAGACAAAGAAAACCGTTAACTTTGAGAGTGAACTTTTCTCCTCCGATTGTATGTCAGTCTAACAGAAACCGCCAAATGACGAGACGCGAATAGAGTAAGGGTATAGGTATGATAATGATGCAAATATTTCTGCAGCGAAGGGCGCCATAATACTAGAATAAATGAACCCGCCACCATCCGTTTGACGCCAATGCAGAGCTGAATCCTATTTGGCAACCTTGGGTATAAAATTAGAATCAGCCTAGAAAGCGGGCCGGTCATCATGAGCTAAGCCACGCCGGCATCAAACCATCTGACAAGTGGAGCGTGAAGAATCCTATGACACGACGAGAAAATTAGGATAAGCATAGTCGCTAGCAGACCGCCCAGGTATGGAGTAACGCGTTAGCATCTTCTATTGGACTAACTGGCGATAGTTGCTGTGCTGGCTTTGGAGACGCCTATATCCGGCGTTCAAAGGCCATGAAAGCGGCAAAGATAGGCTGGAGTTACAAGTGCCTTACAATGCCGACCAGGATCAGCTTGGTTGTGGTGGGCAAATATCGACTTATGGGCAAATATTAATAATCATATACAACATCAATGCGCAAGCAAGCAAAACGACTGTGCTCCGTAGAGGGATACAGCTTGGGTTGCAATTCTCGACATTGCTTCAGCCGTGTCACATTATAGTAATCTCTTCCAAATATATACATCCTGAACAGATGGTTGAAGACGCACTGAATAGTCATATGGCAGATAGTGTAGCATCCATGCATCTTTTCAGGGCCGTGCGCTTCTTGCCCTCGCCCCTCGCTTCTCTCGGCTGTACGTGAGCCGCATTCTATATCCGAAAGAGGTTCAAGGTCGTGAGATAGGATCCATTGTTGTGAGCTAGCAAACGCACTACTGCATTTCCCACTAGATAGCGTCCTCTTTTCTTGCTAGCCTTTTGTGGTATTTGTACGCCTAGCGAGATCTAGGTATTCATCCCAAAGGATGCTCAACCTGTCCCTCCATTATGCGTCGAGACCCTAATCACACACGCATCTGAATACTAGTTGCTTTGTAGCTACAACCACTGCCAGATAATAAGTAGTAAATCCATGTTATTTCCTCGCAACTAGTAGCACAGGAGTTGCTCTTGAACGGAGCTAACCGAAAAGATTCCATGCAGCCTTGTCTGCCGAGTAGGGAAAAAGGTTGTAACCCCCACAAGAGTAATCACTAGCTGAAATTACAGTCGATCCCAGATTCAAAAACAGATTTAAGCGTGTTTTGAAGTCCTACGCAATGGCCCAAGTCGCCGGAATTCACCGCACATTGTGAGGTTGGGCTGCGCTGGCGAGACGCCGTCAGCTCAGGGGTGGATCGTGATACTCACAGCATTATCTCGACTTTTATAACTCCTTTGAGGAAAGTCTATCACGCTTTGAAGAAGCTTCAGTCCAGAACAGTCGAGCTTTATTAGTTTTAATAGTGATGAAGGCCATGCCGCCTGGAGTTCCTGCTTGTTGGATTGCTAGGACACATATCTCAGATCAAATAGGTAGTGGTAACTCCAGTCAGTGGTGAAGAGCAAGAAGGGTCATGACATGTGAAGATTCACGCCGTGCTGCTTTCATATTCTATTCACGACTACCGCTATCACGACTAGTGATCCTATTCCTGACAACCTCTGCGGCTCTAACCTAGCGCTTGGTCTTGTGTTGTGCCCTAGCTCGAACGTTGGGCTGAGCTGGCGGGTCGCTGTCAGCTCAGGGGTGGCTGGTGGGCTGTAACGATCATCACGCCTCGACTTAGTCGGTACAGCCCCATGGAGCTCTTTGGGGAAAACATGTCGCGCTAAAAAAAGAATCGTAGCTCCGTTAGAGCCGCTTATATTAGCTTGTAGTGAAGACGTTGTCGAGATAAATATCTGAGAGTCAACAGCAGCCACAACTATAGAAAGGCTATCGCTGTGCTCCATTGATATCCTTCATTCTCATTATTGCATCGTTTTACTTGTTTGGTAGAGCGTTTGGTCTTTTCATTTTTTTTTTCTCTTCAGCTTTTACAAGTGATGTCTCCCAGGATATCACGACTTTCCGCTGTCGCGGCCCTCGCGGCAGTGGCAAGCGCTGCAACAGCCTCAGTCAGCACTTCCAAGCCTGCTGAGCCCTGTGCCCAGATTGCAAAACTAGCTGCAGGAGGCAGTGAGTTTCTGTGTCCTTTTGACAGCGTGATATACCAGCTCTAACACAGCATAGCACCAATCTTCTCCAGCCAGCTTGGACTTGCTTGCCTCGAGTCGATTCCATTCAAATCCGATCTCGCAGTGAGCTTTATCGATGAGTATAGCAAATACTTGCAATGGCAGTCTACTATCGAGATTCTCAGAAGTATGTTTCATGTTACTTGTTATGTTGTTATATATTCCTAACAGAGCCCAGATCCACCCCCCGGCTCTCTGTCTGCAACGGTCGATCTCGTTGGTGGCCTATCGACAATTCGCAGTCGAGCAGCGGCGAACCTTTACAAATCCCAGTACGACTTTGATCGAGACCTATCCCAACTCATCAGCTCTGCCAACGATGGCCATCTTGCTATTTCCCCTTGTTCATTCGCCATTGGGTTTGGGATTACCACTTCATTGGTATCGCTTTCTACTGATGGTGTAGCCATGCCTAGGCTATACACTTTGAGTGCGTATATGTCTTCTTTCTTTTTCCCATTTTAGCTATACTGGAGATTTCTCTAACAACATTCGGCAAATAGATGATGGTAGGCTTCTAGCAAGGGGCAACAATCACGTGTCCCCCGTCGCGTTGATTAATGGAGTTGGCGCAGAGGCCTATGTCGAACAACTCTCCAGCTTCCAGGGCTTGCAAGATCCCGATGCCCGATACAACTTGATGTTATCAAACGTACCTATTGGCCTTGCAGGCAGTGAAACCAACTCGGGTTTTGCCAACTACGGGGCATTCCCAGGCGTCCATGAATTCAACCTGACATACGCCAACGGGACCCTGGAATCAATACCGCTCATCGCAGCAAGCACTATTGGAAACTTTACTTCCACCACTGGCGACGAGCTGTGGGATGCAGTCTGCGCTCCCCTGCCTGCTACTACCGATTCATCAAGCAAAAAGCTCAAGCGAGGCGGAAACACGACAAAGGTCTCCAAGAGACAGGCAGACGCGAAAGAGCTTCCGGCACCGAGCGGTTATCCCAAGCCAGTTGTCAAAGACCCCTTCAACGTGATGGTGGGATACTTTTCAGAAGAAACAAGCCTCAAAGACGTTGCTATCATGACCGTGTCAAGTTTTGAAACGTCGGGCGAGGGCATTCCAGACGACGAGACCCGAAACTTTGCCATCCAGGCACAGTCATTTGTGAACAAGGCTGTCGCTGCTGGCAAGTCCAAGATTATCGTCGACGTCACCAACAACCCCGGCGGCACTGTCGACTCAGGCTTTGCGCTTCTTAGCATCTTCTTCCCCAACATGACCATCTTCTCGGCGACTCGAATCCGTTCTGTCCCCGAAACGCAATTTATTTTTGACACTGCCAGCCGCTCAAAGGATCCGGAGACCATTGAAAACTTTCGGGGAGCTGGTTTCCTCATCTCAAACTTGGTTCAACCAGACCAGAAGACAGGCTTCGATAGTGACAGCGATTTCTTGGGTCCTTTTGATGTGCTTGACGTCCCCTCAACGGCAATCTCGGCCGAGAATAACTTCCTCTTTGGCAACGCGACAGACGCCCCCATCAACATCTTCGGCAAAGGAGGAGTGCTCAACGGTACGGAACCGCCCTATAATCCCGAGGATATCATTATTGTAAGTATATATTCATATTCTTCATTTCTTTCTTTAATTTCTTTTATAATCTGCTAACACCTTCCGCCAGCTTACCGACGGCCAATGTTCTTCCACTTGCACCATCTTTATCAACCACATGATTCCCTATGGCGTGCGAGTTGTTGCAAACGGCGGTCGCCCACAAGCCGGCCCAATGCAGGGAATCGGAGGCGTCAAGGGAGCTCAGGTTCAGGAACTGTCAACTCTTTCCAGCATTTACGAATTCACGACTCAGGTTGTCCAGAACGCCACGGATGCCAAGAAGCCGCTCTTCACGTCAAAGGAATTGGACGCCTTCAAGGACCATATCCCCTTGACCTTGGACCAGTTCCCAATCAGACTCACTTCGGGAAGTGTCAACTACAGAAACGCATTTGCCCCCTTCGACGACCAGACGCCTACGCACTTCATCTATCAGCCCGCGGACTGCCGGATCTTCTACACTCCTGCGTCGCTCATCAGCCCAGAAGCCAAATGGGGAAATGTCGCCGACGCAATATGGGGGGGCAAGGGAGGATGTGCCTTTTTCGTTCCGGCCCGGCCACCGCTCCTTTTCGCCGAGCCCTCTTCTACCTCGTCTTCTAAGCCGGCTTCTACCACAGCTGCCGGCAAGAAGAAGACTCAGTCATCCGCTCACAAGGCAGTTGGCCTATTACTGGCCATGGCAGAAGGCCTGAAGCCACAGTAGACGATTTGTCTTTATAGTTGTTTTGTATATATAGTAACATTTAGCGTATGCACCCGTATAGATGGGGTCCACATTAGATTTATGCATCGGATAGCATTTCAAATTAAGTTTCATTTACAACTTCATTTTCATACAATCCACATCTATTTGGAACACTTTGGGCCTTAATATGTTCTTTTTCGCTACGTGTGTTAGGCAAAAAGATGTACTAAGAGCAGCTCATCTTCATCAGGGCTAAACAACCAGCCGCCCTGTTCATTTCTTGTACAGTAGCCACTGCCTATTTGCGGCTCTGATGCATTATGCAATCCTAATCAACTTGCTTCAAAGCTAATTACCCATGTATCAAATGTCGTGTATCTCTTGGGAGCGAGATGGTTAACGCTTTTTTGGGTAGTCGTGTTAACCACTACTGTTCGGCTCTAGGTTCAAAAAGCTCATCCAACTTTCGACTCAGACTTATAATGTATGATCAAGACAAATCAAATAAAACAGAAAAGGTTTCCTGAGAGAGTAGCACGTGGCTAGACAGCTATAATTCAGCTAGAATAGTTCTGCACGTGGTAGGAACATTACCATATTTGCAAGGGCACCTTTTTATGTGAGTACCTCTATCCAATAGATGCTGCAAGTAGACCTCATGCTATATATAGGGAGACATTATTCAGCACCCTCTTTACTTCTATGTCGAGGTGACAAAGCAGCTTCGCCTTTGTAATACTCATCCAAGACCAAGTGTGTTCTTGTTATACAAACCGCCTACACCCTAACAGCAATTTCTGCTTCACAGACAACACTCAGACAATCTCCGTTTGGAGAATTGAGATACCAGCTGACCCTAACACGCACGGAGCTTCAAATAAAGGTGTTGAGTTGGTAATCCCAAGATGGCTCTGCGCACGCGGAAGCTGGTCTCCCAAGAGTCAACAGCTAGTATAAGAGGGCGTGTGGGGCCAGGAAACGGTTTGTGTCATCGAGCACAGCACTGAACATAGAGACGAGTTTCCAAAAGCCTGCTAATACCTATGATTAGAGGAAATCTACAGATAATATACTTCCCACGAAGAGTTCTCCAATAGCTTCTACGCAATAAACCCCAAGCTCAGCTAGAACTGCGGGGCCAAATTTTCCATGAATCCGCTTCAACCACCCCGTGTTCTCACCGAGTTGCGAGCTTCTACAGCATTTTCAAAAGTCGAGGAGTCTGTGGCTGATGGAAAGTACGTGTAACTCGGGGCAATATCCCCGAGGTGCAGCATTAAGTCAAGCATTATTGAAGTTAGTTAATTTCAATGATGCACATGTAGCCGTCCACAACCGTCCACAACCGGCCTATGAGAAGGCTTGCCCTTGCGCAACTAGATTGCTTATGCGGCGGTTTGGCATGTGCCCGCGTAGCGTTGGATGCCCACCCCGGTCATAGAATGGAAGCTGACTGGCCACAGGGAGTGCCCCAAGCTTTCGGAGATGTCGCCTTGTGACCGAGATGCTTCCCAGCCGTGTGTTTGTTCTCATGCGTTCAACAACCAACCAGTCTCTTTACCCCTACAGAGAGTCTCTGAAAATTCTCCTCACCTCATTCAATAGCCGGCACAACAATGATTTACAAATAGAAATCATTAGTAACATAAGAGTACCTGCTCTGCTCTGCTCTTATTGGCGGGTAAAACCATCTCAACCCCACCCGCATCTCGGCAAGCTTCCCAGCGAACTTGTTAGCTCGGGGTGGTTCTGAGCGAGGCGCTTTTGCTCCATCTTGAGTCTTGGCCGTGGCGTGCGGGGACTCTGCTCCCCATGCGGGGAGTTTGCTCGGGATTGGATCGCTTAGCTGGGTTTTCCTGATTTGTTGGTGCGGAAACACAGGCGCCGCGCCCAATCTGTGCTCCTCCACAAAGTCTTGCCCCAGAACCCCAGAATCTGTCCGAGTGCCAGTATGGGGTTATCATGGGGGTTGGAGAAGGCCAGTAACTATCAGGTCAAAAAGAATGTGAAAAGTACTTCTTTGTGGATGGAGACACAGAGAAAGGGCCCTGCTCGTGGTATATCCACCTTTATCCCGCCAACGGATGTACAGCTACGTCAAGTTAGTGTGCCACTCCAATATAGCAATAGCATGACCAGGCTGCTTAAGGATGGTGCAACTCACTTCCCGATGAGAGCGAGGAATGCAAGAATTGGAACAGATGTTCCAATCATGTGCTCGGCCGTGCCTGTGTATATATGAAGGGGACCAGACCCCCTCCAGCTCGTAGAGGACTTTCTTCTTGTTGTTGCTGGGAAGCTGCACCACAGTCGCCAGAATGCAGTTCTTCAAGAATTATCGAGTCTATGTGCTCACATCGGTGGCCTACCTGGGCTCACTGCTCTTCGGTACGTATTCTCTCGTCTGTTCACAGACTGTTTTATTTTATCCTTTCTCTCAGCCAACCTCAAGGTTTCACAAGATGAGCACTGCTGATTTATGACCTGCTCCTAGGCTATGATACGGGTGTCATGGGCAGCGTGCTCGCCCTCAAGAGCTTCAAAGAAGACTTTGGCCTGCCCACCGACTCCAGCGGCTTCTCTTCATCCGAAAACGCCCACATCGCATCCAATGTCGTCTCTCTCCTCACAGCCGGCTGCTTCTTCGGCGCCATCACCGCCGCATTCATCAACGAACGCTTCGGCCGCCGCTATGCCCTGATGCTCTTCACGACAATCTTCCTCGCCGGCGCAGCCATCCAGACAAGCGCTTCACACTCGATTGGCCAAATCTACGGCGGCCGTGTCGTTGCCGGCTTCGGCGTCGGAGGCATGAGCTCCATCACCCCCGTGTTTGTCAGCGAAAACTGCCCGCCAGCCACTCGAGGCCGTGTCGCCGGTCTGTTCCAGGAGTTCCTCGTCATCGGAAGCACATTCGCCTACTGGCTCGACTATGGCGTGGCCCTTCATATAAAACAAAGTACTAAACAATGGCGTATCCCTGTCGGTCTCCAGCTGGTGCCGGGCGGTCTCATGCTCTGCGGCCTCTTCTTCCTCAAGGAGTCGCCTCGTTGGCTGATGAAGAAGTCTCGCCATGAGGAGGCTCTGCGATCTCTGGCCTACATTCGCAACGAGACTCCAGACAGCCCTGAAGTGCTCAAGGAGATGGCAGAGATTCGAGCCTCAATCGAGGAAGAGATGGCCCTTACAGAGGGTGTTACCTGGAAGGAGTGCTTGAAGAAGGGCAACTGGAACCGCTTCGCACTGGCTTTTGGAATCATGTTCTGGCAGCAGTTTTCCGGAACCAACAGTATCGGATACTATGCCCCCGAGATCTTTGAGACAGTCGGCGTCAGCAGCACAAACTCGTCGCTGTTCGCAACTGGCGTGTACGGCACCGTCAAGGTGGTTGCCACAGGCCTGTTCCTGATCCTCGGCATTGATCGACTGGGTCGCAAGAAGAGTCTCATCGCCGGTGCCATCTGGATGTCCATCATGATGTTCATCATCGGCGCGGTCCTCGCAACCCATCCGCCGGACAAGAACAGCAACACTGTTTCCTCGGCGTCCATTGCCATGGTTGTCATGATCTATCTATACGTGATTGGATATTCGGCGTCATGGGGGCCCACGCCCTGGGTCTATGTTTCCGAGGTAAGAAGCGGTTCTTGCAAACTGTTCGAAATACCACCTGCTGACTGATACACAGATCTTCCCTACCCGTCTACGTGAATACGGCGTCGGTCTCGCCGCCGCAACGCAGTGGCTGTTCAACTTTGTCATCACCGAAATCACTCCCGCAGCCGTCAACCACATTGGCTGGCGCACGTTCATCATGTTTGGATGCTTCTGCATCGGAATGTGCGCCTTTGTCATCTTGTTCATCAAGGAGACCAAGGGCCGCACGCTGGAGGACATGGACGTGCTGTTTGGCCTCGTCAGCGAGGACCAGCGCCAGGCGGACGTGGAGCATGTGCTTCACAAGGGCGTCGAGCTGGAGCACGTTGAGCAGGAGGTTCATGTTGCCGCCGACAAGGCCGTGTAGCGGCGGAATGATGGCGATGGTTGTTGTTTTGCCCTATGAGGACGGCCGGCTGTAATTGTCAGTGATACCAAGTTTGTTGAGATGCATGTATTTTCCTCAAAACAAAACCAGTGCACTTCCTTCCGCATGGTGAACAACGTAATAGTATCAATTACTCGCGTAGTATCTGCATTGTAACGTCCTTGGCCGTTTTGAAATGAGATGAGTTGAGATGAAACTGCTGGCTTGTACTTGAATCCGGAACAACGCTTTTCCCTTGCCAGCGCGCATGGACGCTTCCTCCGTCACATCACAGCCCAGATAGGCAATATCACAGAGAGAATGCGACTCTGGCACCAAAGGCTGGGCATGTCAAAAGGCCAACGTCTCCTCTACCGCCAAATGCCATTTATCGTGCTTGAGATCGACACGACGGTTGGTGGCATGAACTGACACGGAACACGCGACGGCAACGAGAGAAAGAAAGAGAGAATATACCAGCAAGGCGGCCAAAAGGGGGAATATCTCCCAGCGAGTAAGTGATTGCCTTGAAGCTGGTGTTTTGTGCTCTGCAAGAGATCAATTGGACTGCATTCAATTGATGGCACCAAGACGCTGCGGACGTATTTAGCAGCCAGCCAACCGCAGATTGGAGCAACGCCACCGGCATGATCTTCGCTAACACCAAAACAGCAGCCAAAATTAAGCGCCGCTTATCGCCCTGATCTGATCCCAAGGATCATTAGCGGTGGTGCCTGTGCCTGTGCCAGCCGTTAACGTTAAAAGCAGCATGGCGCCGTCAAACGCCGCCGCGGGCGCGCTCTTCAGTCCAGCATCGCTCAACCTGCCCACCCGCGAACGAGGCCGAGATCGCGACCGAGACCGCGACCGTCACGACCGCCCCGACCAGCAGCTGTCCGTGGTGCGCTCCAGCAGCAAGGAGCGCAAGGCGTCCTTTTCGTCGCTCAAGGCCTCGCTGCCCGGCTCGCGACGCCGCGCCAACAACAGCAACGCCAGCGGGACCGCCACGCCCTCGTCCAACGGCAACGGCGTCACCAACGCCTCTGCGCCGCCTCTGCCCGACTACGCCCTCGCCGCGGCGGCCAAGATTGTGGCCAAGGACAAGGACAGAGACAGAGACAGAGACGCCGCTGAAGGCGCCTCGGCCGCAGAGCTGGCAAACACCATGATCCCCCGCGGCTCGGCCATGACGGCCATGACGCCTGCAACGCCCATCGAGGGCCGCCCGGGCATGACCAGCACCATGTGGGCGCTGGCGCAGGGCGAGACGCAGGTGTTGCATCACCAGATTACAGAATTGGCTCAGAAGCGCATGTCGACGCTGGACTACCTGCGGAAAGCGTGAGACCACCCCCTTTCCCCTGTACTCTTGACACGGGTGACAAACAGCTAACATCATCATAGCCACGAAGGCCGCGTCTACTGGTTCAACACATACCTCTTCGACAAGCCCGACCTCTCCCGAATGCCCAGCTTCGACCCCCGTAAGCTCTCCCGCAAGGCCACAAACTACCTCCTCCTCGGCCTCTCCATCCCCACCATTCACGATCTCTACTCGTCCACGCCGCTCGAGTTCCTGCGCTGCCTCAACGCCCTGCTCGCCGAGTTCGACTCCTTCCAGCAGCTCCACGGCGACTCCTCCAACGCCGCCCTCAGCCGCGCCCGCCTGCCCAACATGTTCCGCCGCCCTGGCATGAAGACCCGGCGCTCGACATCCGCCGACGTCACCTTTGACGACTCGTCCGCCTCTGGCCACCAATCGCCCGCCGCCGGCTCGACAAACGGCGGCCCGGCCCCGGCGGTCATGAACTTTGCGGCCTCGGAGTCCGACCTGCTCCCCGGCGAGGAGTACACGTACCTGCTGACGCCGTCGCTGCCGTTTGACCCAGACTTTTTCGAGACGTTTGCGACGCTGTGCGATGTGCTCATCGACTGCTACACAAAGTTTCTGGCGCTGGTGCCGTCGCCGAGGGAGTGCACGGCGCCAGTGGCCGAGCTGTTTACAAAGGCGGACTCCAAGATTCGCAAAATCATTGTGCAGGGCGTGGTCAAAGATTTTGAAGACCACAGCAGGATGCATGTCAAGTCTGAAATGGCGGGCATAGGCAAGGTTGTGCTGGGAGGGTTAATGTGAAGTGGTCTTATATTGCAAGCGACGGCGTGCCTTCTATTTTATGATGATAATTTGCGATTGCATTTTTCTGCAGTCTTGCTTCCTTTCTGTTGTATGATATTGGAATTACGATGGCTATACCGGGCCCGAGAAGCGGGTTTCTTATTTGTGGCGATTTGGAAGGCGGTTCAATTATCTGGAGTTACGGCGGACAGAAGAACCTTGGAATAATTGGTGGAAACACGAATGTATCTACTCGGAATATTACAATCAAGCGGAGATAATTATATACAGACGGAGTACCTAATAATTGGTAGATGGCTCAAAACAAAAGCTGCGAATTGCCGCCATCAATTGGCATTTATATACTGAGAAATATAAATACATATGCCGCTATTCCATCTCTTCTTGGGAACAGGCATCTATACATCCACATATATGTATCTGGGAATATTATACAAGGTCTATCTATATAGAACAGACGTACATGATACAGTTCCAAACTCATCATCGTACACTCATCGCTCATTTCTTCGCCTTGGCCTCTTCCTCCAAGACCAACAGCTCAACCTCCTTTCCCACCAACCACTCCCTCGCAGCCTCCATCACTCTATCCAGCGTCTCCCCTCCCTCCAACACACTCGGCAAGTTATGCACATCCAGCCCAGCCCTGTGATCCGTACATCTGTCCTGGTTGTAATTATACGTGCGTATCTTGTCGCCTCGCGTGATCTGCGCCTGTGACAACACGCTGCTCCGGAGCTTGGCAGCCTCTTCCTCGCGCTGTTCCGCGCGCTGCGTGGCAATGCGAGAACGGAGCACCTTCCATGCATCTTCGCGGTTGCGCTGCTGCGAGCGGTGGTCTTGCATGGAGACGACGGTGCCGGTAGGGATATGCGTCATGCGAATGGCCGACTCGGTCTTGTTGACATGCTGGCCGCCAGCACCCCTAGCCCGCATCGTCTCAATTTTCACCTCTGAAGGGTTGACGTAAAAGTCGCTCTCCGGGTCATCGACGTCCACGTTGTCGCCGCCAGTGCCACCCTCGGGAAATGAAGGCAGCACCCACACGGCCACCGCGCTCGTGTGCACCCGGCCTTTGCTCTCCGTGCTCGGAATGCGCTGCACGCGGTGCATTCCCGCCTCGCCGCGGAAAATGTCGTATGCGCCCGGATCCTGGATCTCGAGAATGGCTTCCTGGACGGGCTGCTCGCCGGACGACGAGGACTGGTCGCCCGCAGCCTCGGCCATTTCGTACTTGAGCACGTTGGCGCGGTAGCCTCGCCGCGCACACATTGCCTTGTACATCTTGAACAGTGTATCGGTGAAGTATCTGCCTTCGAGACCGCCCGGTCCAGGTCGAAATTCAACCATGCAGGGCAGATCGGCAAAGGCATGTCTAGGCGTAAGACTCTCCGTAAGCCTCCTCCCCAAGAGATCCAACTTCGCTCGTTCCCCCTCTAATTCATCCCGCGCAATCGACGCCAAGTCCGGGTCCTGCTCTGGATCCTCCGCCATGGATGCAAGCTCCGTGATTGACGACTGGGCCTTTTCCCAGGCCCGCAGCGCAGAGGCTACGCGGCCCAGTTCGCCCGCGCGCTTGGCTTTGCCGGCGTCGAAGGAGCTGTTGAGGCTCTTTTGCAGGTCATCGTGTTCTGCGGAGAGCGACTGGGCGCGACGGAGGAGGCTCGGTGCCAGTGATGTGGAGGCGTCTTTGAGCGTTCAACGGTCAGCTAGAGAGGGAGAGTTTGCGATTTGCGATTGCGGCGCACCGTTGGAGGAGAATCGGACAATCTGCAGCTGGTGGGACCGTCGCAGAGCTCTGAAGCAGCTGCGGCAGATCCAAGGCGCTGCCGACATTGTCCTGGTGCTACAGCTGTAGACGGTTTTTGATGGGGGGAAGTTGAGGCTTGATACAGCTGGAGATTTTTCAGATAGATGGCGGGGCAGCTCCAGCATGCTCTACACCAGTTCTTGGCACACTGTAAGCCTGTAATCCTCTGCATCTAAATTCTCAGTTATCTCATTCACAGATATTATTTCCTATGATACCACATATTAACATGGGACAGGCTAATATGCATGTATCTCTATTTATTAACGATTAAGTTACTCTCGCCCCGGTATTGTAGCGAGGTCTTTTCGTAACATCATCTCCGAAACTCGAAACTCTATATAAAACAAACAACAAAATGCTATGCTTTTCTTCTTCTCATCTTTTTTTTGTTAAAATCTTTGTTCACCTTTATCAGCTGATTTATGCAGACGCCACGTCCTCTTTGCTTCTGAGTTCCCGCTCTTTCGTCCACCTCGCAGCCATTAGAAACGCAGCTCCAATCAGCAAGCAGACACCTCCCCAAATCTGTGAGCCAATATAACGCCCATTCGCAACCGCAATCAGCTTTCCTGCCAACGGCGGACCCGTCAGTGCCGCAACGCTGATGATCGAAAAGATCATGCCGATCCGTATGCCGGCCTTGCTCAGATCCTTGGTCAGGCTGGCCGTAGTCGCAGGAAACAGTGCTTGGACGCCGGCGCCGAAATATCCAAAGAAGGCGACCCAGGCATAGTCTCCGCTGATGGAATCGACGCCCGCCCAGGCAAAGATACAGATGGCCGTGCCGATAATCGTGGGGATGAAGACGTTGACGGCGCCAAAGTATCGATCGGCCAGGTATGCGGGGATGAGTCGTCCCGGAACGCCAACCACGTTGATGATCATGAGCATGTTGAAGGATATTGACTGAGATCCATGGAGCCGGTCGATGGAGTACGAGCGTGCCTGGGAACAACAATCGGTTAGAACATCTCATACTTCGAGATCATATACCAGGCGAACGGGGAGAAAACTCACATAGTCGTACGCAAAATAGGTCGCCCAGAGCGTGAAAAACATGCTGATTGCAAACAGCACATATGTCGCCTCTTTAAACGCCGCCCACTCGACCAGAGCGGCAGACTTGCGCGGGAGCAGCCTGGGCCTCACCAACAACAGGATAATCCCGCTGGCCACCAGCACCACCAGCCCCATTGCTCGAACCGTCCATCCAAACCCAATCTTGGGCATCAGCTGCTGCGCAATCAACGGAAATATGACGCCTCCCGTGGCACCACCGCAAGCCGCGCTCGCCAGCGCCAGCATCCGCTTCTTGGAGAAATACGTCGACACATGGGCAATCGTTGGCGCAAATGTGAGGCCACAACCGATGCCCTGGCACAGGCCTTGCGCGAGGAACAGCTCCCAGTACTTGGTCGACACGCTCGTTGTGAAGATGCCCACCAGTTGCATCAGCAGGCCCGCGGCCAGGACGGATCTGAGATATCCGGCGTCAAAGGCGCGGCCGGAAAAGGTGCCCACGAGGAAGATGAGACAGGCCTGCATGCTTCCGATCCAAGACACGGCTGAGGGTCCCAGGTTGAGCGTTTCCACGTAGTAGGGCTGGAAGATGCCATAGCTGATGGTATAGCCCCAGACGTTGAAGACGACGAGATGGCCGGCGACAACTTGGAGCCATGCCCAGAGGCCGCCGTCGGGAGGAGGCCCTACTACCGATCCAGCGGCTGCGGCTGATGCCTCAGGGCGCAATTCCTGTGCTTTTTCGTCGGCCATGTTGATCTTTTGCTCCAGGGCTGCATCGTCATCTGTTGTTGAAGACGCTTCGATGAATCCTGCGTCTGTCGTTGCCGGCGGTGTAAGTGTCATGATGTCAGTCGACAAAGTTCTCCAAGAGAACAAACGTGTTCCTTGTTGCAAATTGATAGTAAGAGCCAAGTGATGGGAACCTGATCGTCGCAGGAGTTTTGTTCCTTGAGAATTATGCCGATGTCGCTGCTACGACCCTGGAGAAGGATGATAAATCAGGAGGAATGCGACGCTTACAGGTAAGCCGAGATAAGTGAAGCGCTCATGACACCTTCGTGAGCGGAATGGAGCCAGCACATGCACAGGAGTGTTCGAGAAGCAACAATTTCACATGAATGTGTCCGACAAGATGTGTTAAACTAGAGTTTCTGGGGTCGAGCTATTGATATTGGAAATGCAGATGCGGGCACAGCCGTCCGATCTCCGAAGTGATGAATGCATCGACGCTCAAGCTTGTGGGGGATCCGCGGGTCCAGTTTTCTCCAGCCGGAGAAGGTCAATTCTGAAATAAACCAGTAGAAATGCCAATTACTAAAAGACATCCAAGAAACGAGCCTGGCCTTCCAATGGCGGAAGACGGACAGCATCCATTGGCCAACTGCAATGACCAAGACGTTCCCGAAATGGCAATTTGATTGTGGTCGACGGTAAGGCGTCTCCTTATACCCAAGCCAGCCTAGCACCGCATTTAATTGCCGCTCAATTGCCGCTTACAAGCCAGCAAAAGCGAGAATAACGAGCATCTTTCCCATTGACGGAGGGCCAAGTCCGTCATTCTTAGAGAAGAACCAACCGCTTTGTACGGAGTAAGGCGCATCTCATTAGGTAAACCCCATCTTATCGAGCGGCATAAGCGGGCAAAACGGGCAAAGCGGGTTCGACGGGATTGAACAAACTAACCGCGGCAAACTGACTCAAGTTTTTGGAGATTGAGGCTTGTGTCTGTGTCCGAATCGCGGAGAAGCAGATGCTAGGAAGGAAGCTGTGTCAGCTGGCATGTGGGTTGAATATATGTAATCAAGCGGCTGCAGCCTCAACTCTAAAAAGAAGATTAAAAGAGATCTAGCCCGCGTATCAGATCTGTATACAAAGTATCGCTGATTTCAATGCTACCACCTATCACGCTGGAGTAAAGACTAACTCATACATGCTTCTATAAAGACTAGCTCTCAACAATGAGAGGACGAGCTCACCTCGGTTGCAGATGGCTTACTAATGGATCTTCACCTCGCACTCTATTTGCCAACAAGTCTCAATATGCGAAGACCGGCCACGACGATTGAAAGAAAGGAACAAAGAAGAAGAAACCGACTCATAGCTACTGTTTATCGGACGCGTATCGGCCCTTTGGACAAGGAAAACATGTCATTCAATCTATTCTAGGGCGAGAAACCGTATGAGTCGTTTTCGGTGTTTGCTACCAGAAAAGGAAGTGGCTTGAAAAACTGTACTAGTTTCGTCAACTTAAGGGCTCTTTTGTTTTTGATACACTTCTATTCGGAGCTTGAATCGAGAGTTGCGAGTGAATCAAGAGAGCTATCTCGTCTGTCCGTTCTTCAACATAAATAAGCTGCCTCTTCACACTTGAAATATCTTCTTGAGCTTGCTCTTCTCAACCTCAAAGACAAGTCATATAAACACCAGCCACGAATCGCCCAAAATGACTTACACGCTCTACATCGGCAACAAGCGATACTCATCATGGTCAATGCGGCCATGGGTCCTCTTCAAAGCGTTCAACATCCCCTTTGACGAAAAGCTCGTCTTCTTCGGCTCCGACCTCGCCAGCCAGCGCATCGAGTTTTCTAAATTCTTGCCCTCCGCCAAGGTGCCCTGCCTCTTCGACTCCGCCGCCTCCTCAGCCGCCATCTTCGACTCACTCGCCATCGTCGAGTACATCGCCGAGACCTACCCAGCCGTGTGGCCCAGCGACAAGCTCGCCCGTGCCTTTGCCCGCTGCGCCGCCGCCGAGATGCACGCTGGCTTCGGCGACATCCGCACAGACTGCCCCATGAACGTGGCGCTGCGCATCGAGCTCGGGCCCCGGAGCGAGGCCCTGCAGCGGGACATTGACCGCCTCACGGAGCTCCTCAGCGAGGGCATCAGCAGGTTTGGCGGCCCGTGGCTCGCGGGCAAGGAATTCACTGCGGCGGATGCCTTTTACGCGCCCATTGCGTCTCGGTGCAAGACGTATGGCATTGAGCTGGGCGGCGAGGCAGGGAGCTATCTCGATCGGCTGTTTGACCACCCAGCCGTGAAGCAGTGGGTTGACGAGGGCATCACGGAGCCGGGCATCGTGGCGCGATATGAGGAGGACACCAAAAGGGGGCGCAAGGTGCTGAAGAACTTGGGTGAGCAGATGCTTCTTGATTTTCTGGGATTGTGATGACGAATGCTTGCGTGTAGGTGCTTAGATGAGTGGAAGCTGAGGATATACCATGAGATGATGATTCAGGTGGCTTGGGGGGATTTTGGTCCAAATGCTTACTTGGATGGATGGTTACACCCTATCAGTAAGATATATGATTCAATTCAACAAATTGGCGCTTTGTGAAGAAATCTGCATCTTTTTGTTTCTCGCTCGTTCACATTTATCTGTATATCATTCATTTGCAGGCGAAAATGACATGTGATCTTCTACAGAAACATACACAGAGTAGGCACAGATTATACCAGAATAGTCTTTTCAGTCAACAATAACACGCATGTCAATTACCAATGCACAATACTACTAATTACATTTCATCTCCACCTACCTACTCAATGTATCATGACCATCTAGCTCTGCCAACAATTATCACCACATGCTTGATATGGCCAATTCTAGGGTAGTGCACACATGGTCACGATGCTCACATTGAAATTGATGTTGCACAGAATTGATCACAACACCGCCTTGATAGAGGAGAAGTAACAATTCTACTGATAAGATGCCATTTGATAAGGAGTGATTTTCGCTTAATGCCAACATTCGATATCTTCCGATATGGATATAGAGAGCGCCAACAGACAGGAAGCAGGAATCTGTGGCTCAAGACCCTGAACTACCAAACGCGGCACCCTCCCGCTCCCCACTACGGCACAGCGCCTGATAGGCCCTTCCTAAGCTGCCTGCAGCTGATCATTGCCCATATAGAGCGGCCAAGCTGCTTCAACTTCCATCATCGCTTCATCTCGAGCTATCGGCAGCTATCACAGCTACCACCATAGCCCAACTCGCAAAGATGGCGGGTCAAGGCGTTACCGCGTATCTCATCATTCTCATTGCAATCTCGACTCTCGGGTCGCTCCAGTTTGGCTTCCACTTGGTGCGTTTCGACTTTCCTCTCCTTCTCTACGCATCGCATTCACCGCTTGCTTCTCATGTCTCAAACATCAGATAGCCTCAAGCAATCTCTCTACATCTATTCACCAGGTCATATTGAAGCGGATGCTAATATGATATCGACTTAGGCCGAACTCAACGCTCCCCAAGATGTCATCACCTGCCACCGAAAGTCCATCTCGGCAGCCCGGCTGCTCCTCAGGAGCTTCGTCACATCCGTCCACGAAGCCGCCGTCGACGACTGCATCCCCATGGACGAAGCCGCCTTCGCCACCGTCTCCTCCGTCTTCACCATCGGCGGCCTCATCGGCGCCCTGGCCGCCGGTCCCTTCTCCTCTCGCCGCGGCCGCCTCCTCGCCATGCGCGTCACTGCGCTGCTCTTCATCGCCGGATCCACCGTCGAGACAATCGCCAGCAGCGTCTTCGTCATGGCATTGGGCCGGTTCCTGTCTGGTATCGGCGCCGGCGCTTCGACGGTCATTGTGCCGCTGTACATTAGCGAAGTGTGCCCGCCGGATCGACGGGGCTTCTTTGGCTTCATGACGCAAATCTCCATCAACGTTGGCATTCTCATTACGCAGACGCTGGGCTTCTTCCTGAGCTACGGCAGCGCCTGGAGGTGGAACCTGGGCATTGGAGCGTTCATCGCCGCCGCACAAGGAATTGGCCTGTTGATTGTCCCTGAGAGTCCCGCATGGCTCGCCGCGCACGACGACGTCGCCGGCGCAAAGAAGACGCTCCAGAGAATCCGCGGCGTGGCCGTCGATATCAGAGAGGAGAGCGAAGTCTGGGGCCGCGACGGGTCTGCCTCCGGAGAGGAAGAAGGCCTTCTTGCTCAGAGCGCAGACGAGGTCCCTCCGCCCAATGCCACCTCGGCCAAGAACGAGCCCGTCCACATCGGCTTCCTGCAAGTTGCCAAGGATCCCAGCACTCGGCCCGTCATCATTGCCCTGGTGGGCATCATGTTTGTGCAGCAGTTCTGCGGCATCAACTCCGTCATCATGTACTCCGTCTCCCTCCTTGCCGACCTTTTGCCCATTTCGTCTGCTCTCTTGAGTATCCTAGTATCGCTAGTCAACCTGGTGACAACCATCGCATGTTCCCCACTGCCAGATCGACTGGGACGAAAGACTTGCCTCATCGCATCCGTCGTTGGCCAAGGCACCAGCGCTCTTGTCCTGGCTCTCTCCATTGTCTTTGGCTTCAAGATCCTGTCAGCGTTCGCCGTGATTGTCTTTGTCGGCTTTTTCGCCGTGGGTCTGGGCCCTGTGCCTTTTATCCTGGCATCAGAGCTCGTTGGCCAGGAGGCTGTGGGCGCGACTCAGAGCTGGTGCCTCGGGGCCAACTATGTTGCGACCTTTATTGTGGCTCAGTTCTTCCCCATTGTCAACAAAGCACTGAATACCTGGCTGGGTGGTCAGGGCTGGGTGTACTTTATCTTTGCTGGCTTGGCTGCTGTTTCCTTTGTATTTGTGACTTGGTCCTTTCGGTCTCTGCGATTCCACGGAGCTACCGGTAACTAAATGACGATTGTGTGCGTAGGTGACATTGGAACATCTGGCGTTTTGTGTAATTTGGGTAAAGATATATTCTAGTTAGCATGCGTTGATTGAGTGTCTCTTGATTGCAAAACTTATTTCTTACACAGCGTGAATATCATATCATTATGGGAAACAGCCACTTGCTACGATGGTCCAAAGCGTTCATTCTTAAGTTTTTTTTTTGTTCATTTGAATTGCCCACTGATCATCACCGAGTTTTTGGAGAGTCCGGTCATCATAACAAAATCATCTCATCCAGCACAATGTGTCTGGCAATCCACAAATAATAGGACACAGATTTGGACCGTAAACCCGAAAACACCGTTGATTTCATGCTAGTGTATCGAAGGCACACACCATGGGACGGACTCCCATCCCAACAAAAGCCGTTTCTAGAGGTTCCATCGACAAAAACATGTAGATTTTTTTTAATGCCGAGAAAAAAGTCTGCAGCACTCGCAGGTGCGCAATCATGCCCAGTAGTACCACAGCGCCACGCCCGCGCCTCCCCTCCAGCACCAGCAAGCAACCATTTGAAAGATTGTGCGTTTATTTCTCCTTCTTCGCCTTGGCACCCTTGACCTTTGCGGTTCCGCGCAGGGTCTTCTGTCGGTTCTTGCGCTGCTTGCCTGTAGTCAAATGTCAAGTTAGCCAACCACAAACGCACGGTGGAAAATAAGGGCCAGGAGACGTAAAACGTACGCTGTTGTCTGCTGGCACGCTCGGGCTTGGTGGCGAGTCCGACACGGATCAGGCGGTACTTGGGCTCGAACTTCTTCAGGGCCTCGGGGGAGTCGTAGATGAGGGCGAAGCCGGTGGTCTTGCCGCCACCGAAGTGGGTGCGCAGGCCAAAGACCTGGACCTGCTCCTTCTGGGCCTTGTACAGGCTGCCGAGCTTCTCGCTGAGCTCAGCCTTGGAGATGTTGGCACGGCCGGGGTGGAGGATGTCACTATTCATTGAAAATCACAGGTCAGTCAGATCTTCTTGGTTTGAAGTTGTTGAATTCGTTGGCCGCCGTCCAAGATTCTTCTTCGATCTGTTCGTTCCAAATCGTCCGCTATCCAATCCAATATCCAATCGAAAGTCGCTGCTCAATTCTGCAACAGAGATTGTGCGAGGCAGCAAATCAAATATCCGCAGACAAGAAATGGCAGCCGTCTTGGTTTTCCGCACACAGCAAATAGGCTCGAAGATCGATGGATGTCTCATGGATAGGGCTTCAATGGCGGGCGAGGTCGAATCTGGCGGCGGCACGACGAGAGGAGCTGAGGATTTCACTCACACCACCATCTGCTTGCGGCCAAGCAGGGGGTTGCGGATGAACTTGCGAGTTCGCAGGGTAACGGGAGCGTCGTTATCCGCCATGGTTGCGATGCTTTGTCTCGTTGAGAAAAGTGACGAAGGAGAGACTCGGCGGTTTGGCGTCGTGGTTCGGTCGTGGGAGAAAGGGCTCGCCGCAAAACTAAAACCGGGGCTTTGAAAATTCCGTAGCACACGCTCGTGTCGCTTAGTCTGGGTCCCAACCCTAAGATGCGCTGCGGTGCGGGCATTATGTGTGCGTTATGTAAGCAGTGAAAATAAGTTGTGTGCTCACGTGCAGGGTAAAGCTCGGCAGAAGCTGGCTGCTATTTTTGTAGCTGACCGGGTCCCCGCTCGCTGGCCAATCAATCCCTTGCAAAAAGTTATGGATACTCGACTGCGTGCTCCACCATTTTCGATCGTAGTATCGCCATGGACTGAGCATATGCAGAGCAGGTCTTGGGCAAAAATGTGATGAACAAGCGAAAGTACTGTCTTCTTCTCAATTTATCAGATGTTTTCATAAGGAGCGTATCATTCTGTTCTATGTATATATCCAACCATGGACGCCTCATCACAGAGCCAAGTCGACCGCTTCTGCTACCAATATCTTCAGCTTGAGCAGACCTTGACTTATCCCGAGCCTCAGCACCTCCAACGCTCGGATGTTCAAGATGCCATCTATGAGAGACTCTTTGCTGATGACGTCCTTTCTGCTGGTCCTCCCCCACTCCGATATCAAGTAAGAGTGCTCAAAGAGCTTGTCTCCCGCATCGAGGCAAGCATAGAGGACTGGGATGAGCATGTAAGTCCCGACCCCCGGCCGTGATATGTCGGTCAGATGCCGTATAAGACAGTCTCTGACGTGAAGAGCAGGGAGTCTCCGATGGTCTCATGTCATCCCTCTCTGTCTTGCTATCCACGCCAGCCCCGGATGAGGCCGATGCCGTGCAGCAAAAGTGTCATGTCGTCTACCATCTCGCATCCTTACCGGATCACGAGGCTCATATTACCTTGTTTGAGAATCGGTCTCTCATCTCTGCCGCTGGAACCACTGGACTGAGGACCTGGGAAGCGGCACTTCACCTTGGACAGCTTCTATGTCAGGACCCCAGTATTGTTTCCGGGAAACGAATATTAGAACTCGGGACGGGCACTGGATATCTTTCTATTTTATGCGCAAAGTACTTGGATTCAACACACATCATAGCATCGGATGGGTCAGACGATGTCATCAACAACCTCCCCGAGAACTTCTTTCTGAATCAACTTGAAGGCTCAAGTGCCATAACGCCCATGGATCTCAAGTGGGGATATGCACTCAAGGGAACCGAAGAAGAGCGGTGGAACGGCGGCCGTCCCTTGGACGTTGTTCTCGGAGCTGATATTACGTACGACTCGAGCATCATCCCCGACCTTGTCAGTACGCTATTGGAGCTATTTGAACTGTATCCTCATGCTGAGGTCATTATTGCGGCAACTCAGCGAAACCTGCAGACGTTCCAAGTGTTTTTAGAAAAGTGTGAGGAAGAGAAGCTAAAGGTGGAAGATGTCTCATTCGAGATACCATCGCGTGACCAACAGCAAGGCCCATTCTATAATGACCAGGTTGCGATTAGAATTTGCAAAGTGTCCAAGGTCTAACCCAATTATATCGAATCATAACAAATCGTTAATGTTGATCTCGCCGCCATAAACTACACGGATGTCTCAAGCGAAGGGCGCTACAAGGGTGATGTACAGTGTAAGGTGACTATAACAGAGAGTAGTTGATAGTTTACATCATCGTCGAAGAAGCTGGAGATGCAAATCTACGCGCAAATCTTTGAACTTTTTCGGCGAACCACTGATGGGCCATGAACCGATAAAACGTCAATGGTTTTAACCTTCAGGGTAGCCCCAACAGATCACTTCGCCTAGGACACGCCGGCGATGGCGCCAGTCAACGCCGTGGCAACAGGGACAAGAATCAGTCGGTGGCGCCTTGGGGGTCAAGCCACACAGCAATTGGCTTTCTTGAGCCCTTGGAACCGATGCCGCTCATCAGGGTATCATCGGGAGACACAACTGGAAGCCTTTCGAAGGCATCACAAACTCAACACATACAAAGTAAATAAAGGCGGCTGATTGTTTAATGTCAAATGCAATCCTCACCGAGTGTTGACGTCATGTAAACCACAAAACGGTTTTACCCATGTATAGAAGTGTGAAGCACAGGGATGGGAACAGCAGTTGTCTCTGGCATCGGAGTACACCCTGTTGGCCGGAGGAATTTTGTCGACAAACTGCTCTAGCCAAGACAGGATGAAGTCATGGACAAGACCCAAAAGTCCGGGGAAGTAAGACCAAAGACTCAATTGGCATGAGGTGACAGGGCTTTCGATTTCATCCTGGCTTACAGTGCTTGTACGGTATACTATGTAAGTCGCAGGTAAGCAGCTACGCCATCTTACGGTTCCAGAGGCGGAAGACGGGTAATGGCCCGACAGTGGTGTGTTCACCAGAACCATTGGATCTCGTTGCCTGTACGCGAATATGCACTCCGTACTCTGTTCATGCCCATTCGGACATCGAAGCGGGAGTCGCACCTGCGGGGAAAACGAGACTAACGTTGCTGGCTGGCAAATGGGAGCAAACTGCGGCCTACACCGGTTGCTCGAGATTGTGGTCTGGAGCAGGCGATGGAAGCTGTACGCACTGCGCCGCCATTTCGTTAGGTTTCCCTGCAGCAGTGCATTTCCGGTGGAGAGAAAAGCACAGTTTCGAAGCGGGGAGGGCATCGGTTGGAGAAGTCAATGGGCAGAGTTTCCAGCCTCCAGACTGATAGCCCGGTTCGGAAGTCGACGATAGTTTAGTAGAGTTACAGAAAGCTCCGTGAAGGTGCAGCATCCTGCAGTATCCTGCATGACTCCAAAAAGCTCCACTACATGAGCCAATTCGACCTGTCTTGCGTTTCTTGCTGTTCACGGCGATGAAATGTGACAAAGTCTCCGCAGCGGCAGGGATAAAGGAGCAGAAAAAAAACGGTCAACGTTGGGGTTTCTGTTCAATGAAAATTTTTCCAAAGCTTTTAGCGAGCCCACGTTGGTGGGTGAGAGATCATCGCTGATCGGCAGAGTGCCACAGAGTCTCAGATAAACGTGACCTAATAGGAAACTGCTTTTGAGCGGGAGCTTCTTTGGGGGCCGCCGAGAAGCCTAGAGTCGGACGTGATAAGCTTTTCAGTCAGTGGTTGTACATGGAGGAGAGTTCCTCTTGGTACCCTGAAGCTTTGGTGGCCTGGCCTGACGGGCTGAGCTGACGAAGAAGGAGGGGAATTATTGGAGTCAATGCAACGCTGTCGAGTCGTGAGGAGGAAACGTCCTCGGAGAGCAATCATCACATATGTGCAGCACTATCCGGTAGTCCCGTGAGAAGCGATGCACAGAATACGCGTAGCACATACCGCACGTACGGAAGCACAAGGCGGCATGGGCATATTTAGCCTTGGGCACAGTTTTGAAGCTCTCGAGGTGGGCTGAGGTAGGATTTCTCGCCAGACTTACACATGCTGCATGCGACGCTGCAAGCCCAGACAGCATCTCCGGCGTCGATATTCCTTCAAGCAGACGCGGGAGTCTAAAACTGACATGTACAGACGCTCGATGCCCAATGTTCTAGACAGATGGAAGTCAACTGACACGGCCCCGGCTGCAACCCGCCCGCCGTGGACTTTTTGTGCCAATCTTGCCGCAATTTGGGCCTGTATCCAGTGATCGGCTCTGTCTTGTGGAAATGATACTCAGGGGGGTCTATTGATACAGCCGAGTGAGTGAGTGCTGTATTCTGGAACTGCTGCCGATCACTCGGTCTGGATGCGGATCACGAGGCAAAAATAGAAGGTGTCTCAGGGCCGGTTGTACACGCTGATTGCTGATCGATCTCTGAGCTCGAGATGAGTGCTACGATAATGCGACTCTGAAGCGGGAGCAAAGGGGAGACGGGCTCAATCTCAGCCTCCAAGCATTAGTGCTCATCTGCCTGGGTACGGACGCAGATATCTTGGAGAGGTGTCAAATATTAAGGAGCACTAGCAGCCGGCTGTCGTTATCTCTTCGTCCCGGCCTCATTGGCCGTGTTATCTTATATCTCGACGGGAGGGGGGCCAGGAAACGGGACAGGGCGCTTCGTTATCTATGGCGCAAATTGCACGAAGCCCAAGTGCTGATAATCAACATGAACAGAAACTCAGTTTGCCCTGTCTTTGTCCTACGCAGGCAAAAGTCAATTAGCCCGCTCCATGCACCTCCATGCTGTACACCGCGAGTCCGGCGGGCACAGTTTGCTTGATGCTCGCCACACCAGCGCCATCTCGAGCGACTATAGTTGCATGGCATATGCATTGCAGTGTTCTACTAGCGATTGGGATTCAGAGGCGAGGCCTCATGACCCGCTGGTGTTGATATTGATCCAGCCAGGCTTCCGCATCTTCTTCGCCTCTGTATGGGTGACGACAATTGAGCGTTTCTGAGATGATATTGACTTGCAAATTGCCTTCCCCCCTTGCCTTCAAGTGGCAGCAATCAAGTCAAGTCAATTCATCCACTGTGCGCAGAAAACCAGCGCAACAAAAAAGCACGCAGCATGTAAGAAACGCCTAATATTAATCAAAAAACCGGAGACCCTGGCTCTTCCCCCTCCCTGTCTTCGAAACGGGCTCTCCTCCAAAGGCCCACCGCGGCCAGCCCTGAGCAAAAGCACCCAAGCACTCAAGCAGCCATCGCAACGTGCAGCAGCGCCATCGTCCAACTCGCCCGCCGCAAAGGCGCAAGGCCAGGGCCCCAAACGAGAAGCTTGTTGCTGGCTAAGAACCACCCGAGTGGGCTCGTATCCAGTCTGCAGAAAGCCAAGTTTTGCCAACAAAGGGCCCCCCCTCTGCTGCAGCGTGTCCGGTGCTGAGCCCGCCATCCTCGCCACCCGCATCTGCGCCATTGGACGGCCTGGCGTGTGTTTGGGCTGGTTTTGCCTCCCCGACATCCAGAACCTTAATGTTTGGCTTATAGACTAGCATACTGTACCTACTGTACAGAGAACAAGGAGAAGATAGACAGAGATTCTCCGACAAGAGACAACAAGAGGCGACAGGAAGCTCCGTCTTGCATTGCATCGGCCTCTTCCTTGTCCTCATTCTCGCCTCCCCTTGGCGCCCAAATGTTACAGTAGATTGTTCAGGCCGCGGGCGAATCAAACTAGAGGCCGGACCAGCCCAAGAAGGATCTAGGCCAGAATTCGAAAAAAGCAACCCCCTTCTTTCAGCTTGGCCTTGACGAAGCTCTGGCATTGGCTTTCATTGGCTGTCCGGGGCCCCATGCTCATGTTACCGGGCGATTGCGAGCTCCTCCCGCCTGCGTCTTCCAAGCTTTGCTACCGCTTGTTGCTATCCTGCGGTTTGCAGTAGCTCGGCGTCAAGATAGGCACAGAAAGTTACTTTTGCTTTGCGATTACTGACACCGTGAGAGTAAAAAAGGCCCCCTCCCATTGACGTGTTACTGAGGCAGCGGCCGGGCAGTAACAGTATAATACGGGCACATTCAACCATTTCCCTCCAGCCCATGTTACCACGACTCCCACTTCATTTTATCGATACTCCGTGCCTTATTTGCTTCTCCACACCCTCATTAACCACGTCTTGCGCACATCACTTGTTAGTGTTGCGGCAGGGAAAGAAAAGGCTGTTCCCACTATTCTAATACTACACTACCGCCGGCCGATCCACCTTCTCCTGGGAACTCCAAGGCCTCTGCATCGGATGCTGCTTCAGTCGCCCACTTATACACTCCTCATCACGCCAACCACTCGCAGTTTGACCTGACCTTGACCTCTCGACGTCAGACTTCCATCACGCTCGTGTTGTCGTTATAAACCGCCACCACCCTTGCCTGGTTTCTGCGATCTCGACTCAAAGCATCTATCAATTCATCAGCCTACACATTCTTGTGAGAGTACTGCAAATACAACTCAGCAGTACTGCCTACCATTGCTACTCCCATCACACACCCACGGCGGAACGTTACGCTTGGGCGAGAAGAGCAATCTCCCGGTTGCCCTAGAATAAAAAGAAGCTGCTTTGTGCACCTTTAATATCCGTCCTCGACCCTTGCCAGCCCCATACGACAGGGTATCTACTTACACACATAACACAACTACCGCTGCCGCCGCCGAGCCCTTGAACCTCGATTCAACAGGCACACAAAACCATCTATTACCTGGTCATTGCCCACGGTAGTGCTGCTATTTCCATCATCGCCGGCGTCGAACCCTTGTGATCCCGATCATATCAACGAAGCACCGCTTAATACTATCGATTCTATTTTCGACTCGCTTCCTCTCGCAATCTTAATTGCTTGATCACCTGCTGCTGCATAGAGGAAACAGTTTATGTGTCCGATGCTTTCGTCATTGCTAGGAACAAGAGCAATACCTCGATCATATCGCTGCAGCCGCTGAAGGAAGTACAAGAGCGACGACACGACGACGACATATTCCACAGAGAAATACTACAACTCGACATCTTCACACAACCATAGCCACGATGGACTCCGAAACCTGCTATCACAACTACGCCTACACTCTGCAAAAGTACCTGCTTCTGCAAGAGCAACACGAGCAACTCTGCACCAGCCTCGAACAGATCCGCCCGCGCACTGCATCGACCGGCACTCTTTCCACCATCTCCTCTCCCAGCACCTCACCCGTCCGCTCCTCCATCTTCGCCTCCGCCGAACGACGACACTCCCGCTCTGGCCAACGCCGCTCCTCAAGGGCGCACGGACGGTTCAATGGCTGGGAAGACCAGCTCGACACCATCGTCGATGAAGACACCATCTACCAGATCTCCGCCGAGGAGCAGCGTCTCTTTGACGTCAACGAGAGCATCAAGCGGGCCTTGACTGAGCTGCTCAACTGCGACGCCGTGCGAAGTGACATGACGACCCGCATGTGGGCTCAGACCCGACTGATGGAGACTGAAAAGGAACTCCGATCAGGGCGACGGAGGCGAAGCTCCCCGAGCCGGGACTGAGCTGAACAAGAGAGCAAACAATTGATCGATCAAACAAAAATGCCAATTACGCAGCCATTTGTGGGGGAGTGTGATGAAAACAAACTCATTGGACCCGCCACCGACGATCAGCTATTTTGAGCACCAAGCCAAGCTTTTATGGTTCTGCGACTCAGTCACTCTTTTTTTTTCGATTGCGACATAATGTTAATCCTATCATGGCTAGCCAACTAGCCTCTATACCACTCGGGACCATCTTTTTTTTTTTTTTAACGGGACACACCTTTTTTTTTTCTTTTTTTGTATGGAGAAGGGGGAATCAAACAAAAGATACCAACGGCTCAATGGTGGAGAGTCGACACCCATTCGATGACACGGAGTTTGCTATTTGACTCTATTTTCTACTACTGATAAGGGGATACAAAAAAGAACGCAAAATTGGAGACGTTCCTTTTTTTTTTTCTTTTGCTATTTCATCATTTTTCATTAGCATTTTCTCACACCCACCTACCTGATTGGGTGTGCTGTGGCCCTAATGGTCTGTCCGTTGCCTGACGCAATAGGCTATTCTTTTTTCGTTGACGGCATCGCATTGCGTGCGGCTTTGCGTTACAATCACATCATTTATCATATATGTACATATAGCATGTCTTGTGTACATTCCACATCTTGTGCAATCCTGCGGAATTTTTTTAGTGTTTATTTTTCTATATTCTATTTTTTTTATCATTTGTCTGCTTTGTGTTTTTTTTTTTGCATTGGTGGGTTTTACAGGATGTTTTTTTTGGACAAGGAGGGTTCATTGATAAAAGGGATTGGGAGCGAGCCTGCTATTGCATATTTTATTGTAGCACCTGATATTTCTTCATTATTATCTATTGTTTACTTTACTGGCTGCGATATCATATAGGTGGCTTTGGATAGCGAGCAGGCAGACAAAATTAGCAGGCACCAAAAGGCTGGCAAAGAGACAGTCACAATTGACAAATATTGAGTCAACTTCGGTTTTTGAGAGTGAATGTGATGAATCAAATCTGTATGCATGGCTGAGCGAAACATGATGAAATTGATTGCCACTTGAGACGAAGATGGCTGCATGGATATCGCGACTGCTACTGGCTGGCTGAAACAAGAGGCCTGCTGTTTTGGGAATAAGCGAGGCGTCTGGTATCAGGTTGATTATGCGTTTGGTCGTGCTAGGATAAGGATACTAATGATATTAGTAGTGGTTGGTCGCTTGAATTAAAGTAGTGAGTTATCTAAGCTATTCCATTAGGAGTAGAATTGTTGGTCAATGCATTTCTTGCTGGCCTTGTATGGGCCTCTTTTGCGTGATGCTGCTGATATCGCGATGTGACGATGCCGGCACCACTGATTTAATGTATATCAACTGAGATCTACCAGTATGACGTTTTCGCTCTGTAATTAGACGACCTGGAATTCAGTAATTCTTAATCTTATTTAAACTTTCTTATTGTCTTCGATAACTGCTTCTCCTTTGCGTCATGGCGCAAATCATTATGTCATTATGTAATCAATCACTGGCCGATCCTATGCTTCTCCACTAAAATTGTCATTCATCTGATTGCGTCGCAGCCTCGCGTTAGAGATACGCGGCTACAGCCACAGTCTTTTTTCCCTTTGAGATACCCTGAGATTCGCCGCCATGTCCGTCCTGCTGGAGACCACCGTTGGCGACATCGTCATTGATCTGCTGGTCGACCACTCGCCAAAGCTGTGCGAAAAGTAAGTGCCGAGAAGCTTCACCCTTTGGAAGAATCACCAAGCAGCTGCTGACTCTGAATAGCTTCCTCAAGCTCTGCAAGGTCAAATACTACAACTTCTCGCCCATCCACTCCGTCCAAAAGAACTTCTCCTTCCAGACCGGCGACCCTCTCGGCCCTCTGGCCAAGCAATCCGATGGCGGCTGCTCAATATGGGGCCACCTGTCGGGCGATCCGTCGCGGCGCACCTTTACGGCTCCCTTCCATCCCAAGCTGAAGCATCTCGAGCGCGGCACCGTCAGCATGGCAACCGTGCCGCTGGCCTCGGATCCGGACACGCGGGTGGCGGCATCGCAGTTCATCATCACGCTGGGCGAAGAGACGGACTTTCTCGATAGCAAGGCCGCTGTGTTTGGCAAGGTTGTCGAGGGCTTTGACTCGCTGGAGAAGATCAACGAGGCCATGGTGGACGACAAGGGATATCCATTTGTCGATATTCGGATTAAACACACCGTCATCCTGGACGATCCTTATCCTGACCCTCCCGGCCTTAGGGAGCCCAGCTCGAGCCCTCCGCCGTCGGATGAGCAGCTGCGGACGGTGCGAATCGCCAATGAACAAGAACTGCACGAGAACGACGACGTGGATGAGGAAGAGCTGGAGAAGAGACGGCGGGAGAGAGAGGCCAGGGCGCAGGCCTTGACGCTGGAGCTCATGGGCGATCTTCCCTTTGCGGAGGTGAAGCCGCCGGAAAACGTCTTATTCGTCTGCAAGCTGAATCCAGTCACCCAAGACGAAGACCTGGAGCTCATCTTTGGCCGCTTCGGCAAGATCCTGAGCTGCGAAGTGATTCGAGACCAGAAGACGGGCGACAGCTTACAATACGCCTTTATCGAATACGAAGACAAGGCATCCTGCGAAGCGGCATATTCTAAAATGCAAGACGTGCTCATTGATGACCGGCGAATCCATGTCGACTTTTCACAAAGCGTTAGCAAACTCAGCGATGTTTGGAGATCAGACACAAACGGCAAACGCAGAGCAAGGGCTCGAGGAGGCTGGGGTGGAGTACAAGAGCTTGAAAAGCGACGGCAGTATCGTGAAGAAGATGAAAAGAGCTCTGGGAAGGACTATAACATGGTATATAGCAAGGAGGAGATGAAAGGACGGCATGACCAGAGGCCGAAGCCCCGAAAAGACGATGACGGGCAGGACAGACAGGACAGACAGGACGGACAGGACGGACAGGGCCGAGGGGGCCACGACAGATATGACCGAAGAAACGACGATAGGCAACGACCACGGGATAATGGATTTCAGCCACGAAATAGGAGCAGGAGTCCGCGTCGAGGAGGCAGAGACAATGATCGCGATAGACAGTTTAAACCGAGGGACGGATATCGACACGATAGGAGAGACAGAGGTGGGGGAGACAGAGGGGGCAGGGACAGGGACAGAGATAGAGACAGAGACTACAGACGCAGAGACAGGTGATTTTTACTGTTGGAGTATCAACGATATAATTGAGTAGCGTTAACATCAATATGTGATCTAATGGAAGAGCTCCTGTCACATATGAATAAAGATTGCTAATATTGACATAATCATCTTTGCTTTATCCCCGTCTTCGCTGCACGTCTACCCTCGCCAACCGTTGACTAGCTTGAACCAACTGCACAACATTAATCGCCTGTTTCAGCGCCCTAAAGGGGAAGCATCCCATCGCCACAATACTCGGCCAATACTTATCAATCTTGTTGGAGCGTGCCAGTTCAAGTGCCGCAGAACTGAACGGATCAGGAAACATCTTGGCCAAGAGCAAAGTGTCGACTTCCACTTCTGGTTGCAGAGGGCCATGCCCATCGATATCTGCGTTGAGATAGAGAGGAATGACGGGAGACGAGAAGGATAGGAGGTAGCAGGCGATGAAGAAGAGCTCATTGAACGCGCAAAAAACAATACAATCTAATTTGAAAGGTCAGATGGTATGGATCTGATAAACAACAATCATGTCGTTTGCTTGCTACATACCTTGTTAGAGTAATACACCTTCATCAACCAGCCCTGACTCTTATCAATGTTCTTGTGGCTCGAGCTAGCACCACCAATAACCAAAGATGCATACATGTGCATATAATGACTTGCAAAGTCCAGAGCAATTAACCCCTGGAAAACAAGAGCCCAGCGAGGGATAGCCGTCGCCAAGAAGACTAAAAGACACGATGTAGTGCAGCGATCGGTGACCATGTCCAAAACTGCACCGAATTGCGTTCCCTAGTTCAAGATTGAGCAGCATATCCATCGAGGGCGTCGAGAAGGCATGATACAGCATAGAGGAGAGAACAAGTGCGTGGGTGGAGGGGCATGTAGTATAGAGAGGAAATGGCCAAGATGACTCGGATATATCCCGAGGAAAATAGACTCATTAGCAGTGTATAGGTAGCTTGAGGGGTCTTGTAAGCGTTACCTATAATGTTGGGCTAGAACAAAAAGATGTTTTCTGAGCGTCTTTCGGCATCTTGGCTGGAAACGTCTGAGAAGCGATCCTGGCCTCGCTGCGT
Source organism: Trichoderma gamsii (assembly GCF_001481775.2). Lineage (NCBI taxonomy): Eukaryota > Fungi > Ascomycota > Sordariomycetes > Hypocreales > Hypocreaceae > Trichoderma > Trichoderma gamsii. The sequence continues at coordinate 258,365 of NW_020171361.1, forward strand.
CAACGCCCTTCGGGGAGGCATTCTAGGCGATTTAATTAGAGCATACAAAAATGATGATATAAGTAGACTGAAGCGGCAGAAAGGAAGCATTGGGGATTTACTGCTGACTAAGTAGAGATCCTATAGATGCATGATATACCGAGGACTCAACCAACACGTTTTGATCGTTAGGTGCATTAGCTTACCCGTTTCGACATCATGCGAGGCCAAGATTAGGAGCCAACAGTTGTACTGTTTATTTCCGTGTGAATGACCGACATATTGATGTTGATATATCAGTTCAAGATCACATTGCGATTTCTGTTTCCTTTATGCCTCCGTGGCTAATATTGGTGTTTGACAGATGACTGCTTCGTGCCCCCCCATCATCAGTAAGTACCTACCCTGAATAGAGCATTATAATATTCATTTCAGAAAGAGCACCCGGTATAGCCTTCTACTATTTACTCATACATCTCAGTGTGTCTGTTCTCTTCACTGGCTACTGTTTGTCTCTATTATAGAAGCATTATCCAAGGCAGAAGGAGACTTTGGCCTCAAGAAGGGTGCGAATGAACCACCAAAAAGCGTTGGAGACTATGAAATGAAGAATAAGACAGTACAATATACTTGATAGACTCAATGGTTAGGGACTGGATGGATAGTTCACAAGTCTTGCCTGTAGATTCGACCCAGCTCATGTGTAGTCCCTTTGCAATCCGTTCTCTCCAGCTATGACGCGATGCTGCCAACTACCATTTTCAGCTCATAAATCACAAACCGCCTCAAAATCCTACCGATACGCGAAGTAATCTATCGAAAACCCACCCATCGTAAATCTACGAATCATATTCCTAGAAGAGACCAGCCACCCTCATTCGGTCACTACGCGACAGGCCCTGACTCAAACATAGTGACTCCTCCTTGACCAACCGCTTTTCGAAACTCTCTCCAGCGTCAATGCATCATTCACCGCATTTGTTACAAAATGAGAATTGAGGCGGTAACGTCAAAGCGTTCTTCTGCGTGACTCGGTAGCCCCGTGAACAGAAAAGCCAGGACCACGTACAGACCGCCGGCTACCGGAATAAAGACGCCTGCAGGCTGATTGTAATGAGAAATGCAATGCTTACAGGGAGAGCGAAATGAATGCGGTGAAGATGCATAACTCGTGAAAGTGAGTTGACCAAGGAAAGCTGCAGCACGTCAAGGCCACTGCTTGCCGAAGCCCCTGCTCCTCGCCGTGCCTCTGCTTTCACCATACATAGTACATGTAGTAGGTAATAGAAATCACCCCTGCAATGAACAAACTCCATAAAAGCTTGCCTGTAATATGACGTTGGAACTGCTCAAATCTCATCCCGATGGCTGCCGGCATCGCACCAGACACTCACTTGCGCCCCTTCCGCAGTCGCCAATGCTGTCGCACCTGACAGGTTCCCCGCAGATTTAAAAAACGGGCTAAAGAGCTGGATATTAATCTCAGATTCCCGTTGGGGCCCCATAAGTTAATCGGTCGTTTAGGGTCCCTTCCCGTGGATGCTTCTAGAGGCTCTGCTTCATTTTCTGTTACCGCCATTTGCCGAGCCGCCGTTACGCGGAGGGGATTAAGGAGGGTTTCTTGTTTACACGAGTTGGTTGGCTTCGTTTCTTGTAGAAGCCCAGCGCTGATTTGCGCCTGTGGATTGAGAACTTGCAAGGCCTGGCCCATGTCTGTGATATAGCTAATGTAGTAATAGTAATACTCCTAGTTGGGAGCTGGCAATTTGGCAACAGTAACACTTTGCTTTACATGTTGTTCATGTCACATGTTGGCTGCTCTATCATTTTACGGGCTGCAAGGGACCCGCATTGGTGCTACCGCATTGCATCTCTCCGATGTAGTTGTTTCGGTGAGTGTTACGGCGAATGTTGCTCTGTGGCCTTATTCGTTATGTACAGTTAGATTCCTCTAAACAAGAAAGGAAGAGTTGAAACGTTCAGCTATTGTCCAAAACTGATTACAGAATAAAGCTGAGCCTACATCACAATTACACCATAAACCCCGACTTTCCATATATGTCAGCAGGCAACACATGTACACGCCTCTCTCTCGAGACATCAATGCGTCAGTATACCTCGATATGCATGCACAGTCACCGCCTCGTTTGCTTCTCGCTTGATTGGCTCTGCTTCATCCCGACCTCCCATTTACAAGAACGGTAACGCTCGAGATCCATTGGGCTAGGAGCAGCAGACATGCATAACGGTCATGCAGCCATTTGCTCCCTCCCAGCGTGCCACCGCCACACATTGTGTATAGTACACTCTGTCAAATCACAAGATGGTGTGTCGTTGCACTGGCACTCTGCTTGTTTATCTTGTTTTGTTTTCTCTAGTTCTCTCAAGCTGGCTGCAAAAGGCAAGACTGTGAAAATAAGCTGCCAGCAGATGAAACCGGCTCGTGCGTGTGTGAGTGTCACGTAAAAGAGTCAAGCTTGTCAGTGAGGCTGTTCAGCGCCTGCAGCCCTTTGTGTCTGGCTGACTCAAGCACCAGATGCCTCTTACATGTACTGTATATGCACTCCTTACACACCGTTAGTGAATACTTACTATTGGGCGTACTATCTATTACACCCCTGCTTAGAGTACGTGTTCGAGAAACTTTCTCCGTTTGAACACCGCCGTCTCACCGGCTGGAGCCCGGAAAGAGTCCCAGCTTCATCCACCGCTCTTCCTGCAATTTGCAGCCTTATGAGTACAGAATTCTGTTTGCTACATGACTACCATCATGTATCAGTTTCTTGGATGCACGCCTTGCACACTTTGCACGCCTTGCTCGTATCGTCCAATCGCTAACCGATCTGGTGTTCTACATCGGCTAAATGCAGCAGCATTGACGGGATTCTTGTTGTACTGTAAAAGGACCGCTGCCAATGCAGTGGAGATAGCATCTGGATCGAATAATAAAAAAATTAAAGAAATTAAAATCCCGTCACTTCATGTCTTTTTCTAGGGATAAGGAGTAGCTGTATCTCCCTTTTCGTAAGCTAAAGTACGACAAGCAAGTATCAAGAGACGCCGCGGGTAGCAAGGCTCCAACAATCCGGAGCTGATACGGTCAAAGCGTAGTTTGTCCCTCAGCATTGACCAAGTCGAAGAACTTCGAGATTCGCTAAAGAATCGGACATTCCGAGAAAATAATGATTCATCAAATTCATCAACCGTTTTTAATTTAATCAAAGGCGAGCAAGGAAGCAAAAATGACGAGCTCCGTCAAACAACGGCGAAATGTATACGATGACCATGCAACCCTTGGCTCTGTTACAAACATGGGAGAGTGTGATGTCGGTAATAAATGCCGCCGGCCGTTTTTTGCCCAAGACAATTTTATGCATAGTCTGGGATGAAACATCGGTGCAGCTCTCGAGACTCTCTCACCGCCGTCCAGGTGCGTCTCTGCCTTGTCCAATCCCCTGAAGCGTGTGTCTGTGTATGCGAGAAGGTGCAGCATCTAAGACTCAGCCGACTTACATGACTTACATGCATGCATCTACGTGTCTGTATTATGTATGTCTGTCTGTTTGTATGTATGTACACACATGGGGCGTAATCGCTCTGCTTGCGTGGAGCCGAGACATGCACATCCAAGATCTCTCCACGGGGCCAGGATGGAGTGCCTCTGTACCACAACCGAAACGCCTCTCTTCTGCCCAGGCACACGCTGTCCCCGTTTCCTCTAGTCACGATGCGATGTGCACGCCACTGCCATGTGCTCCAGCCCGGCTCCCAGTCGACGCTATACTGCTTTCCGGAAAGCCTCTGCCCAGCTTCAGCTTCGTTTCGGCCGTCTCCTGTAGGGGCCGGCACCTAAACGGCTGCTCCTCCGCCATCAAACGCTGTGCTTTGGCGTGCCTTGCTTTCGAAAGCCATGGCTGGCTTAGTGTAGCTCAGGAAAGCCGGCAGCACGCGCGCTTTTGGTCGAGACAGGCGCTGGGCCCTGCTGCGGTGTGCCCGGACAGATGTGCCTACGTACGTATAGAGATGGAGATGGAGATAGAAGGGGGGTGGCCAGCTCATACGGCCACAGCATGATGCTGCATCGGCCAAACGACAGGCTTGGACGGAGACGTAGCCCCTGCCATACGTGAGATGCTCTGCTTGACGGTCTATGGCTTATGCTTCGCAGTGCTAAGCGGCTCTGACGTCGATGGGAGGCGAGAAAATGACCTGTCTCTAGGTGTATCTTGCAAATCGAGCACGGGGGTACATTGAAGCTGCTCGTACTTGTATATCTGTGTAATCGCTACGACCCTCAGATGCGTGTTGAGTCCTATTCAGGCGGAGCAGTCGACAGACCCTTTTTTTTTCTTCGTTCTAACCGTAAACTTCTTGCAACCTTCTGGAAGCTACTAGGTCCCTGTCATAATATAACAAACTGCAATATTTTATTACTCGCCGAGCAATGACCCTGTACCTTGTACGCTTCGCAAGGCCCTGGCGGAGCTTGTTCGGCGTAGCAAAGTAGTAGTAGTAATAGATGGAACATTCTCCCGTATGGCTGGTGCAAGGGCCTTCTCCGCTCAAGGCCCCCCCTGTTCTTGTGCTGCTGCTCATATATCTGGTTCTACCTACTTTGAATCTCTCTTTTCCCCCACTATTAAGGCTACACAAGGGGGGCAACCAACGGAAGTAGAAGTCTCCAGTGCAATAAGATACTTTGTATTTGCGGCGGATGCCAGTGGGGGGCGCCTTGTACGACTTGCAGATGGAGACTTGGTTGCAGGCTGGCTATGCGATGTACCACAGAGAGCCACAATCTGGTGAATTCGATCCTCATTTACTTGACCGCCCATGCTGTGGTAACAGAGACCTTGATGGCCCAAAGTTTGCGTTCCGCCGGCGGGTGTATCTGGCTTGGCCTGGCCTGGCCTCGACACATGGCCATGCTGGTTATTTGCGCTTTTGTTCGGGCGTACCGAGCAACTCTATTGACTGTCACAGCGAGGAGGACGAATAAAGTATAGGCCACATGAAATGTTACTACAATCTGTCGAGCAAAGCAAACTACCGGTGGGAAACATTCTCATACTAGCATGTTAGTCAGATGAACATGTTAGCTGAAGACATGGATTCTCCGCATCTATACATGGTTTTAGTACCAACCAATTGTTGAATCGGCATTGCCAGGGTCTAAACGAAGCTTCCGAGGAACGTATTCTATTTCCAACACTGCGATGCCCATCTGAAGCAGCTCTTACACGCCCCCTAGCAAAGACGTGGGTGTAAGGCTCAAAATAGAACCAGACAAGATCCTTCACCCCACGCCCTCTTGTATACACAAAGCAGTCAAGCCGTTTAACCAGGGTATCTAATGTCAGACCTTCTGAGACTTGCCCAGGGTCGAAAAATGGCTGGCAAAGTACCGGCCCGACCGTCCGGTATATCGATTTGAGGGGACGACCCCTTGTCTCCAATCCACGTGTGGTATTCCGCTCAAACAATCGAACAAAAAGACAAAGTACATACCTATACAAGGATCGATCCATGGGGAGTCCACCCACAAGCACTTGATTCGATCTGCATCGAGCCTCTCCCTTCCGCTGTCCTGTGGTTGATGGACTGGGCCACAAGGGAAGCACAGCAGAAACTCCACTATGTTTTGCGTGTAGCCTTCACAAAGAGAAGAGACTGGCCGTCTCTGGGAGAAGGGATGACAAGGGAAAAAAAAACACCTAGGAGTTTGTCAACTAAGCGTGCTGCTGTGTACCGAAGGGCCAGCATCTGCACAGAGAGAGAGAGGAAGAAGGGCCAAGTCACTCATGGCAGCTTATTCTGTTGAGGACGAATACAGGGAATAAAAGAGAACCGGTGGATGGAAAATAATTGGATGAACAGGGCGACAAAATGGACCCAAGCAAACAAACGATGAGAATCACGGGAAATCAAGCTGGAGGGATCGGCGTGTACCGAATATGTATAACTATCTTCGGAGCTACTGTTCTTTCGTCCAAACTTTCTGAATTCCTTTTCATCTCTTTTTCCAGTTTAGGACTCCCTCTTTTCCTTTGCCTTACGCTTTTTACGTCTGGTTGCCTTTTTATTCCCCCCAAACAAAAAATTTTTTTGGCCTCAAGATACTTCTTTGCTCTGTCTTAGTGCCTAGCACTTCTCGAGTCATAGCCTTCAACAGCAAGGCGACACAAGACGTCAGCCCCGTCTTTCTCCGTCTCTCCCTTCAAATCAAGCAGTCAAAACACGAGTCTAGATCAGAAGCTATCTATCGGAGTGGGTTGTGATCAAGAGCAGCTGCTCAAGATTGCTTTTCAAGATCTAGGTCTCGGAATAGCTGCGGATCACTTGCCACTTCAAGGCCTGACACTGAAGAACGCTGACCGGAAGAGAGTGGTACATATTTCCATCTATACAGACAAAGATAGATAGACATCCCCATCTCCCTTTGCCTGGATTTCATCATGGGTTCATCCAGCGGTTCTCACTCCAGCCATCACAAACGGTACTCCTCCCCCCGGGACAGCATCTCGCCCTACGCCTCGTCGTATGCCGAACGCAGATCCAACCAGTACGCCCAGAGCGACTCCCACTCTCGGAGCAGCGTCATGAGTGACCAGGAGGGCGAAGAGCCCACTCCGCGCAAGAGAATCGCTGTTGCAGTAAGTTATCTTCTTTCATCTTCCATCTTCAGTTACCCCCTAGCACCATATTACAAACACAGGATGCTAACAACTAACAACAACAGTGCCTACGATGTCGTAAGAGAAAGATCCGATGCACAGGCGACAGCGGAAACGGCCAGCCATGCCTCAACTGCAAGAATGCTGGCCACGAGCCCTGCCAATTCCTTCGGGTAAGACGATAAATTATCTCCCCCTCAAATGCAGAAGCTAATCCGTGTTGTTTCTCCAGGTGGCTTCTCACGAGACGCCCATCATAAAGAGCGATCCCTTCAGCTACAACCTCGACGTGGCCCGCAGCTACCAGGCCCGCGGCGCCTCCATCGTGCCCCCCATGCCAACTCCTCCTCTATCCTCCTCCTACGCGGACCCCATGCATGTGCCTGGCGAGGCCTTGTCGTATAAGAACAGCTCGGCCTACGCCTACGGCAACAAGTACTATCCCATGTCGACCTGGACAAGCGGCTACGTCGAGGACGGCAACGTCGACTACGCCGTGTATCCGCAGTCTTACCAGCCAGCCGCCGTCCAGCCCCCCGTGCCGCAGCAAGATGCCTCGTACATGATGGGTTACCGGATGAGCACAAGCTCCCCTGCTCCTATGAAGCATGAGGGTGCCGGAGCTCCGCCGCTGTATGTCGAGCCAAACGCTGCTACATATGGCTATCCCGCTGGACATGCTTCTGCAACTTCCACAGTGGCATCCATGATTCATCGTCCCGCTGCCAGCACCGATGCAAACTCTGGCTATGCCTATCAAAGTGTCGCTTCTGGAATCCCCAGCCACATGGGCACCAGCGAAAGACTCCTCCCAGCACCCTCTACGCGCTCTTTAACAAGCGCTCCTCAACAACAGCATCCCTACCGCGCAGAGTCCATCTCCTCAGCCTACAGCAAGACTTCCCAGTCTTCTACAGGCAGCTCCTCTCCAGCCGCTCTCTCCGAAGCAGCAACCACATACAACAGCTTCGAGAGCTCTCCCCTAGCCTCCTATCCCACCTCTGCCCCAGCAGCCTCCCATCATGGACGCAGCGGCGAAGGATACACCACCACGGCAGCTTCCTCGCTGGAAGCAATCATTGAGCCGGTCATCGAGCCACTGAGAATGACTGCTCCTGAATTTACGTACAAGTACACGGATACTACGAGGCGGTACAACAGCCAGTACAATGCGGCCATTGGAAGCTATCTTTCGAGCAGCCCGGGTCTTTCGAATTACACGCTCAGCAGTGACGAGCACGAGCGCAAGCCTAGAATGCGGACTTAGCAAGGCATGGCTTGCATTTGTTGGCGATGCTTCTTTAACAATCGTGCTGCCTTTTGGCTTTTACCAAATCTTTGTACTATTTTGGTTCTGCCTTTACTGTTTTTTTTTTTTTTTTTTTTAGTTCGTTTTCGCATTGGGTCTCCTCGTCTCAATCAGATTGAGCCACCAAACTCCTAATCTCCTGGCTGCGTTGGAGGATTTCATTTATTTGTCTTGCCTTTGTCAATGTTTGTCTCACTCGGCGTTTGCTTCTTCCCTTTGGCGCTTTCGTCCCCTCAATATTCACACCAGCGTCTGTTAGTTTCGCCCCCTTTAACAGCATTTTGTGCCCTGGCGACTAGAGAGTAATTCGACTACAGAAAAAGTATGCAATTCAACACTGAAAGAAGAGAGAGAAAAGCGCACAGAGAGAAGTGGAAGGCTAGCTTGGAAGAAAAAAGGGGGCTGCGTGGGAAGAAGAGAAAAAAGGCTACTATGGACAACGATGGTCATGGATCGTATCGTTTTCTCATTTTTCTTTAATCTAATGGGTTTGTCTGGGATGTCTTGTTCTTTCTACTTTTCCTTTGTTCAAGTGGTGTAATGTGAGGCTACGGTGATAGATAAATAGAGCTATTTCAATATTTCATCAAGCTTTCCTTGACCGTTAAAGGCTACAAGCCGCTTGAGTGGTTACTATGACTTTGGAAAATAGCGAGTGAAAGCTATAGTACAGACAAGAAATGATGGCAAAGAACTACAACCAACCCGGCTTTACCCGCCTCTCAATTGCGCTTCACAGTAGTACCGAAGATACGCCCATGCATCTTGGAATGACGGAGAGCACTGAGAGGAGAAAATACGTACAAGTGAGGTTACGTCAAATCGCGACCCTGTCACACGGCATGCGCCGTCAAGGACACCATCTGTTTCACATCTTGGGGTTGCTGCGTTTTCTTTGGAAGATCAAGTCGCTTGCCGTTGCTACTGTCTTGAAACTAAAAGAGAAAAGAGGGGGAGGTGTGTATGTAGGTAAGTCGGAGATGAGCAACGTGAATCAAATACACGGCGTAAAGTGTCAAGAAGAAAGGTCGTGCTTTACGAGGTTGTGCAATCGCATGGAGACAGGTGGTAGCAGGAAAGATGATTCGTGTTTGGATTTCACTTTTCTTGATTTTCAAAAGGCAAGTTTCTTTCATAGGCTGGTGGTTTGTAGGCCAGAGGAAAGGGATGATTGCATATCATATCGCTGGAAAGATATGGAGAAAGATATAGGGGCAGTTAGATGCTGAGGGTGTAGAGATAGGAGAAGGGGCAGATGTGCAGATGAGGGCCCGGTAATACGGCGTATGACAAGCCAAATCAATGCGATGGCAGCACTCACTTTTGGAAGGATGAGACGGCCCAAGACAAATCAAAGACAAGACATCGTGCAAGTCAAAAGTAATAATAGAGTTGCAGTGTTGTAAATGACGTCGTGTCTGAGAAGCACATGTTAATCTGCAGAAATGATTGGAGCGTCTGACACAGCATGTTTAAGATTCAGTAGCGGTTCTTGATTTGAAAACAGCCACTAGAATGACGGAAGGATGGGCGGTAAACGATGTCGATGCATATCAGGTATGCTTGCATTGAGTGGTCGTACACGTAAAGCCGGTTGGCCGAGCATCGTCATGTATGTTGATATTTTAAGAAACGCTCCCACACCGCAACATTGACATAGAGTCATTAGAGAGTACAAGGCTATGTCAAGAGAAGAGCCAGACGTATAATCGTGATAATGGCATTCTGTATGCGGCTAGTACTCACTGAAGATACAATCATACCAGGGGCTGTACATGTATGCTGAACATGTATGCCACTCTACTCGACGACGCCAAAGACTCGCCGGCTGAGCACCGTCTGCTGCAGCTGTAGCACACCAGCCTGGACTCCATCCACTATACACACGTCTTTGGCCCTCTCCTGACCGTATTCCTCAATGACGATGGTGCGAATCATGTCTTGCAGGCCTCCCATCCCACCGCAGCCCATGACGACACAGGTGATGTTTCCAGAGGAGAGCAGCCGCTTGGTAGCTTCCCTGAGACGCACGTTGATTTCATCTTGCGATATGGTGTGAAAGTCCCCTGCATTAAGGCCTGTGGAAAAGACGCCGGCGAATCTGGGGTCGCTGAAGCTCGAGGACGCCGTGGAGGAGCCTAGAAAGGCGGCCACGCCATTGAGAAGATGATTTTCCCAAAATGCCCCCGTGGTCACAATGCCCCATTTATGCTGCTTGTGCACTCCATCGGCTTCAGCTGTGGGGATGAGAGACAATCCGGTCAGAATGCTGGCTTCGAAAATGCCGATTACAGGAACAGGTGTCAAAGAATAGGCCAATTGCTTGACCAAGGGATGGACGCTGAAGCACGCCACGAGCACAGCATCGAATGGCGTGGAGCGAATACAGGACATGAATCCGGGGTCGTTGGTGACGGCTTCAACGCTGGCGTTTATGCCATCTTCGTTGTCGATGCTCGCCGGAGCCTGCTCCGGGGCCGTGTATGTGCTGATGGACATGGACTCAGAGGAGTCAGCAAAGCGTTTGGTGACTAGCTACGGGTTGTGTGGATTTGCGGTAGGCATTACTGGATAAGAAGCTGCTATTGTGTTGGCGGCTGACTCCATGGTCTTGGTCATGGCAAGCGAGGAGTTTGGGTTGAGGAGGAGGATGTTGATGGAGGAGCTTGAGAGAGACATTGTGGGCGAACGGCTATTACGAAGTGAAGAAGTGAAGAAGTGATCAGCTAAACAGAGTTATAAACAGAATGAGACAAGGACAAAGAAAGCAGAAACAATTCAAAGTAGTTAAGATATCGTGATTCATGATAGCTTCATCGAGCTTCGAGCTTCAAGCTGACGCTGCGGGGTATCACGTGACGCCCCAATGCCTCTGACGACAACTCGCTGAAGGCCATCGCGGGTCTCCCCCACCATGGCCGTCAGTGCTCAGCTAGCACCGCCCAGACACACTGACGACGCCTCCACCCGCTGCCAGCTCCTCACCAGCACCGCTCCCAACGCATTTCCTTGACTTCTTCCGCCCTCATTGAACCATCGCCAACATGGTCCCTCCCATCGGTACGTGCCTCCAAAGCTTCAATGTTCCAGACGCTCCTCTTCCCCGTGACACGCTTCTCCCCCCCTGAAGCTGTGCAGCTCGCCGTAGCTGCTGCTAAGCTACTCCCTGATAGCATCACCACAATCAAGGGGTGCCCTTCACTGCTGACACAACGAGCGCCTCTGCAGTTCTCGACGGCGGCACCGGATTCCTCAAGGTCGGATACGCCGCCCAAAACTTCCCCGAGCACCAGTACCCGTCGATTGTCGGCCGACCGATCCTCCGGTCCGAAGAGCGGACAGACAACGATGTGGTCATCAAGGACATCATGTGCGGTGACGACGCGGCGGCGGCCCGGACGATGCTCCAGATCAGCTACCCGATGGAGAATGGAATTGTCAAGAACTGGGAGGACATGCAGCACCTCTGGGACTACACCTTTTCCGAGAAGCTGCAGATCAACCCCCAGGGCGAGAAGATCCTGCTGACCGAGCCGCCGATGAATCCCCTAAAGAACCGAGAGAAGATGTGCGAGGTCATGTTTGAGCGATACGGGTTTGGCGGAGTCTACGTTGCCATCCAGGCTGTGCTGGCACTATATGCACAGGGTGAGATGCCCTTTCCACGCTGCATGTCACTGCTAGGCTAATATAAAACTACACTACACAGGTCTGAGCTCTGGTGTTGTCGTCGACTCGGGTGACGGTGTCACCCACATTGTCCCCGTCTACGAATCCGTCGTGCTGAACCACCTTACCAAGCGGCTGGATGTCGCTGGCCGAGATGTCACCCGCAACCTGATCAAGCTGCTGCTCCGCCGAGGATACGCGCTCAACAGAACCGCCGACTTTGAAACAGTCCGCCAAATCAAGGAGAAGCTCTGCTACGTCTCGTACGATCTCGAGTTGGACAAGCGCCTGAGCGAAGACACCACAGTGCTGGTCGAGGACTACACCCTCCCCGACGGCCGAGTCATCCGCGTGGGAAGTGAACGATTCGAGGCACCCGAGTGTTTGTTCCAGCCTCACCTTGTGGACAATGAGTCCCCTGGCCTGGGCGAGTTCCTCTTCAACACCATCCAGTCTGCCGACGTGGACATCCGAGCATCGCTCTTCAAGGCCATTGTGCTGTCTGGCGGCAGCAGCATGTACCCCGGTCTCCCGTCACGACTGGAGAAGGAGCTGAAGCAGCTGTGGCTGACGCGCGCGCTGCAGGGCAACCCGGAGCGCCTGAGCAAATTCAAGGTGCGCATTGAGGACCCTCCCCGGAGAAGACACATGGTGTTCCTGGGAGGAGCTGTACTGGCCAATATCATGGCTGAGAACGAGAGCATGTGGGTGACCAAGGCGGAGTGGGAGGAGCAGGGCGTGCGGGCTCTGGAGAAGCTTGGGCCGCGATGAGTGAAGCTACTAGTACATAGTCTACCGCGTACCGCATACATGGGTATGTAATACAAAGTATGAATGGGGAAGTAGAATCTAAACAGGAGGAGAGTCGATGGCATTTATTTGTATGGCTAGATGAAGCATTAAAAGAGGTTTTTATTTATTTGTTTATACAGTCATTGTTGATTTGCTGCAGTTTGATAAGTGGCATTGCAGTGGTGGCGAATTTAGCTCAAGCCCAGCAACCCAGCAACCCACTCAAGATTAGGTACTCGGTTGTTCATAGAGTTCAAGCCGTGTGATGGTAATCCATGGTGTAGAAGCATTGGTGATTACCAGCTTAGTCATCGGCCACAGCCAACATGAACCTGCCATGAGCAGCATTTCCAGACAACAGCATGATTTCCTCGTCTTCGTCTCCGAGGACATTCAATGCTCGCTCTCCATTGATTATCCACCCTTTCTTTGGTCTTGTCTGTCTTATTTCTTCATTGCTCCCATCTCTACATATATTCGCGTTACTACCTTATATATAAACGCCACGTTCAATTACCCGCACCGGCTAATAACAGAAAGCCATCCAGCAGAAATCAATCCAGTCCCACCGTCCGTCTCTCTCCCTGCGTTCCTCTCATACAATCGCTCGCTGAATCACTCCCAACGTAGCATCGTCTCTCTGCTCCGCACGTGCAAATACGGTCCGCCGGGTGGCTCAGCTCCCCTGCATCGCATCTGAGATCCGCAGCAGGCCCGCCGCCACAGAGGAAACCTCCGGCAACGAAGCATCTGCTCCGTAACTAACGGAAGGGCAAACGCCGTTCTTCGCACTGCTTGAGTCGTATCTGAGTGGGTGCGCGTTACTGCTAGCAGGTCGTATCAACTCCACCCATTCTCTCTCGGGCGAGCTGCAGATCAACTCTCTGTCGTGAAGCGCTCGAAGTTTGCGCTGAGTCAACAGGCGGCATTTGGGCGACAACTGCGGCATCCAGGCCCATCCAGGCCTATGCGGACAGACGTTGCGGCATCCCGTTCGCCAGCGAGGCCAGGATCGCCACCATCAGCGTAACATTCAAGCTCAGCGCGTCAATCGCCAGTGCCCGAGATCTGCTGCCGACTAGTGATCGCCCCGTCCAACCTGCAAGGAGCAGCAGAAACACCACCGATTGATCCATCACCACCGAATTACTGCGCTGGGGAGCTGCCATGAATCCGACGAATCCGTCGACGGCGGCATCCGGGCCTGGATCCGGCAAGACTGCCAGTTACCTCAATGCAAGGGCCTACCAGACGGTTAAGCGCGGCGTCATGGCGACTTTTGAAGGTGAGCGGTGCTGACTCGCTTGTTGTCTTTGCTTATTTCTTGCTTTCTGTTTCCGCCCAATAACACAGCCACCGACGATCAAGAGTAATGTCTACATGATACTGCCAGTTTACTTCCCTGGGATTTGAACCCTGACAATCCCCTTCATCTCTTCTTTCTCTTCTCGTCCAAGTCGACTTTAACCACGACCCTTCATCCTTACCCACTCAAGGTCCACCCTTGCAAAAAGCCCACCCTTGTATCCTTTTTTGGTGCAATCACACCTGCTTTTTATTTGCCCATATCCTATCCACCGTCTGGAGCGGGTATTCGGAGTATTTTGCTGCTCTGGATAGCGTCTCTGCTCTCATTATCACAATCTCCGGTCAAAAGAGAGGATAGGCAGCGGAGAGGGAGAAAGACGAGATAAAAGTGCATCTCATCTACCGACGGGAATATCGTCGGCGTCTGACAAGCGGCAGAATTTGCCACGCTCAGCCTCCCCTTTTTTCCTTTCTTTTTGTTTCGCCAAAGCCACGCATCATCATCTTTGTCATCTCGAGCTCTTGTCTTCTCCTCTTATCAGAAACTATTCAAATCGCCCCTCTTCTCCTCATTCTTGTCTGCTAGTCAGCTTTGAATCCCCGAGCCAGGGACCCGCGTTGGTTTATATGAGGACGATACCCGATCTGGGTCATCTCAGCAAGGCTGCTCTTTTTAAAGCAACTGTCTAACCTCGCTTTAACCTCTTCTCGTTCCGCCTTACCCACCCTCACAGACTTGGTATCGTTGTATACATACCCAACGCATACTCTGCGCGCCTTACTACTATTCTACTCTTCACATATTATCATTTACTAGTCCCATTCAGAAAGCCCATCGTCTTCCCCAGCCATGCCTCTGAAGCTGAGGCACGCTTATCCTCACCAGCCACCGCATCACTATTATTCATCCTCTTCTTCATCAGCTCACCGATTATATGCAGATGGTCGCGATCAGTCGGCCGGGTACCAGCCCAAGGCGCGTGTCACCGAACGATACCGCATCATTGGCTTCATCAGCAGTGGAACATATGGACGTGTTTACAAAGCCGTAAGCCGGACCACCAATCCGGAGGGCATCGCCGTTGTCCGCACATCCAGCGGCCTCACACCAACCTCCAACTCAGGGCCAGCCCCCATAGAGGTGGCCATCAAAAAGTTTAAGCCAGACAAGGAGGGCGAGCAGGTCAGCTACACGGGTATTTCACAGAGTGCTATCCGTGAGATGAGCCTCTGCAGCGAACTCCGACACCCAAACGTCATCCGGCTTGTGGAAATCATTCTCGAAGACAAGTGCATCTTCATGGTGTTTGAGTATGCCGAACACGACCTGTTGCAAATCATCCACCACCACACGCAGCAGCCGCGCCATCCCATACCGCCGGCCACGGTCAAGAGCATCATGTTCCAGCTCCTCAACGGCTGCCAGTACCTGCACACCAACTGGGTCTTGCACCGTGATCTCAAGCCCGCCAACATCATGGTCACGTCCGGCGGAGAGGTCAAGATTGGTGATTTGGGCCTGGCCCGCCGCTTCGACAAACCACTGCACTCGCTCTTTAGCGGCGATAAGGTTGTTGTCACAATATGGTACCGAGCACCCGAGCTGATCCTCGGCTCGTACCATTACACTCCCGCCATCGACATGTGGGCTGTGGGATGCATCTTCGCGGAGCTCTTGTCTCTGCGACCAATCTTCAAGGGAGAGGAGGCCAAGATGGATAGTAAGAAGACGGTCCCCTTCCAGAGGAATCAGATGCACAAAATCGCCGAGATCATGGGCCTGCCGACAAAGGAACGGTGGCCCCTGCTTCCATTCATGCCCGAGTACAGCCAGCTCAACACGCTCTCGACAATGCAGCACAACACCCACAGCCACCACCATCATCACCACCAAAACCCGCCCAACCGCGGCTATCCACCCACATCCCACCTCGAGAAGTGGTACTACAACACCATTAATAACAATTCTGGTGCCGGTTCCGCCGCGTCAGGGCCCAACGGCCAGCCCGCACTCCAGTCCCTCGGCGCAGAAGGATACAAGCTACTCGCAGGCCTCCTCGAATACGACCCGGAAAAGCGCCTCACCGCCGCACAGTCCCTGCAGCACGAATTCTTCAGCACAGGAGACCGCGTCAGCTCGAATTGCTTCGAGGGCATCAAGGTCGAGTATCCGCACCGACGTGTCAGCCAGGACGACAATGATATTAGGACCAGCAGTCTCCCGGGGACGAAGCGTAGTGGCCTTCCAGACGATACTCTCTTGAGACCTGCTAAGCGCATGAAGGAATGACAATTCTAGATTTGAGTGTGGAGGGTTGAACAATTGAACAAGACCTAGAATGGCACTGATGGAACAGGGGCGATGTCTAGTTGCAGGAATGAGTATTAGAGCTACATTTCGTGTTGTTTTCTTTTCCTTTGGTATTCTAAGGCGTTTACACCGGATGGGCTACATGGTGTTGAAAGGATTTTATGGTTTGGGAAGGGCTAACGAATAAACGGGCGGGTGATAACAAGGCGTTGGTAAACAACTGTTTTTTTTTAATGAGGATAAAAATCAATAATGATCATCCAGCCAGGAGAATATAAGTTTTGTTGAATCAAGGAAATTAGTATTAACGAGGGGTTCAGTGACGTGCCAGGCAATAATATCATGCACTGGCAACAAAAGCCACAGGACAGGTATAATAGATGAGATGGCATACGGACCATCTTACTCCTCCTTCTCCCCCTTCTCCTTCTTCCCCTTCTTTTTCGTTTTTTTTCCCTTTCTCTCCGTCTTCATTTTTCACTTCTTTCTCTCTTCCACACCTTTTATCTTCCACCTCTCTGCTCACCCCCTCTCCCAAAATCCTCCTCCACCACCACCCCCCTTTCCTCCCCTCTTGTGCTGCTCCCCTCTCACACACTCTTTCTTTCACAAGAAAATGCATGGTACAAAAGATATAAGCACGGGGTATTTGAGCATTAACTAAAAAAAAGGCGTATTGCGTTATAAAGAGGAACAACAACAAAAAGAGAATGCTGATACGCGCTTCAAGTGAAAGGGAAGAAGCTAGCGACACAACAAGAACAAAAAAAGAAAATGTCACAAAAAAGTAACCACGTTAGAAAAAAGCACAGACAACAGTTTTTGTCCCTCCCACAGCACAGACATGGTATACAGCGATTCCATCACCTCTCCTCTTTCATCCCTCTGTCGATTCCTTCTCGCTTCCTTATTTTTCTTCCATCTATCGATTTTCTCCTTTCTCCGTTGGCGAATTGTATATGTGGCGGTGCTCGTGTTCGGATGAAAAGCAATCGTCTACTAGTATAAACGACGGCCACCCAAGCTGAGACTGAGCCGCTGAGACTGAATACGCAGTCCCAACGCAATATTAATGAGGGGGCGATCCGTAGGCGGGTACCAGGGTTGTATGCATCATTGAAAGATTTCCATTAAACGTCGTAGTTTTGCGAAACGAAACCAAAGCGCGCTGGGTATGTATCGTTTTGTCTTATCATTTATTTCTTGACGGGGGCAGCAGGGGCCTTGACGTTGTTGGAGAGCCAGGCCAGGCCTTCCAGCAAACCTTCACCACTGGTGGCGCAGCTGGGCACGACATACCAGACCTTGTCCTTGAGCTTGGAGAGTTGGAGAGCGTCGGTGACTTCTTGGGGCGACATGGCTAGTGAATGTTAGCAAGATCTTTGTTTGTGGATAGTGATGGTCCAGACGTACCCTCTTTGAGATCCTGCTTGTTGGCAAACACCAGAAGCAGGCTGTCCTTCATCTCTCGGTCGTTGATGATGCGGTGCAGTTCTTGTCGGGCCTCGTCCATACGGGTGCGGTCGGAGGAGTCGATGACGAAGATGAGACCTTGGGTGCCTATAAGAGTAGAATTAGTGCTCTGCTCTCAATTATGATATAACGTAGCAGCAGCAGAAACATACCACTGAAGTAATGTCTCCACAGAGGACGAATCTTGTCCTGGCCACCAACATCCCAAACGTTGAACTTGACGTTCTTGTAGGTGACCGTCTCGACGTTGAAGCCGACGGTGGGAATGGTGGTGACGTCCTGGCCGAGCTTGAGCTTGTACAGGATTGTTGTTTTTCCAGCAGCGTCGAGACCCAGCATCAGCAGTCGCATCTCCTTTGATCCGAAGATCTTGCTCATAACCTTGGAAAGTTGGCCACCCATGATTGCGAATGTCGGTTATCGAAGCTTCGTTGCAGGTTGGTTTTCGTCGCGAGAGAGAAAAAGTCGAGAATGCGCAGATCGCGGATGATGGAGATGAAGGAGGGAGGGGCTTGCAGAAGCGAGTTGCAAGTCGAAGTGTACGAGTCGACTGAAACGGAGTTTGTATGCAGGGCGCAACAAATTCTATGGCAAGACACTTTTAGTTAGCAGCAGGTCAGAAACAAGGTTATGCGCAAGCGCGTTTGCATTGCAGGCGAATCTTTCTGCTTGTGCTTTCTTTCTGGTAGCATTTATCTTCCAGGGCTCAACGAAGCGACCAAGCAAGAAATGCTGTGAAAGCTTCAAGGGGAAGAATATGTAGTGAAAAAGGAGATGAGCAAATAGATGCTGTGATGGCCTCTCAACTTACATTAAAACGTGGCACTTGCAGTGCGAGAAGAAAGAATCTCGGCGATGCTCGACTACCAACGACTAGAAGAGACGAGAGTTACAGTCAAACGTATGAGGGCGAGGCACAACGCGCGCGAGCCACCAAAGGAACGTGAATATTAGAAGAAAACGGGGGTTTCGATCGATTAACGGCGAAGAAGAATCCCTGAAGATACAAGCTCGACAGGAGGCAATAGAAGAGAAGACGACAAGAATGGGATTAAACAGTCGAATTAGAGAGCGCGAGAAGTAGAGAGAGAGAGAAGAGAGAATGTGGGGGAATGCGCCGCGAAGAGCTCGACGCAAAATGTGGTGATGGGTTTGGTTGCTGGCAAAGGAGGGACGAAAGATGCGATCAATTGCGACGCGGCACGTGTGGATGGGCAGATGCTAAAAACGAGTGTGGAGGCACAGGCAAGCAGGTACAGGCACAGGTACCGGTACACGCCGTTCTCTAGACCAGGTACCAGCAGAAGCTTTAGCCAGTGCTAGTGCAAAGGGGACATGGAATTAGGTGTCCTCTTTTCTCTCGCTAATTTGCGATCAATTGATGAATTAATCGAAGCCTGTGAATCGAATCGGGGGGAAGGCAGCGCAGCATTCAGGCGTGCAGAAGAGCAAGCTAGCAGGTAACTGGCCATCAAATCTAATTTTGGGCAGGGCCCCGGCCTGGGCGATGGGGCTTGCACGGGGCATTGAATCATTGAGCCAAGATTGAATCCATTTCTGCAAATGTAAGTGCTTCATGCAGCGCATCGCAGAAATTGGAGTAAACAGCACAGCGCAATTTGGTGCCCTCTTGCAGCGGGCTAGCCTCCACCGTTGGTTGAGCCGGGCTTTGCTGCGCCCAGCGGTGGTAGCGATACCTTGAGTCTCAGGCGCATTTATAAGGAGCTTGAGCACCAAGATAGCCCCAGTGCCCTACAGACACTCGACAACGCCGGACTCCCAGCAGGCCTCTCCTCCTAAACCTTGTATCGCCCGTCCCCCGCCGCTAGGGAGGCGTGGCCAATGGCGGCTGTGGAGCGCATGCAGTCATTTTCAGGGGTTGCCGCTTGATAATCTCCGCATCGTCGCTGTTTAAGCCAGCAGGTATCTGTACCTGGACGTGCCTTTTCTTTCCATCTTCCATCCAATGTCAATTCTCACAATCAGTTGACGACATCAAATTCTTCAGGGCCTGTGCGCTGCTATATCGCGTTTGATGCAAGAAATGGGTAACAGCAGTTTTCGCTGAGCTCCACAGCAGCCAATTTAGGAGGACCGTCCATTATTAGCAGCAGTTGGATCATTGGCTGGTCTGTGAGTAGTATCTTAGTTTCTGTTCGTAACAGCTTCTTGTTAGTCGCTTGAACTTTCACTCAAACTCATATGTATAATATACAATCATCTGCAACTCAATTTCGTCAATTGACAATCAACCACACACAAAAAAGAGCCCAACCTACCATATTCAAGCTTTACCCTAAATAAATCCCAACAAAGTCCGGGGCCTTTACATACTACATACCTGATTCATACATCGTATAGCTCACACCCAACTACCTACCCTAAATAAATACCTACGGATTTCACAACTCAACTCACCTCTTTAACCCCATGAATCATGAATCAGCAATAAACAACATGAATATTAATCAATAGCCTCCCACTCAAGCTTCTTTTTTAAACTCGGCTCTACTCCAAACCTCCAACCCCCAAAACCTGCATCACCTGCCCCATCCGGCAACTCTCACCTCTCCCATGGCCCACATGTGCTCTTTCACGATCTCCAGCTCATGCAGATCGGATGCTGTCAGCTCGTACCGAAGGCCGTAGAGCATGTTCTGGCCTCTTCTCTTTTTGAAACAAATTCTTGGCACGCGCCAATGAGCGGTAAAAGAAGAACAAAAGGATACCAAGCCAGAGATGGCAGGTTGCAAATGTCATATTGGACAGGTGGGATATCCAGCTTGTAGATCTAGTTTCTCCTATAAATTCTGTGATTCCCAACGTTTGATCCAACTACAAAACCCTCAATCTTGATATCCTCACTCAATCTGTTGCCCAAGGCAAACAACCGTCAAAATGAGAATCTCCACCCTCTCCGCGGCCTTCATCGCCCCAGCCCTCGCCGCTCCCACTACCTCCCAAGCATCCTCCACCAAAGTCGTCTACGCCAACTCGGGCCACATCTACCTCGCCTCCTACGACGGCTCCAAATTCACCACCGCCGTCAACTCCTCCTTCCCAAACACCGACCCTTCTTGGCTCGCCTTCGTCCCCCCCAACAGTCTCTACGCCGTCAACGACATCGCCTCAAACACCTTCCTCTACAACATCAACACCAATACCAACACCATCAAGCAGACCACCAACAAGCAAGGCTCCGGCGGCGTCGTCCACCTCGAGGCCAACAAGGCCGGCACCCGCATGCTCGGCGCCGGCTACGGCTCCGGCAAGATTGACGTCTGGAACATTGAAAACGGCGGGCTGTCCCTCATCAAGAGTATCACGTCTCCGGGCCCCCTCGGCCCTGATCCCGATCGCCAAGACGCGCCTCACCCGCACCAGACCGTCAACGATCCCACCGGCCGCTACTTCTTCGCCAATGACCTGGGCACCGACTCCATCCTCGTCATAGACTCCCAGAACGACGCCTTCAACATCGTCAACCGCATGGCCGTCGTGCCCGCTGGCTCAGGTCCCCGCCACGGCGTCTTTTACCCCTTTGGCGCCGCAAAGGCCACCCACTACTTCCTGCTCTGCGAGATGGGCAACGTCGTCATCTCGTACAAGCTCAACTACACCGACAACGGCAAGGGCATTGAGTTTACTACCACACAGGTGCTCAACACCTTTGGTCCCAACAGCCAGAAGCCAGCGGGCGCGGGTGCCGGCGAGCTTGTCCTCTCCCCCGACAACAAGGACCTGTACCTCTCCAACCGTCTAACCGGCCAGGCCACCGACAACATTGCCCATATCAAGCTCATTGATAACGGCGCCGACAATGTGCAGCTCCTTTGGATCAACTCGGTGTCCTCGGGCGGCACCGGACCTAGAATGTTCAGCATTAGCAACGACGGCAGCTCCCTGTTTGTAACCAACCAAGATGGTGCTCTCGGCGTGGCGGCCATTTCTCGCAACGCCACGGATGGCTCGCTCGACACCAAGTTCCACGGCACCATCAGCAACAGCGCATTTGGCGGCCAGGGTCCCCAGTATATCAAACAGATTCAGTAAAGATTATATCGCGAAAGTTGTTTTGTCTTGTACACGAGTAAGAAAATGATGAGATATGTTGATCCAAGTTAGTGTTATTGGTAAATCGTCCTTGTAAGCTAGAAAAGAAGTTGAGAAAGATAATTAATGACTGGGTACTCCAAAACTCCGCAATTACCAGCTCTAGTTCACTCCAGAAACACGGCTTTCCCTTTTCCCTTTTGAATCCTCCGTAACACCATAAGAAGCGTTGCCGCTCTACTGTCTGGTCAAAGCAGATAAAGATAACCTCGCCTCCTGTCCTAAAAAAACTCCTTGCCCGCGTATTCAGCATGACAATAAAATAAATCCCAATTGAAGGGGGGCATCAAACATGAGGATATACATTTAGCAAAAGAAATGTACATGCAGACCTATGGTCGATATTCGATAACGTATCGTCGCTCTACCTGCTGCAGGGTGGAAGAATCGTTTTCCCCTTCGAATTTGAGGTCAACCTTGCCGTTGGACGCCATGCTGTGGACCTCGGCCTTGTAAAACGTGGTCGTCTGGGGATAAAGGGCAAGGACGATATGGCCCGCTTCGTAATCTTTGAGGGTGCTGGACTGGCTTTCCGCCGTAATGGGAATCATGTTGCTGGCGCTTGATCGGTATTCTTTCTGTTTGCTTTGGTCCTCCGGCTCAATGTCGATGACCTTGTACCGCCGACTCTTTCCTTCGCCGGAGACCAGCGCGACTTCGCCTAGTATCCAGTCGGACGTCTGTTCACCGTTGACGGCCTTGGGTTTGAACGCTACCTCGTCGCCCTTTGAGAAGAGAATCTTGGACTTGTTTAGAGAGCTAGAAGCTCCGCCGGCACCGCTGATGGACCCGGGCGGCTCGACGCTGTCTGCCTTGGGAGGGATGCTGTCCCTGTCACGATTGCTGCTCCGGTCGCCATGCTTTCGGGAAGCACTGGCCATGGGGCTGGGCACGGGGGAGTCGCCAGCACCGTCGAAATCGTAGAGAGAGGCGGCCGCGGCGCTGTCCCTGGTGGTGGACCTCTTGGACGGACCGGCCGAGGCGGCTTCGGCTTGCTCCTTGGCAACAACAACGGCACGCACCAACTTGAGCTGCTCCATGAGATTCTTGGCCATGGTGATGTTGTTCTCGGAGTTCTTGACGCCGGAGCGGCAGAGATGCTCCATCTGCTTCATCATGTCGGTGGGCACGCTGTTGGGGTCCATTGTGCCGGCCTGCTTGTCCAGGCCGACCAGCTGGTCCAGGTTGTCGTTGTCGGCGTTGATGCCGCCGATGAGGTCCTGGAAAGAGTTTTTAGCCGACTCCCATATCGTGGCCTCCTCTCCATGGGCCCCGCCGTTGTTGCGGTTCGAGCCGCGGCCGCTGCGGTTGCGCTGCGACATGTCGCGTCGGCCAGGCTGGCTGTAGTACGGTCCGAGGTCTTCGTGCAGGTTACTGACTTCGCGCTGGTGCGCTTTGCGATTAGCCATCGTGGTCAAGTCTCTCGGTGGGTGCCGCGCGGTTTTCGCCGACCGGCCCCAGCCGTGCGAGCCAAGGACCCGGGAATGGGGAGGACAAGAAATGCACGCCAGAGCCGCGAGAAAGGAAACAAAGACAAAGAGAGCAGCAACGAGATGCTATGCCATGCGGGCTAAAAACGACAAAATGACAAAATGACAAAACGACAGACAACGACAAAAAGGATGGACTGGATTGGACGATGCTGGGAGATGCAGGAGAACGAGCCAACTCGGTATAAACGACACTACTGCAGGACTGGGGGGGTCGCTGGAGCGCTGTGGACTTACTGGCTGTCTGCTCCCTGCCCGAGTGGGTGCTGCTGGCTGACTCGCTTGTGCTCGCTAAAACGTGCGTTTGCGAGCCCGTCTGGCCGCTGTGCGCTGCGATGCGACGCGTCGTTCAGGCGCGGATGGCGGAGGGGAGAAGGAGAGGCAGAGGAGAGGCAGAGGAGAGGAAGAAGAAGGCGAGAGTCTCGATCCGACAGGCAGATATGCGAGAGAGAAAAGGGCTGGGAGAAACAACGAGTGGCCGGGCCGGGGGATAAGTTTCAACCCATTTTATGCGCTAGGGAGGGCTCAAGCGACAGGCACGGCGGGCAACCAGGTACGAGGCTCGGCCAGACCTGTTTTTGTGTCGATTCTGCGCAATGATGGCGTCGCGGCTCCGTTTGCGCCTGGATGATGATGTTTGGCAGACAAAGTTTGGGTCTGGCGCGAGCAGAGGCGTGGTCTGGTGACGGATGCCTGGCGCTGGAGCTGGTCGCGAACTGGACGCTGCGCCGGGCCATCTATGTCCCGCAGCCTACTACTACTAGTAGTACTAGCAGTAGTAAGCTGGAGCAAGCTGGAGCGACGCCGGGGATACCTGCGCGACCACAGCGGGCGCGGCGGGCGCGGCAGCGCTTTGGCGGGTAGAGCTGCAGGTACCCAGCAGGTCTACCTTGCTAGGGCAGCCCTGTGTGCCTTGGACAGTCAGTACTCGCAATCAACACCCGTGGACATCTATGGGTACAGGTGCAGTATGTGGCTGTCAGCCTTCAACTACTGAGCGCCACCAGAGGCTACAGGTAATCTCAAGTCGACGCCAGTGCCCTGTTCCGGTCTTCAGCTCTCCAGATGCCTGATTATTACATGCCACTGGGCTCCGCTGCATGCCGGCTTAGTGCTGTTAGTGGACGAGCCAGTGTTAGAGTTGGCGGCTCGGATCGCGGATCAGCAACGCATCGGCCTCTATCAAAGCATGTTCTGTGGCCTTGAAATACGAAGTACGAGAGTTTGATCAGTGCGAGAACAACGATTTGTCCAAACAATTATATTTCCTACTTGAGGTACATTTACCCAGACTATCTGTGCGACTGTTCTTGTATATACGCGCATATACAAAAGTATCATTGCCGATATCAGTCACGTTAGCCACCACTACTCTTCCTCCTGTCCACCACCCTTTAGCTGACGTTGATGTTGGCATTGCCAGAGCTGAAGTATCCCTCGACCGCAACAATCTGGTAGTCCAGCTGGCCCAGAGTCAGGCCCAGGTTGCGCCAGGCATTGAAGTGGTTGCCAACGTTGACCGAGCCGCTGGAGCGGTGGTTGCGGCGCACCGACCAGTACTGGTAAAAGGTGGCCGTGCCGATGATGGACGGCTGGTTGACGCGCTGCGTGCGGTAAATGTCGTAGACGCTGCCGTCAGACGTCACCTCGCCCAGCTTGGTCGTGCCCGTGGACGGGTTGTAGGTGCCAAAGTTCTCGACAATGTAGTACTCGATGAGCGGGTTCTTGGACCAGCCGTAGATGGAGAGGTAGCTGTTGCCGTTGGGGTTGTAGCTGCCGGAGTAGTTGATGGTCCTTGAGTGGCGTTAGCTTTCTGGCATGAATCCTGGTATGAATAGGGCATAACAACACTCTGGCGAGCTACTTACCTGGTGCTGCTGCCCGGGTTCCATCCCTTGCCTCCCACAAAATTGCCCGAGTTGGACCAGTTGACGCTGAACGAGCCGCCAGCGCCGTTGGTGTAAGTCACGCCGGAATGGCCGTCGTTCCAGTACGAGTAGTAGTATCCGTTGTTGGTGCCGGTGCCGGGGCCAATGGTCTGACGCTTCTCCACGTCCACAACTTCCACGTTTTCGGTGGGAGCGGACAGGACTCCGGTAATAGCGGCAAAGCCGGCGAGGAGAGATGTGAAGGCGACCATGATGTCGATGAGGCTTCTTTGTCTTACTGTGGTGGACTATGTGAATCTGAGTTGTCTGGCTGTTGCTGCACTTGAAGACTCTGGATCGAGGCGGGCTGGGTCGTCGTTTTATAAGTCTGTTGGCGGATAATTGCAGCAACGGCTGGCTCCAGAGCGACTAGGTGCATGTGCTGATTCGTTTTACCGCACCAATAGGCATTTTGCTTCTCATGAATACATTACGCCTTGCTCTCTTATTCTGACGTGGCAATGTCTGAGCATAAACTACATGTACTGGGAAATTACAGCTCTCCACGAACACGACGTCTGGACTGAAGTCCTTAGCTCCGGCACATGCAAGAATCGGTACACTTCATCTACTGGCTAACGGCTAATTTGGTCTTGGCAGCTCGGTGATCGAAGTTGAAGAAAAAAACAAAAAAGGAGAATAATGGATAAAAACATATCCAGTAGCGTGCGAGGGATTGATTAATATGGAGGTAGTTTCCGCTGTTCGTAACTGTCATATGTGGATGGACATGGGGGCGTAGTAAACCGCAATGGGAAACAAAATGGAGTATTCAGAATAGCCACGCTACAATTGCAATATCCTGGTCTCAGATGACGAACAATCCCATCTTTTCCGCAAGGTAGCAGCAACGATGGGCAGCCATGCAGCATTAGCTGTATTGAGTCCATATGCTTCCAATTAACCATAAACTTCTCCAACACCCTTGCCCGCAGCTGCATACACCCCGACGAATATTGACAGGAAAACATTCCCCCCTATTATCCTAGTGCCGATGAAGCAGTCCGGGAAATAAAAAATCGGGGACTCAGAGGTATTGATTTGCGGGGTGAAGGCGGCTTGGCCTGCAGCTTGTCTAACGGCTAAATTGGATATGTATATAGTCGGATCGCGGAGAAGGCACAGTTGCGTGCTGCTGACACGATGTTTCGATGGCATGTTTTCTGTTAGTAATGGTGTTTGTGTGATTAAACAAAGATTTATTTATTTTGCCTAAAGTCAGCTGTAAAGGAGACAATGCATTAGGAACAGTTGACTTTGCCACTTTTGAAGTGGAAGAATTGAGAATGATTGAAGAGTAAGCCGCCATTGCGTAAACGAGACTCCTCCTGGAGCTATGCTGGAGGAGATGATAGACTTGATGAGATTAAAAGAGTATTTTTTGCGAACAACATAATGGCTGTTTAATTTAAACTAGGTATCTTCGGATAAAGTCGTATAATATAGTTACTTGAAAAACGTTGCGCGGGAAAGACTGAGCGAGTATACAGAGCAGAGAATGCGTGTATGTAATGCTTGAAAGACAGAGGCAGTAGAGGCAGCTACTTAAATACATGTTAATTTAGTATTCTACCTGACTCCAGCCATGTCTCGAAAATTCGAGGTTCAGGCAGAGGAGCCCGAAGTGACTGAAGAGACTGAAGCGAAATGAAAACCGCCTGTGAAGCATTTATTGGAAACACCTGCGACCCTTCTCTGAAGAGTCTTTCCTGAAGCTTTTGAAACTTGGAACTTCAGTCTCTTCCTGAGATTATTGATCGTCTCACGATAGCAGCTCTTCCGCTGTCTATCTATTTATTGACTAGCATTGTTCTACATTTTGTAATTACATGCTTTCCAAATACTCTATATCTACATGTACGTAGTCATTCGTCGATCTTTATGATTCAGCCACATGACAGAACCAGCAGCCTATACCAATACATGCTTTAGAGGAGGGAAACTACGTAGTTAAGGAATCATTCCGTCGTTGAGAGACACATAGTGTGTGAGATGAAATTGGCGATATGATATTAGCAGCCTCAATGTACGTACCAATACTGACAGCCCAGCTCCTCTAGAACACGAGGGACGGCTTGGGGAGAGTCAATAGTTGGCAATGGCGATTTATCAAATGCGTGCGATATGCCGTGGAGCCTTTTCGAAAAAGAGCACTCAAGCATGCGATGTTGGAGTTCTTTGCTTTCCTGTCTTGACTTTCTTGTATCAGCATTGTTGCCATGTTTTGAACCAGCAGCCGTTCCCCCGACGTCTTGTTCAAGATGTGAGATATCAGAGAGTGTGTCACCATCAAATCTGGAACCGCGTAATTGGTTTAGTGGTAAAATTCTCCGTTGCCATCCGCAACGTCGGGGAGCCCTGGGTTCGATTCCCAGATTACGCAGTAAATATCTCTTTTTTTGGGTGTATTTTTGCTATCGTGCAATACTCTATCTTTTTACTCTGTCGGTCGATGGCTGTGGTTTGTGGTGTTTGTGACGCAGGCAGCATGGTGTCCGGCTTGTCGATTGTAAGTAACCGAGTCGGAATGCCGTGCTTTTTTCGCGTCATTTTGCACTATAATGAACACTTCCCGGTTGTTGGATGCGGACACATTTGATCAAATAAAGAAAAGCAAGAAAGGAGTTTTACTTGGAAGGTTTTTGAAAGGTTTATTTGCTGTTGCTTTTATTTCCAGTTACCTATTCTCTCTGCATTTACCAGTGGCTTAGAGTTCAATGTTCGCTGGCTGCGCACTCGAAAGTTCCATAACAGTAAACTCCTATAGCATAAATACAAGTTCATGTAGTCATAGCGACGATTTTTTCTTCATTTATTATCTCTTGAGACGAAAGTTCCGTATTTTAAGCACTAATATGAAATGCCCGACCTGGCCTTTCATAGACGAAGAAGACTTCTTCCACAATCACCCTTCCACACGACAACACAGCCATAGCATTCTCTCGACGAGGGACTGGCTGACACCTAAGTCCAACAAACTGAAAAATCGCGAAAAATGGAGACGGCTAGTTGAAAGGCATCGGTGAACTCGCGGTATATCTACTCCCAAACCGAACGCAGCCGCCAGCGACGTACATAAATCTGGACGGTGAGCATGTCGCAGATGTACAAAACAGCTTTTATAAGCAGATCAGAGTCACGCTGGTAGTCCACCGCCAACTACGTACCTAGGCAAACGCTGCACAGGCGAGAAAGACGCCAAATTGTTTTTGTCTCGCAAAGAATGTTTTGTTTGCTTAACTTGAAATGGCTCTGCAGAATACACACGCATGTATATGACCGTATGATCAACTACTAATTATTTTTCAAGGCATCGTTTGCATTTACGACGAATCAAAACGCTACAGGCCGATTTCCTCTCTCTTTTCTACTTCTAGGTACCCCGGGCCAAACGCGTTTGAGAGTCTCTTGCTGGAGTCACAGTAGGAGAAAAGGTAGCGGCCATGCTGACAGCAGATACACTCGACAAAAGCAAATGATCAAGTCGTCGCAATCTACTGATTCAGAGATCGGATGATAACGTTCGCTGGGACATTTCGCTTCGTTGGAACCTGAGGTTCAAAACATGATGGAAATGGACCACGGAGGCGCATCTTGAATGAGGTGTACATTCTGCGTAACAGCCCGCTTCTTGTGAGAGTATAGTATACAAGGCTAGTTACAGAGACTTTTTTTGAAACATTACGGCAGCCATGGTTGCTATTCCAATTCTGTCGGCGGGATGGCTGATGAAGGCTTTGATTGCAATCAACGATTATATAGCTCCCCCCCTCTTTCAACCGGCCTTTATTATAGTAAAAAGTTAGGCATCCAACACCCTAGTTCTACTATTGCCTATACTCCAGCTGTAGCTTAATGAAGCTGTTACTCTACTTGGAAAAGTTTTCGATTATCACATATACTTAAAGTACATATAGCATCTACAGCATCTATAACACCACTAGCAGTAGTAGCAGTAGTAGCAGTAGTAGTTCAAAACCGCATCCTGGCCTTAGATACGTCTAACACGCCCATATCCGCATATATTAGCCAACTGGACTGGCTGGCGAATCAATATTGAGAACCCCTCTCCTGGTGCCGGCACCATTGTCTGGTTCAAGAGCTTCTTTGTCCTCGTCTCTCTCATCTTCAGTGTCCTCCTCGCTCGTGGTTTCTGCGTCTTCGGCCACGTAGCGTGTAGCTTTCGGGTGGTGGTCCTTGATGACCAACGATGCCCATTTCCTCACTACGGCTGCTACGTATGGGTTGTGCATCTTGTCGCCGTACATGGCATGGAGTAGGACGTATGATGGCCATTCGAGGAAGTCTGGGTCAAAAGATTGTTCGGAGTAGTCGCGGTATAGCGTATGATTCGTCATCGCGCCTCGCGCGCTCTTTCCTCTGGTGAAGTGTGCCTTTTTTATGTTCATCTGCATCAGTCCTACGTGTGATGTTACGGATTTGGCTCTCTCCGCTTGACCCCTCGCTTGACATCTGACAGTAGCAGTAGTAGCAGTAGTAGCATTAATAGCATCCGTAGCATCAGTAGCATCAGTAGCATCAGTAGCATCAGTAGCATCAGTAGCATCAGTAGCATCAGTAGCATCAGTAGCATCAGTAGCATCAGTAGCATCAGTAGCAGCAGTAGAAGCGATAGAAGCAGCAGTAGCAGCAGCAGTAGCAGCAGCAGTAGCAGCAGTAGCAGCAGTAGAAGCGATAGAAGCAGTAGCTGTAGTATGATTCCAATGGCACCCGGCTTCACTCAGCACACCACAGCCCATGACGCATTATAAATCATTATTGGTTTTAGACATTATATGCAGCGTAACACATTCTATAATTAACAAACATTACTGACGGCCATCTGACACTTAGTCCTTGTCCGGCAAGACAAGAATTTTCAAAGTTCGGCCTTCAGCGTAGCCTTTGCAGTGGTAAAGGTAGTGGTGGTGGCCGTGGCGCATACGCAGCCCTGCCCGGCGATACTGGTCAAAGGCGGTGACTTGCACGTCGGTTCGGTGGTGAAAGAAGCATAGGTAGTGGTGGGCTCTGGAGTCGGCTCAACCAACTCGGCCTTGACAAGGACAGGGATGATCTGGCCGGTGCTGAGGCTGAAAGACTGGTGGTTCAGCACAGTCAGAATGCTGCCAATCTCGCCAGAGTGGCTGGTAATGCTGATCCAGGTGTTGTCGTCGTGGGAAAAGACGTCGTCAATGACAAGCTTGCTACGTGCGACCTGGTGGGCAGAAGTCTCGCCCTCGTCCTCGTTGCCGCGCCACAGCAGGTCGTTCTCTGAAAAGCCCTTCTCAAATAAGAAATGGGGCGCAAATGCGTGGATCTGAGTCTTGGTAGAGCGGCGATCGCAGGTGTGGATGCTGATGCTCTCGCGGAAAAGCTCCTTGATGGTGGGTTTGAAGGAATGTGAATGAGGCAGGTCGAGAGTGGCAAAGGTAATGTTGGCGGTCTGGATGCATCGCTTGAGGGGCGAGCTGTAGAATGACTCAAAATAGGGCATCTTTTCCTGTTCAAAACGTGACTTGTAGTAGGCGTTGGCCTTGCTGGCCTGCGCGATACCGTTGACAGTCAATTGGGCATCGGACCAGGTAGCAGTGCCATTGCCATCGAGTTCACCCCAGTAGCACTTTTGAAAAAATAATGTTAGTGACCGACTGAGGGCTTATGAATGTTATCTAAGACTCACGTTCCACGCAGGAGTGCCGTAAAAGGTCTCGGCGGCGTTGTGCCATCCCTCGCCGTGGCGGCCCATGAAGAGCACCTTGTAAGTGGTCTTCTTGTCCCTTCTGCACTCCTCGTTCAAAGAGTCGACATAGTTGGCAAAGCGCTGCCACTGAGTCTTCTTGTGACGAGGGTCGAACTTGGCATCGGTGGGATATGTCCTGTTGAGGAGGCCAAAGTTCTGGTTTGCCTATGAGATGTGTGAGTTTGGCCAGCTTCGATGTCTTGAGAGCAGTGTTTGCGTACATAGTCAAAGGTGCTGGGATTGGTGTTGGGATCATCCTGGAGGAAGAAGCCCGGAACCGAAGTGTACTTGATGTCGTCGCAGCTGGAGACTTCTTTCCAGGCAATGGCGCCGGGAGCAAGCGCTAGGACAGCTGATAGCAGAGAGGACTTCATCTTGGTGGAAGACGCTGTGGTGTGTTGGAGGCGTCGGAAAGCTGGCTAAGAAGCAGGATTTCGGATCGAGCTCCGAGCAGGTGATGCGCCGCGCAGCCTTATATAACAGCGTAGAGCTCTGTGTCAATGCCTGCCGCAACGTTGGAATGTAACGACGACAGGGCCCATGAAGTCATATGGAGCGCCAAATGCTACTCTGGGGCCTGTCAGCAATTGGGCCGAGCAGCCGCTGTTAGCGTGCTGTTGTCGGTGTCGAGAGCAGAACGGCCAAGATGTCACTGTAGATGAGGCGCCCTGTAGGCTCCAATCGATCGGGAACGTGGCGGGCCAGGCCGGGGTTGGAGGCTCCAAGTTGGGTGTGAAGCATCTGGATGCCCACGTGTAGGAGCAGCTTGGCGGCGTTCTTGGCTACTTGCAGTTCCTGGATCGGACAAGGTAGAGTATTGGCCTATTGCTGAAGATAGCCTTGAATCCATCCTGCTGCTAGAATTGGACGAAAGGCCCTTGGAGGACTTTTGAAAAAGACAGGGTCCATGGCGGGATACTAGAGTGTCAAGTGGAAATGGTAGAGCACATATTGAAAGACCAACCGATAATCCAAGAGAGCAGTACAGATAGACCAATTGGTCCCCACAGTCAGGTTTTCAACTCCATCCTATTGAAGACAGCGTCTTTGGGTCCTCGAGAGAAGATGGTGAATGGACGAAGCGAGAAAAGCAATCTGGATGAATCTATTAAACATTGAAGCTGCAGATTGACTTCACGTGCTAGCGCCATTCACCTGGGCCCTTTTAGTGGGAGCCACAGGGCTCAAAGCTGCCCACGCCCACTAACCCGTGCGATAAGATAGCGGTGGCATGTCACTTCATTTCCCCGCAGTCGAGTAACTCGTTGAACCCCTGAACAAGCAGCTTCTCGAAATTCCAGCACCCGTGGTAGCTTCACCAACGCCGCCTTTAGAGCTTCACAAAGGTGCCAACGAGCTGCGAATTGACATTCCGCGGTTTGCGCGACTAACTGCAAACCTTTATTGCATCCTTGCATCCGACACTAGACCGAATCAGCTCCTTTGTCCTTGCGCTTTCGCATCATGAGCGCACCGACCTTTGAAGATCTCGAGCAGCCTCGAGGAGAACCTGCGCCGGAGCTTCTCGACGGTCGCATCTGGGTAGATGGCTGCTGGGACTTTTTCCATCATGGTAAGACTCCGATTTAGTGCCCATGTTTCTGCCATTGGTACTCTGCGACCTCTTTGCTAACGTATCTGGCGTGGTTCTTAGGACATGCTGGAGCTATGGTTCAAGCTCGACAGCTTGGCGATGAGCTATACGTTGGTGTCCACTCGGACGAATCGATCCTTGCCAACAAGGGCCCTACAGTCATGGATCTCGACGAGCGGTACGTTCACCCTATTCGCGACAAAAATCACACAAGGTGCTAATTCATTGGCATGCAGTCTCGCAGCTACAGATGCCTGTCGTTGGGTCACTAAATCGGTTGGCCATGCCCCCTACGTCACGCAGCTCCCCTACATCTCGCACTACGGCTGCCGATACGTTGTTCACGGCGACGACATTACCTCCGACAGCGATGGAAATGACTGCTACCGCTTCGTCAAGGAGGCTGGGCGGTTCAAGGTAGTTAAGCGCTCTCCGGGAATTTCCACCACAGACCTCGTTGGACGCATGTTGCTATGCACTAGGACGCATTTCATCAAGTCTCTGAAGAAGGTGCTGGCTGGAGAAGAGGGCGTAGGCACGGCAGAGGAGCGCAAGGTCCAGTCTGAGGCCATGTTGGACAGAATTAAGCTGTACGCGACGGACGAGACTGCAAAGAACCCCGGCGTCGATGTCTGGTTCTGGCATTCCGCAATACCCGAAAAAGCAGGTTCCAGCGAGGGAGTCCGCGGATCCTACGAGAGCTTCCTCGAGGGAGCTGGCAAGAAGCCTGGCCAGCGCGTGGTGTACGTCGATGGCGGCTTCGATCTCTTTTCCAGTGGCCATATTGCATTCCTGTGTAAGGTACTGGCAGAGGAAGACAAGCTTGCGCGCGAGGCAGGCTGGTTCTCCGCAGAGGCCACGGAGAAGAGAAAGCAGGCAAACGGTGGAAAGGACTACGGCCCGGCATATGTCGTGGCGGGTGTTCACGAGGACAGAGTGATTAATGAGTGGAAGGGCGTTAATTACCCCATCATGAACATCTACGAGCGTGGACTCTGCGTCCTTCAGTGCAAGGTAAGACCAGTTCTAACCATCCTTGTTCACTTTGCATCTTATACTGATTGCTTTTTCTTGCTCTAGTATATCGATGCGACCGTTTTCGGGGCTCCTTTTACGCCGACTGAGAGCTACCTTTCGGATCTGCCATGGGGCATTCCCCACGCAGTCTACCATGGACCGACAGCATTTATGCCCTTGACATACGACCCGTACACGGCACCCAAAGCGATGGGCATATACCGCCAGATCGGTGAGCACACGTTCTCTCACGTCAATGCGGGCGAGATCGTGCAGCGAATCATGAAGAGCCGCGACATGTACGAGGCGCGACAGCGGGCCAAGGGCGTCAAGGCTGAGGTGGAAGCGGCGGCGAGGGCGCGCGAGCTGTTAGAGGAGGAGCAGCGCAAGAAGGAGGCGGAGAGGGGAGTCTTGTCAGGCTGAAGCAATGTATTGTTGCAGCCATGGTTGCGTGCATTGAACGGACGGTCACAGCAGGCGATGTGATATTTCAACTTGTTTTCTGGAGTTTTGGGCAATACCCACAGAGAGTCTTCAACAGGCCAGAAGAGAGAAAATGAATCTGGAAGAGGGTATTAGAATACAAAATACATACGTGTAATACATAGAAGCGCGTACTGGCTTGGCGACGAATTGTCAATTGGCCAAATGCGAATAATTCATGGCTTTTGCGTGCTGAGCTGTGGTTGGGCGGAATGTCACCGCCACGGCTTCTGACCACATGAGGACGGGCTTATGCGCCGGCGGCCATCGATGACCTCATCGCTGTCATACACAGCCAAACAGAGTTGCGTAACAGCGATGAAATGGAAAAGAGGGGGGGGTTCATTGTTGGGCGTTGCTGTGTTCCTTACATGGAGGCCACGGCTATTGACGGCACCGACTATTCCGCCTTTTAACTCTGAGGATTTTTTTGAGTGGGGATCGTTGATAGGACGTCAATGTGTTAGTGCTACCGATACGGAATTGGGGGAGCTGATATGAGAGAAGAGGCGTTTCGGGACATGCTGAGGTTAAAGAGTGTAATTGCAATTCTACAATTAAGGTGAATTGGAAAAGAGAAATGAAATGATAAGAAAGTAAAACGAAGA
The DNA here is from genome assembly GCF_001481775.2 of Trichoderma gamsii. NCBI lineage: Eukaryota > Fungi > Ascomycota > Sordariomycetes > Hypocreales > Hypocreaceae > Trichoderma > Trichoderma gamsii. The sequence goes on from NW_020171361.1 coordinate 292,853, forward strand.
GGAAGAAGAACAACACCAACAGCACGAGAGCAAGATGTGACTCCCCTTGATTCGACTCCCGGATCGGAGACGGCGCCAATTGAGTGTCACTGCGAGGTATCATCGCGCAATCGGCGAATCTGTCTGCTAAACCCAACGTCCCGAAGACGGAGGCTTCAAAAGCTGATCAAATTGATCAACTTGGCGCGCCCTTCACCCCGCATTGTCTGTCAACGAGCTGCAGTTGCCTTATCGGAATGCATACATGTCGTACTAAAGTAAGGAGGGATGTCACACCCTCACTCATTGTGCATTGATTAAATTACAATTACCTACATGCAATTGGCTTACATATCGACATCATGTCTTTTTTTGTCTGTATCTCGTCGTCATGCTTGCCATACTATCTTATCTGACTTGATATTGGAAATCACAGCTTACGCCAGATTTGGCACGAAGGGGGCCGCGGCCTAAGCGAAAACAAGCGGGTCGGAGCATTTCCGCACGCCGGAAAGTTGGGCCGGGCTGTTCGGCATCGGCTCTTGGGGCTCCGCTTTGGCGGGGGGACGATACAGAGGGCGGAATTTACAGCGATAGGTGCTGTATTACAGAGGTACAACTGCCGAGAGCAATTGAGTTGATCTTTCATTCACTCAAGTAAAAAATCCCATGACACAATTAGCAGTCATGAGCATAAGAGCAATTACGTACGAAAGGCGTCCTAATAAAAACAAACAGTTGCACGCTATTTATAACAGAAAAAGGCTGAGACACCAGCTCGGCACATGGGTGGCGCGGGCAGACACGGGATAGTACAGGCGCGATATCAGAGTTGCGGGTTGATAAACCTTCAGTGGTCACCTGCCCATGCTTTCAGAATAGCCAGTCAAGGGGGCCCCCATGGCTTTCTTGCATCTTAATTCGTCTTTTTTCAGGCAAATCTGTAATCATTTCATCTCGTATAGCTAATCTTTCTTGTGTCGAATATTTAATTCTGCTTACTTCTTGCAGGCTGGGGGTCATTCTCTTTCCACATCAAGTCACTGGTGCTTCATCACGGATCCCCACAGCCGCATCCTGTGTCAGTAACTGGAAACAATAGCTCCGTTTTTAGGAGCATCCTCTATCATCTCTAATCTGTACTACTTTCTACGAGATTGATAATAATCTGATACCGTTGCTAGTGCAATTGCCCGTCCACGCCCTTTGTCAAGTGTCTTCTGTCCTCGCCTATCTGCTAGTTTTTAGCTTCTAGCGCCGCACATGGAACGACAAGTTTTTTTCCTTAGCAAGAACCCACTTTACGCCGCACCGACTTTCTCTTCTCCTAGAGTAGCCGCCTGTCTAACTAACTAACGAGCTGGGAACCACAATCTACCGTTTCCTATCAACTTGTTGGCTAGCAGCCGGAGGTTTGGGTGGATCCTGACCAGCAGGACGGGATAAGCACCTTTTTTTCTGGTACCAGGGCGGAGCCGATTTGCCTCTTTGGAGCAGCAAGTGACAACATTTTTTGTGGTTGTACTCTTCAATTTTTTTTTTACCGTTGCTTAAATATCCAATCCGAGATTACCTGCTATTCCGATATTCTCACCTGCCAACTCCAGAAACAAAAGAGCACTTCCCTTTTTGTACCCTGCAGTCTCAACTTGCCGAATCAGCTCCCGCCTCCGATACGGAGTTTCCGTCTGAGTCTCCTCCCTCATCTTCGCGCTCCCAGTCCAGGTACAACAAGCCACAAGATTTTTTCCTTTACTCCATTTGAGTCATTCCCCATTGCCTTGACCCACCATCGGACCCTGCACCCGCCGGGTACTCCTCTAGAGTCCGGACCTGCCCCATTTCCACAGATAAAGAGACTTCTTCCCTTCCCTCTCTGAACAAAGGAAACCTCTCTCTTCTTCTCCAAACACCACTCTCACTTTTGCTTCAAGTTCAAGTTTTGTTTGCCTCTTCTCAACCGCAGCAATGGCTCCCTCCGCTATCCCAACCCAGGATGTCGACCTGACAGCCGCCAACATCCAAGTCAAGGAGGCCACCCAGCCCACCAAGCCCACCACCGACGACGTCCTGCCTGCTCCCCTCGATGCCTCCAAGCTCACCTACAACCTCACCAAGAACCCGCGGGAGGTCCCCGACGAGGCTGTCGCCAATGCCAGCGAGCATACCATCTGCACTGACCACATGCTCACTGCTACCTGGACCGCCGCTGGAGGCTGGGCTGCTCCCGAGATCAAGCCCTACGGTCCCCTGAGCCTCATGCCCACTGCTTCTGTGCTGCACTACGCCACCGAGTGCTTCGAGGGCCTCAAGGTCTACCGCGGCTTTGATGGAAAGCTGCGCACCTTCCGCCCTGACCGCAACTGTGCCCGCATGCTGCTCTCTGCCAGCCGCATCTCGCTGCCCATCTTTGACCCGGCCGAGCTCGAGAAGCTCATCCTTTCTCTGCTCTCTGTCGATGGACCCCGGTGGCTGCCCAAGGAGAAGCCCGGCAACTACCTTTACATCCGTCCCACCCTGATTGGCACCCAGTCCCAGCTCGGCGTCCAGGCTCCCCGCGAGGCCATGCTGTACATCATCATCACCTACATGCCCAAGCTCGACAGCCCCGTCGGCGGCATGCGTCTGCACACGTCTCCCGAGGACATGGTCCGCGCCTGGGTTGGCGGCTTTGGCTATGCCAAGGTCGGTGCCAACTACGGCCCTTCGCTGGCTGCCACTTCAGATGCCCGTCGCCGCGGTTACCACCAAATTCTGTGGCTGTATGGCAAGGACGGCGAGTGTACTGAGGCCGGTGCCAGCAACTTCTTCGTTGTCTGGCAGCGCAAGGATGGCAAGAAGGAGCTCATCACCGCTCCTCTGGACGACAAGCTGATCCTGGACGGCGTTACCCGCCGAAGCATCCTGGAGATGGCCCGCGAGCGTCTGGGCGACGAGCTGGAGATTACCGAGCGCAAGTACACCATTGACGAGGTTATTGAGGCCGATGCCGAAGGCAGACTGATTGAGTCTTTTGCCGCTGGAACTGCTGTAAGTCGATTTAGTCTGCTGATGCTGATGTAAAGGATATAGAGCTAACGTATTACCGCCTAGTACTTTGTCTGCCCCGTCTCCGCTATCCACCACCGCGGCAAGGACATCAACATCCCCATGGGCCCTGAAAACACTCCCAACGTCATCACCTCCAAGATCAAGACTTGGATTGGCGACATCATGTACGGCAACGTTGAACACCCGTGGGGTGTTGTGATCCCTGAGAAGCAGTAAAAGTCTGTTTTATCGCTTATAAATGTGAAAAAATACACACCTAACGACGAGCGACAAGAAGAAGCAATGATTTTGACGCAAACGATTCCTTTTGTTATTTTCTTGCATGGCCAAATGCATGGCCTTGGTTCATACGATTCTGAAATCATCATATAGGGGCGGAGTTTATTGGCGAATGGGAACGCTCACAGCGGCGGCGTGATTTAAGTGATGGCTGAGGAAAATAGATACATATGTAGCGGTAGAAGAAAAAAATAGACAAGATTCTGCACAAATTTCCTAGTCCAACATGGCCTGCATAATCTTCATCCTCTCTGCTTGGATCTCTTCTTTGTATGTCTGCAGTCTGGGTTAGCGGCGATGTTCTTCCACAAAGTCTCATGATTCGGGCCTGCTCACGTCTTCTATTTCGTCAAGAGCTTGCGTGCTATCTGACACAAGCTGCTCCACTTGTTCCTTGAAGCTGACCAGTCTAGAATGATCCGCATCACTCTGCCCAGACACCTTTCCCACACTCGCAAGCTCTTTACGGAGGTCTTCTTCTAAGCGAACATTGTCCTCCCACTCATCTTGTAAGCTGTGGAGCTGCTTCTTCGCCTCCTCCAATTGAACTTTTGCGCTTGCCAGATGAGTTGCGATAGTCGCCGAGGGAAAATCGTCGGAGCTGCATAGGGTAGCAGAAGGTGGGTATGATAAGTTGGCGTATATGTCGTCTACAACAGATATAATGGACGATGTGAGCGTCTCGAAGTCGGAAATTTTCGAATTGATGTCTTGCTGAGCTTCGAGTAGTTTGTTTCTGGTGGAGGTGTGCAATTCGACGGCCTCTTCGGCAAAGGCCTCTGCGAAAAGAAAAGCGTTAGTAGCGGACGGAGATAATGCGATTCGAGATTGTTGCAGCTTGATAGCTGATGTACTTTTGAGAGGTACTAGACTGTCTCCCTCGACAGCTCTGTCTTGCTGTAGTCTGTCTTGCGCTGTGGTACTGCTGAAGGAAGCGAAACATGCTTGATACAGGTTATTGCGGCGAATGCTTTCGTCTTGGAAGGATGCCGATGACGATGACCCAAATGGAGCCTTTTCTGCTGAGAATAGTGTGGAGGACGATGGGTCTTCGGTGGAGGAGAGACGACCTGCTGGACGATCATCCCGGGGGAAGAGGCGGCTCATGAGAGAGGGTCGGTTGGGATGCGCCATGGTCGGATATTGATGACGGGCTGAATGATAGACGGGTGGGCGATAAACGATGGACAGTATATGAATGAGGCGCGAGAGAATGGGAGAGAAGAAAGAATGTGAGGATGAAGCAAAAAAAAAAAAAAAAAGATGATCAGATTGGCTGGGAAAAGAAGAGGAAGGCACGTGTGCTCCTTCCCCGTCACTACCCATTGAGCTGGACTTCGCTTTTAGAGGCACCTCAGTTGGCATTTTTAGATGCTATCTATACAGGGCATAAGAGTCTAGGGAAAAAACGCATGCATCAAGCTTTCGATTCTTCATGAGCAAAATAATTAACTGTGCATCAGCATCGTAGGTACGTTCTCCCCTTCAGAGAAACGAAACCGTCTCATTAAATACCAAAGGCTTGTCTGCCCTCCATTTACCAGTTGCCATTTCCGTTTATCCATTTCCGATTCCATTTTCCCCAGAAATCCCAGTATTATTTTCATCCATTCAAGACCAAAATCCAACGCCATTTGTTATTTTCCAGTAAACTCCAATAGCACAAGAAGCTCTCAATTAGGCCCGTTCGTCTTCTCCTCAATTAAGCCCGTTCATTCTCTTCTCTTTTGACCTGGGACTGGCTGGGCTTGGGAGGAAATGCTTCATCCAGCTTTCGCTTCATGGTAGGCGTCAGTGCCGTCATGCTTTTGACGGATTTTTCGACGACTTCGCTGCGTTGGATGGACTCTTTGACCAATTCCGCAAACTCATTCCTGCTTTTCTTCAGGTCCTTGTTCCTCTGCTTAAGCTCTTTGTTCTTTTGCATAAGCTCCTTGTTGCTTTGCATAAGTTCTCTGTTATTTTGCGTAAGCTCTTGGTTTGCCTCCTCAAGGGCCGCCATCCTATCTTCTTGGTTGGCCACTTCTTCCGTCCACGTATGCTCCGTCTTATCTTCCCTGGCCGCACGGATCCATTGCAAAATTTCATTGTGCTGTTCAAGCACTGCCCAAAACGCTAGTTGAGTCTTTTGTGCCTTGGGAAGCACGATGACCATTTGCTCGGTCAGTACCTGTTGAAGTTGCTTACTTAGGGCTCCTTTCAGGGCTTCTCGACCGTTGATGTATGCCGTCGATAGCCATTCAATCTCTTTTCCGACGGCCGCCAAAGCTTCATCCCGCTTAATGCTGACTTCAACCGTCTTGCGTGGCGGGTATATCGGTTGGTTGTGGTTGTTGGTGGGCATTTGAGAGTCGTCGGATCTATTGTCATCCGCGGACGACGGCCTGCTCTGAGCTCCCACTGACTCGCCCGTCTGGCTGTCGTATATTTGAGATGATCGTCTGGCAACATTGGTTTGATCCATGGTTTCCTCGTCCGTGGCTTCCTCGTCCGTGGCTTCCTCGTCCGTGGCTTCCTCGTCCAGCTGTTCTTGTTCTGCCCATTCTTGGAGCAAGCGATTCTCCGTCTGTATCTTCTTCTCATGACGGTCCTTTCGTGCCTGGTTCTCTACCTTTGGCTTGGGCTGTCTAGCCGTTGGGTCGATTTTGTATTCGACATCCGTAGCAGTATACTTTGACCAGGGTTTGTAGTTCTCGATGGCAAAACCAAGGTAGTCAAATTGGAAGAGGTTATCTAGGCGGATGGAGGCTTCATCGTCGTTGTTTCTTGTCTGCAGGTTCCTCAGAACCTTGACTACTACTGTTGCGACTAGGCTTGGTGCGGGCAAGACGTATAGGTAACCACCGGCTTTAGAGAGTTCGTACATCTCTACCAATTTCGCTTTGACGTCTCTTGCGCCTCCCCATTCCGACCAGACCTTGGCGTGCAGAACTCGTGTTTCCTTGCATTTGAGAATACTCGCCTCGTAGGCTTCGTCATAGTCTCGCCAATTCTTGTTGGCCATCTCAAATGTAGCCTGAACAAGAAAGTCAATCCATTCGTCTTGCTCGTCCTCTGTCAAATGAATAACTGTCTCCATGAGCTGCGGATTGTTCTTGGAGATCTCATAGAATCTAGCTTTGACTTCCTCTGGCGGATCCTGCCATTTGTCTGGCTTCTCCACGTTGAGAACGAGGTCCGCGCCCTGTCTGTTCGGCGGCATCTGATAGCGGTTCGTCAGAGTGTCTGAGTTGAGATGATGATGCTGTCGTTCAAAGCGACAAACGCTGTCGACCAAAGTGAAGGATTCCAGATGAGATAGGGACACAAAAAGGATTTGAAGTAAGTGACCGTTTTTCTTTTGCTCCTTGCATACACGATTCTAAGAGAGGAGAGAAAAGAGAGAAGAGGAAAGAGAGGAGAGGAGAGGGGATTTATAGGAGTGAAGATAAGGCATCGCTTCTTCACGTCTTGCGCGCCTTAGATGCCTTATGCGTGTTCTTGTTTGCCAGCTGGCTATTTCTCATGTTTTGATCTGCCAGTTGACTTCATTTCTTCTTATTTCCTGTTGAGCTTCTCTGTAGACTAGATGAAGTCTCTTCTTTTACTGTAGGAGTTTCATCATCTCCATTCCCTTCAGCCGTCAACCCAAGCTTGCTCTGTGTCGCCGCCACAATCGTCTCCCACGTTGCCATCCCGCCTTGGCCAACATCTCCGCATGCAAGCCCCTTTGAGATGGTCTGGAGCTCTTCAACCCACCCATCCGGTCCGCCCATGAGGTCGTTGAGAGTCTTGAGATTGCGCCGCGTGATGGGGCTCCGGAACATGGCGGTGTTCATGGCTGTGGCGACGAGAATCTTCTTCTTTCTGCCGTCAACAGAGCCGTCGGTGTCCCAGGCGAGGACGATTGATAACAAGAGAGAATCGCTGATGCCCTGTACCATCTTGGCGAGGGTGTTTGCACTGAGAGGTGCGATGACTGTGGCATTTCACGTTAAGTAATCGCGTCTAGAGTGTAGGAGAGGAGTCTAACATACCCAATAGGTCGGCCCCTATTTGATCAAAGCAATGTTTAGCAGCGAACAGCATTTACAAAAAGTCACATCAACTCACATTTCCTCAGCTCAATATGCAGGATTGGCGCCCCCCGAGTCCATGGCTGCACCCACTCAGACTCATCAGTGTAAATGGCGTCGACATTGGGATACTTGCGGATTTCTGCCAAGCTGGGCTGCTCATCCGCCTGGCCCTGAAGAAAATGGGCAGCTGAACTGGTGAGCACGAGGCGGATCGACAGGTTGGGATGCTGCGACAGTCCTCTGATGATGTTGGGAATCTTTATAGTTGCTACGGATCCAGAGGCGGCCAGCAGGAGATGCACCTTGCCGTCGTTTCGCGCCGTGGAGACATCCTGCGCTGGACTACTGGAAGAAAGCTCGTTAATGTGTGGCATGGCGACGGCTATAATACAGTGGATGATCGCGGCTGCGAACACGGAGCTGCGCAGGATTGATGCGATGCTTTGGTTCTGGATACTGGACAAGACGACTTCCATTCTCATGCGACAGCGGGTTTACAGGGGTCTTATTCACTAAGAGCTGCAGCGTCCCGGGCCTGTGGCAAGGAGCGGCTCCGGCTCTTTAAGCGGGCAGCAGATTTGTCATGGACGCTTCTGCGGCCCTTTGTAGGCGAACCGATTTCCGGATTATCGATCTGGCCGGTGATTGGCCAGCGCCACCGATTGCATCACCCCTCCACCAGATTTAGCTGTGTAAAGTCATCAACGCCAGAAGTCGCAGCTTTTTTCTGCTCGGCCCAGGCTTTGCTCGGCTGATCTTTTCTGCATCATCTGGCACATCAGACACGTCCAGCCATGTTTTCACGATCAGTCGCTTCTGTAAGCTGAGTGCGTCTGCAAGATTGAAAGACAACAATTTGCTGACAATGACTTCCTGCAGAGCCTCCTGCGGCAAGCTGCTCGGCCAGCAGCCCGGCCGGCAGTTCGAGCTCCCCTGTCGGCATTCCGCATGCCCGTCCCTCTCACGCCCTTCCAGATGCGACTGCTGTCCGATGCCACTCGCGGCGCCATTGACAAGGCCGTTGCCTCTGCGCCCGTCGTGCTCTTCATGAAGGGAACCCCCGAAACGCCCCAGTGCGGCTTCTCCCGCGCCGTCATCCAGATCCTCGGCATCCAGGGCGTCAGCCCCGAGAAGTTTGCGGCCTTCAACGTCCTGGAGGACCCGGAACTGCGCGAGGGAATCAAGGAGTACTCGGACTGGCCCACCATCCCGCAGCTGTACCTGAACAAGGAGTTTGTTGGCGGATGCGACATCCTGGTCTCGATGCACCAGAATGGAGACTTGGCGAAGCTATTTGACGAGAACAAGGTCCTAGTCGAGGCGGAGGAGGGCGATAAGAAGGAGCAGCAGTAAGAGGGGCATGTAAAAGAAAAATGTGGTCGGTGGATGGAATCAAGTGTACGATATGCGACGGCGTTATACAAAGAGGGCTTGCGCTATACACATCATGATATACACGAGAGCCTTTGTATGCTTCAGGAATAAAAGAAAGAAGTCTTCTATTACTATCCAGATCTTCCTTTATGCTATATGGTGTATATGTGCGTCTACAAGCGGCATGTTACTTATTCTAATGCACTCTCGTATCACTGCCCTGCTTCTCGAGCTCTTGTACTTCGATACCTTTGTCTTGAAATTCATGGCTCTCCCCAGTTGTGGCCATTCTCCCGTCATGCATGCTCTACTTATGATCTCGGGGGGCACGTCTCTCAGCTGGTCTAGTGAGCGAGATATTCCATCAGCAACTTTCATCATCTGAGTATCTAATTAACGCGCAAAATCTAACCCAATATTCCAGGAGCAGGTCGATCCATTTCGCCAATTTGCTGTGCACCTCGCTGGTGTTCGTGAGTGACTCTGTCACGCCTTTGTGATCAGTATATAGGTAATTTGACGGGATGGGACTACTGCATGATCATCCACCTGCTATCTTGCAAGGCTCTGACTACGGCCAGCGTCTCCTTCTTGGGCGTGGAGTATTGTCTCTGGCTCCCTGTCAGCTTGAATGACATCTACATGATGACTCGGACAGCGCCGCAGTTACTGTCATTGTACGATACTCGGCACTCACTCCCTCCATCTGGAAATGAAAAAGGTACTGCACCAATGCCAGTCTCTGGAGCATCAGCGGCCAAGTGAATTGCGCTTTCGACTTTGTTTAATGTTACACAACTTGGGACTGCCAGGTGGTAAAAAATCGCGAGGAAAAGGCGGTGGCTGACTTTTTTTAACCCAAATTCTCTCTCTCTCTCTCGATTATTTTCCTCTTCTTTCTTTGTTTTCTGTCTCCCATCTTTTCCTTCCTCCCGAAAGCACCATCACTACAGCCTCTTGACGAACGGTCAGATCAAAATGCCGCCGACGCCAAAAGAAACCATCAAAGCCGTTACCAGCGTGGACGAACCATGTGCATGGCGGAATAAAGGAAAGAAATAGGGAAAAGGCATCCGGCGCCCTAATCCAGTCATCCAGCATTCTATCTATATCGTGGACCACAGATGCTATTACTGCTACTTCTGCTACTTCTGCTACTTCTACTACTTCTACTACTTCTGCTACTTCTGCTACTTCTACTACTTCTACTACTTCTGCTACTTCTGCTACTTCTGCTACTTCTGCTACTTCTGCTACTTCTGCTACTTCTGCTACTTCTGCTACTTCTGCTATTACTGCAATCGCTCCCACTACTACTATCAATTACAACTATTACAACTATTACAACTATTACTGCTACTGCTGCGACTGCTAGTCTCGACAACCCAGACGTTAAACCGTTCGTATAGAATATCACCAATAACCAACGAAAAAAATGGTATAAGACAATCGTGCAGACCATTTTTAAGATGGATAGACGACGTAAAGGAATCATCGGGCAGCTTGTAACAACGCCGTTAAGAAACTCAAGAAAACACACATCCTGGACACTACATCTTGGTCTAGATGGGGTGGGCCTGAGGATGCAACGCAGAAGTTACGAGAGATGTCTCGGCTAGCGATCGATCATGGGAGACTGCCTACATGCATTCTCCCCGCGCCGACTCTCATCGCAATTATCGCAATTCGACAGTTCAGACCGATTCAAACAAGCAGAGAAGATGATACCTCCATCATTCTCAAAAACCTTCGCCAAATAAACTTTGTTGCTTTCGCCATTGACAACTATGCTCGGCGAAGCAAGTTTACCAGAACCGACATCGCATACGAGATGCATCCGAACGTACCCCAACCAAAGCCGCCCCAAGCACGGCGACGAAAGCAAGAACCCAGTGATTCAGAGTCAGAAGTTTCAAGCGACGAAGAATCTTGTGAAGACGAGACATAAAGTTCCAACAATGAGCTCGAGAAAATCGCAGGAGCCGATAAGATTGCCGGCGAAGACGCGAATCCGGGCAAACCAATTCGACGCGTGGGCAGAGTATAACGCAAAAGCTGAGGCCCTTGAATGGACCCAGAAGGCCACAGCAGACAAACCTAAACATACTTGGACAGACGCCCTTCAGGAAGGACTGGAAGAGTTATTATTACTACTATTGCTGTTATTACTACTATTGCTGTTATTACTACTACTGCTATTATTATGCCATATTGCTACTACTACTGCTGCTGCTACTACTGCTCTTCTTAAAACTACTGCTATTCTTGTTATTGCTACTACTGCTACTGATGATGCCGATGCTTTAAAGAGTGTATAATGCTGAAACAGTCGGGTCTTTGATGTAGACTGTTGTTAGGCAAGCTATAGCTGGAATGCTGGTAACTCTTACTAAGAATCTCATGATACTATCCAAATCTCGCTTATGCTATATGATGTATCCGTCTACAATGGGTATGCCGCTCCATCTGCTCTCATATCACTGCCCGCCGACCAAATCGGCGTCTTCTCAACCGGATCAAGTGTGTATCTGATAATCTGCCCCCGTCCAAACAGGCCTCTCTTTGGCCCTCCGCCAACGACAACGACTTTGTGACCCAACTGTCGCAGTCCCTCGACAACCTCCGGCGCCATCGTCTCCTCGACACTCACCGTCCAGTCCAACGGCTTGCCCGGCTCGGGGAAGCCCGCGCCAACACATATCCGCGGCGCATCCAGCGCCTGCTGAGGGTTTAGTTTGCCGACGATCTGGCCCAGCAGGACTTGGACGTGTCCCTGAGGCTGCATAAAGCCGCCCATGACACCAAAGGACGAGTGCAGAGAGCCGTCTTTGAGATTGGTCGCCATGGCCGGGATGATGGTATGGTAGGGCCGCTTTCGGGGCTCCAGCTTGTTTGGGTGGTTGGCGTCGAGCGAAAAGTTTGCGCCGCGGTTCTGGAGCGTGAAGCCGCATCCCTTGGGAATGATGCACGTGCCGAAGCCGCCGTAGTTGGAGTTGATGAAGGAGGCGGCGTTGCCGTGGGAGTCGGACACGGTGAAGTAGACGGTGTCGCTGCTCTGGAGGGCCGGCGAGGGGAAGTTTGGCTCGCCGTGCTCGACGAGATCGAGGGCGCGCTTGGGGTTGAAGAGCGAGGCGCGCTGGAAGAGATACTTCTCGGAGAGGAGGCCCTCGATGGGCACGGGCGTGACGTTGGGATCGGCAATGTACCAGCTGCCGTCGGCAAAGGATAGGCGGAGAGCCTCGATGATGGCGTGGAGATAGGGCGTGGAGTTGAAGTCTTCCGGTTTGAACGTGGGGATCTCGCCCTGCTTCTCGAGCTCTTGGATGATGCCGAGGGCCATGAGGGCAATGATTCCCTGGCCGTTGGGAGGGTGTTCCCAGAGCTCGATGCCCTCGTCGGGAGCGTCCTTGGTGAGGCCCTGGCCGCGGAACTTGAGAGAGATGGGCTCGACGGGCTCGCTGCCTAGTTCAAGGTGATGCTCCAGGTCCTCTAATGTGAGATGGCCGCCGAGATCTTGGACGACCTTGACGAGCTCGTGGGCTATTCTGCCAGTGTAGAAGCCCTTTTTGCCTTCTTCGGCCAGTGTGCGGAATGTCTGGGCGAGGGTGGGATTCTTCATGATTTCGCCTGGACGGGGGGCTCTGACGCCGTCTGCTTGGCTGGGATCGACTTTGAGCATTTCTGCGTAGTTGGGGGAGGCATCCCGGATGAGATGCTCTGCGCTTGACCACTTTCTACTGTGTTAGAAAGTGAGAAGAATAGAAGCACAAAAAATGCTGTTGACAACATACGTAGTAGCCAGTAACTTCTGATACGGGAAATCCCTTCTCACCCAGCCGAATTGCCGGGTCCAGGATCTGCTTCATATCCAGCTTTCCGCTGCCAAACCGCTCAACCGCATCCACCCATCCGGCCGCAGCACCGGGCACAGTCACGGAATGGACGCTCGTCATGGGGATCTTGCCCACGTCGCCGTCCTCAATGTTGAGGTCGGCGCGGATCTTTTCGAGCGTGCAGTTGGCGCCTGAGCGGCCGGAGCCGTTCATGGAAAGGACTTGCTGCTTGGCGGCGTCCCAGTAGAGGATGAACATGTCGCCGCCGATGCCGGTTGAGCAGGGCTCGGTCATGTTGAGGCCGGCAGCTGTATAAGTGAATTGCGTCTCGGTTAGCAGAGGCTCACTTAGTAGATGAGGGTTGTGTATGTGACGCACCAACTGCTACGGCAGCGTCCTGTTCTCATGGGTTGGTTAGTGAATTTGTTATACATTTTAATTCATGCTGTTACTTACGGCAGCATTGCCTCCTGCTCGCAGTACTTCAAGACCGCATTTGGCGGCTAGAGGCTGTGAGCAGGCGACAATTCCCTCAGTGCTGTGGACGACGCTTCGCCGTGAAGGGAACTTGAACATGTCGTAGGTTGGGTCCTCGAAGAGGGAAGAGCTGCTGAGAGGCATTGTGGCGATGGATTAACTGAATGGCTCTGTCTCTTGTCCAGCACTTTGATTCACTCTGTCTCTCTTCGCTGCTGGCTATCAGCTAGAGGAGGGGAAGAAAGAAGATAAGATGTCTAAGACAGCTCTGCGAATAGATTGCGAATAGATTTGCGAGACAGACATCCATGCATCCATGATTCGTCCCGGCGCAATTTGCCGTGCTGCAGAGCATCATCCTATCATTCAATGACTAATACATGGAGCGCATTCAACAGCATCAAATTATCCGAATCCAGTAACACAATCACATCATAAACGGCGCGGGGAAAATAGAAACGGCTCCCCGCTATATTTCGCTCCGGTGGCCGGACGCTGCCCCTCAAAAGGGCAAGGCAAGTTATTTCCGATGGGGACGATTGTAAGAGCTTGCGGGCTAATATTAGCAGTAATGAGAATTCAAAAGTTCCATAATTGCCAAGAGTTATTTCGGCTGAAAGTTGTAGCGTTGTGAATGCCTCTTCATACGCTGATTGTTACTCAATGCGATTGATATGCTGCGCTATACGCGTATGCAAGCATTAAGAAACAATCTACAGACGGCTTGAAGGTTTATACTTTCTGAAGCTGACCATGAATATGGCCAGCAAGAGTTTAGTCTTGCGCCGCGTAATAACTATATTTGGATGCATACATCTAGATTCCGGCTTATGTTATAATGGCAAGAAGACAAAAGAGAGGAAATGAAGCCTTATGCAGCCCTATCTACAGTAAATGCAATAATAACAACCTGACAATACCTCAACCGCTACAGTCGCGCTCGTCGACTGGCCCGCTCCAAATCTCGCAATACATCGTCTACCTGGCTAACCGCCTCCAAAGCCATGCCATATCCTGCCTGATATCCAGTGCCGCCAGCGCCGTAATTGTGCACAAGCACCTTTTTCTTGCCGTCAATGACAATCTCTTCTCGCTCAATGCGCGCACCGCCCTCGCGGGATGGTCGCAGGCCGGCGAAGGAGGCGATGATGTCGAACTGCTGCAGCTCGGGGCACAATTTGAGACAGCGGTTGACAATTGACTCCGTTTCGTATGAATATGTCGAACCATCACTATGACCGTGTGTCAGTGGGCGGATTTCTCATGTCGGTTGAGTAAATGAACCCTTACCTCGAGCCCTTTTGCATGTATCCCCCAAGGATAACATGCCCATCCGTACCCGGCCGTGGAATCACATACGTCTCATAGTCCCTGCCATGGCGCATAATGTTTCTCTTCACACGCGGCGCCTTTACCAGGACAACCTGGCCTCGGGTCGGATAGCATTTCTCATCTTCCACGCCAGGCAGTGTCTTTGCCGCAATGCCAGTGCAATTCACCACTACCTTTGTGGTGGGACTGGCATACGCAGCTTGGATGGTGGGGAACCTGTGTCTCACAAAGTGTACGCCGTACTGCTCCTTGAGGCGGCGGAAGAGATACTCAATGTGCTTGGGAGCATTGAGCGTCAGGGTGGTGAAGGAGATGCCAAACTTGACGCCGGGCGGGAGTTCATGGGTGGGCAACTCTCTGAACTGTGGCCGGGTTAGCGATACTGTAGAGAGAAAGGGATATTAAAGGAGGACTTACATCTTCCAGATACTCGGATATGGCCTTGATCTTGTCGTGGGGCACGTGCTCATCCCAATACTCTACTGAGTGAGTCCGGCGGATATAAGCCTCATCGCCCTGCTCAGAAGCCAGCTTTGTGAGATGAGTGTAGCCGAGGCGATCCCATTTCAGCGCATTCTTGTCGTTGCCTGAGATGCCAGAAAAGTTGCATCCAGCCCTGTCACCATGTCAGCCTCGGCCCCAGCATCCCGAGAAAGATAGGAGACAGCGAGAGGTAAGACAGCAACGAAGCATGAATCCTCATCAACAAGACTTCAACTCACCAAGGCGACGTATACGTAACAGCCGTGTCTCCCGGCAGATGCTCAGCAATGACGGTGATGTAGGGGCCCAGTCCCCGCTCAGCCAGCACGAGAGCAACGTCCAGGCCGATGATGCCCGCGCTAGAGACGACACAGTGAGCAAGGCAGATAACCACGGACTGTTTACAGAGTTGATGGGACTTACCCGACAATGACAATTGCGTCGCCCGCTGCAGCTGCTGACGTGCCGACGCGCTGGCTGTTGCTGCTGTTGCTGCTGTTGTTGTGCATGCCGATGATTTGCCCTGGCGATGCGATGCTGCTCCCCGGAGAATGGAAACTAGCTGGAGACTTGGTTCAGTGGTTCAGCTGGTGTGCGGCTCGCTCCGCCCAGTATCGAATCGATGAGCCGGGCACGTTGAGGGATTGCGATAAGGAGCCTCGGTCCAAGTTTGATAGAATTGCGGGATGGTGCTGGTGCACGGTATTGGATGAGATGGCAGGGTTCTCCCTTCATGTGGCGCAAGTTATGAATGCCTGCATTATTCCTTGTTGTTATTCTTTCCTTTCAGGGTTCGCGCTTTGCCCATGTCATCAGCCCGAATTGGCGATGGCTGGGAAGATGGGGCCGGTTGATTCTGATTGCTGCGTGTTAGTGCCAGCGTTACAATGGGGCCTGCATGTAAGCCAGCCAAAACAACCCCAGATCGATCTAGACGCTGAAGACTAACAATTCCGTTCAGAGCTGAATGGTGCTGCAGCAGCTGGGACTTGGGTCTTCATTGTGCTCTATCATTATAGGCCACACCCTTGCCATGCGTGCCGTATCGTCTATGAATCATTCGCCTACAGCCTGATCCTACTTACATGGACCCGCGATGTGACGTCGAAGTAGTGGAGATATAGTAGTGCCATGAGATCAGCTCTATAGCAAATCGGTATTTAGATCTAGTCATATACGATGGAAAGACTAGTTTGCAGCTGAACCGGTAGCTATAGTTTAGTTACAGTGCTTATCAGCTTGGGCGCCTAGGAAACAATCGTTGTGTTACCTCGTTACGTATGAAGCATGCTCGTCTCCACGGCAGCTGAGATTGTCACTCGGGCGTATTTATCACTCATGCTCGGCATATGCATCTGTTTCCAGATACAGCCACTAGTTGATCCAGATTCGATACATGCCCGCGAGGCTCTGCTTACGGCGACAAATCTCAGATGCAGTCTCGAGCACGATGGCGCTTGTGGCGGGATTAAGCAGAAGTGGCATTCTCCGAAAACGTGTGATAATGTAACTTTACACTCAAAAGCCTTGTCTTGCGCTACATTGTTTGTACACATGACCTTGAAGCTGTGGAGGCTACAGATCCTTCTCCCGGGACCCTTGCTCTCCTAGTGTACGTTTCTGTATATGAAGAGCTTTGAATCAATATAAATGGTTTTGGATAAAGACTGTAGACTTCACAAACTCCAACAATTCTGAGAAATTAGGCGTAATTTGTCAAAATGGCAGAGACTTGGCTTCAATCAGCTGCTCGCAACTCAGTCTTTGAGGTCTTAAAGCGCCTTCAACACGGCTGCTTAACTATCGCAACTAAATACACCAACGAAAAGAGCCAGAGCGTAACTTTCGGCAATGGTAACTCCGAATCAGATCTTGGTGTTGTAGTCATCATCAAGAATCCGCAAGTTTTTGTTCGATTCTGTCAAGGATTTGACTTGGTAGGAATCCAAGGCCCGTGTCAACGGCAGCAGAGACTTATATACTCTAATAGGGCGTCGCAGAGTCTTACATGGCCCAAGACTTGGAATGTGACAATCTGGTTGGGCTATTCTCGGTGAGTTTGTCCTTGGTTTCTGCCTTGGTAACTACGACAATGGGACAAGTAAACTCATCAGCGCTTTCCAAAGCTTTACATAAGAAATAAAGACTTTTTGAGCGCTTCCGCTGGTAGCCTTCTATATACATTTCTACCCCGCGCAGCTCAATATCTTTTGCCGGCCAACGACACTATAAATGCCCTCAAGAATGCATCGTTTCACTATGATACTTCCAACAAACATTTTGCTGGCTTCTTATCCCCCGACATGAACTATAGCTCTGCTATCTGGTCAGGCGAGCCGGGAGAGCCACTCGAGTCAGCTCAACGCCGCAAGGTCCAGAACATTCTCGACAAAGCCAGCATTTCGTCTACTGATCATGTCTTGGACATTGGATGCGGCTGGGGAAACTTGGCTATTACCGCAGTTCAGCAGACTGGATGCCGAGTAACTGGCCTCACTCTGTCGGCAGAGCAAAAAGCCCTCGCGGAAGAACGAATTGAGGCTGCCGGTTTGCAGGACAAGATCACCGTCTTGCTTTGTGATTACCGCAAAGCTCCTGTTCCCGAGGGTGGGTATGATCGAATTATCTCTATTGAGATGTTGGAGCACGTTGGTGACAAGTTTATGAACACGTACTTTGAACATATTTCCAAATATCTCAAGTCAAATGGAGGCCGGATGGTTGTTCAAGGCATTACAAAAATTAATTCTGTGAGCGCAAAGAGAAAAAAACTATCGAAAAGAAACACTGCTGACTATTGATAGCTGAACGCCAGTGGCCAAGCGCTCGGCGACTTTCTTTACCAGTATATCTTTCCAGGAGGATATCTTCCGACCATTAACCAGCTCTTGACCTCAATTCATAACGGCTCCAACGGTACGCTGGAAGTAGAAACGGTTCAAAGCATTGGGCCTCACTACGTTCAAACACTGCAAAGCTGGAAAGACAACTTTGACGCAAACTGGGACAGCATCAAAGAGGACTTTGTGGGCAAGAATCCGGAAGCCACATATTCGACTATTGAAGCTCATCGGCGACGGTGGATAGTAAGTACACTTACTCAAGGCTGTTCAAAGATTTGTTACTGACATGGGTCGTCTCAGTACTATTTCCAATACTGTCTGGCTATCTTTAAGATGCGTATTCTAGACGACTATATCATTTCCGCTGTTAGGACTCCTTGGCCTGAAATAGAATCAAATATTCCACAATAGATTGAGGTCGCATTCGATGCAATTAGAATGTGATATATGAGATGGCCAGTGTTTGAAAGGCGAGTAAATGTTGTTGCTGGGAAATGAATGGCTACCATGCGAAGCCCCTCAAAAAGATAGTTTTTACTTTTGTTGTTGCTGTATTATAGACAATGGACTATGTAGATGGCTCTGCGCTGCCTCAAAATCTGGACATTTGACGCAAGAAGAGACTTTTTTCCAGAGATAGTGTGTAAAATGATTCTACAAAGCTTTACGCACTTAGTTAAGGTTTTTGAGATGGTCCCCTAGAGCGCGTGAGAAGATTATGATGTCGTCTCTGTAGAGGAGTATAAATTTCCACAAATGTCTTCCCAAGGTGAATTCCATCTTGTTGGAAGAAAGCGACTTGTTGCCAATCCCATGATACTGACTGTAAAGCGTTTGTGGTCTCGGTGTAGTGTGATGAAAGATCTCTTCTATCAATTTTTCCCCTGCAATTAGATGTTGAAAGAACCCTTTTGTGAGGTCTATGACGATGAAAGCCCCGCTGCCCTGCAAGGAAGACAGAACGTCATCCTGCCTGAGGAGGATACACCGAACAGCCGCTGTATGAGGTCTGAGATATCGCTTCCTGGTCTAAATGAGATGGGCATCACATCTGGGGTCATCAATTGTCCGAGCTCCGGTTAGAAAGGTTGTCTGTGCTTTTTCAGCACCGTCTTAATGTCCTGTCTCTGTTGTGAAGCCTATTCATCGGAGATGTTGGTTGTGCTAAAGCGATGGGAGTTCTAGTGGCAATAGCAGTCGTGTTGTTGGCGAGAAGCCCATACCAGCCGGAACAGGGATAAAACTACGAAAATATGCTAGTTTGTAACAATAGTGGTCAACTAGTTATATTGTCAAGTTATGGATTCCTTCTGGTTGGCCGTTGGTACTTCTTCTCACGTATCTCAAGATGCGGTTCTTAGAAGAGGCGTAACGCTTGTGCGGTGGCGCAATGTCCAAAATTTAAGCATATAATAAAGCATAAGTTTTCAATTTTGAAGTGTCGTGAAGAACTAGACTGTTCGTTCATGTTGTAGGTGAACTTGTAGGATTCACAATGTTCCCACTAACAAACACGACGAGTACAGCGGCATACCTATGTAAAGACGCTTAGCATCACAGTGATTAAATTACAGATCTATAAAATGACTTACGCTGCTGTAGATCCAAATATCTCGGCTCTCTTAGCATTGGTCATTAAGCCAACGCTCAAGGCAAACAGCGCCGTGAATGCAGCAAGCATACCAAGCTTGGAGGCATCGCTGGCAACGAAATAGAGCCCTGTGATGGGGCCGATTAAAAGGAGTGCGGCCACAATAATGGTAATGACGGCAGTTGCTGCAGATATAGATTTCTCATGATATCGTCCTACACTGCAACGATTATCCAGACACATTTCTTCCTAATGAAAAATGAGTAGATTTTCTTTAATCCTAGATCATATTGCTTGCCTTGACCGGCCAGATTTGCCTCAAAAAAATGGATAAATAATCAGTCTCTAATGAATGAAGACCAACAAGGTCGTGTGGATCATTCAGAAATTTTTTTGACACTCCGCCAAGAGCAGGTTGGGGCTTGAAAAACCATTCTCGATATGCATCAAGAGCACGTTTGGACGGCCGCCGCAATTTTGCAACCTCGCTTTGTAACAAGAGAGCCTCATCTGGACAGTCATTAGCTTTTTGCAGGCGGCTATGAGTGATAGTGGGCTTCTAACACACGATATTCTTTCAATTTAGCCCGCATCGTCACAATCAAGTCCATGCGGACTATTGCGTCCCTGTTACCGCAGTTGAACTGCCCCTCTAGAGTTTCCCATGTCATGATGGCATCCCTAAGATCCATGTCATTGCTAATGGCATCATGTCTATCGAGTTGGTCGAGTTTATTCTCGAGAACAAGCAATTCAGATTGTAAATACAGCAGATTGCGAGCAGCAAGCTCATCGAATTTGCGATAGATGAATGTTTCTTTATCGGGATCGAGCGCAATCCATCTGGCAGCCTGAGCAAATCCTTTTTTCGGCTGATAACCTTGGCCCCGCGAGAATTTTGGTTCCATGCTTCCCTACAACGCCTTGAAAATATGTCTCTGAGCAAGAGCAATGACAATATTGAGCTCCTCTTCGATGAAATGAAGAGTTAATGATGTTTGATGAGAGACCAAAAGAAAGAATGGCTGCTGAGGTGCTGAACTTGCGTTCAATGATCTTGGTGCAAGATCATCGACCAATCAGAAATTGATGTTGATCACAGGCGCCTAAAAGGTCCGTGACTGCAGGCGGCCCAAGAAAGTGAGGCGGTGGCGGTACAATATTCTGTTAAAGGGCAAATGAGCCTTACGCAAAGCCCAACGAGAGGCAGCACAGCCGCCTGAACCCCCGTGATCTGCAAGAATTGACGCGAATTCCCCAGCCGCCCAACCTTTTGATAAGAATCTCGACTTGCTCTTGTTATAAGTTCTCAGGGCTGATAAATTACATACAATAGGGAGTTGAAGATTTCCCCACGGCGGACTACAACGGCCTCAGCTTTCATCACCCGGCTCCTGTCATCGTCCTTCAGACCCTACGTTATGCACTCGCCTATCTGACTAGCGAATCGTTACTAGATCTCCGGTAACAAAAGACTGTCAGCGAAAAACGATCCAAAAATAGGGTAAACCACAGCGAATTTCAGTTGCTCTTGGCTCGAGCTGAAAAGCGGACTTAGAGGCACTTGACATCATGGCAACATGTTACAAAACGATCAACCTGGACTGGGAGTCAGTACTTCCGCAGTGGGATAATGAGATGCAGCACAAAGCTTCGCGGCGGAAGGCTGAAGTGTTGCAGAAGTTGGACGAGTCGAAGACAACTTTCAAGCAGGGAAATGCCGATGCCAAAGAGTCGCCATATTGTACCCAGTCGTGGCTATCACCGCAGCAATGCGACAGCAATCAGCCTCCGTCGCGGCTAGCTCGAACGATACTGGATGATATGATAAATCGGCTATCGGAACGAGTGGAAGATCAAGGACATAAGCTGTCAATGTTAATGAACAAAGAAAAAGAAAGGCTGCTACAATCAGTGAAGCAAGAGGAAAATGAAAGGCTGCTACGTGAACTGCAGCAGGTAGAAAAAGAGACGCGGCCTCGATCTAGGGGGCTGGAGACCAACTTGGGCAGAGCCTCCTCTTTGATAGAGCCTGAAAGCTCGATCTCTTTAATAGGGCTAGGAAGCTGGATCCCTTCAACAAAGCCCGAAAGCTGGATCTCTTTCATAGAGCCTGAAAGCTCGATCTCTTTAACAGAGCCTGATAGCTGTATCTGTTTAATAGACCCAGGACGCTTGATCTTGGAGACCAAGCAGGCACTACGGCTTTGGCCTTGGTCAAAGGAGCATGAAAAAGTATTGGCGCGGTTCAAAAAGCGATGGAGGTTGCTAGTCGCTGTGGTCTACCGCATCAAAGAATTGACAGCCTTGACAAAGTGCAAGCCCACAGAAGGCTTTTCATCAGGGGAGAAGAAGTTTTACGTGGCCGGAAGCGTGTATGGGACTGCCGTGGAGGCCCTGCCAGACACCGGAGCGGATACATGTTTTATATCGCCAGATCTAGCCTCTCGCTTTGGCCTTCGTCCTATTCCTGGGACACAAAAAAGGGTAACTCTCGCTAACAAAAAGGCCGTCAAATCTCCCGGAATGGTAAAAGTGCCATGGAAATTCACCAAGGAGCGAAATACGCACACGATAAATTGCTGGATTCTCCCCGGGTGCATGCGCCATCTGGTCCTAGGAAACCCATTTTTACAAGCAACACAGACGCTTACAAAGTTTCGCGATCGCATCAAATCTAAGCTCTTGGCAACACCTACATTCTTTTCATTAAGCGTCTTGGGAGACGAAAAACAACGTCTGCGGGGATATCTTAACGGTCAATTGGCCGCAGCGCTCCCAGATACAGGCTCTGATGCCATGCTTATCAATGGTGCATATGCTCGAAAGATTGGTCTGAGTATCGACTCTAATGTCGAGAATCAGGTCAAGGTCCGACTCGCTGATGGTTCTACGACCATGACAAGCGGAATTGTACGAGATGTGGATTGGAAAGTCGGCAGTACGACAGTGCGATGCAGCTTTTATGTGCTTGAGAATATGTGTGTGGATGTTATTCTGAGCAACAACTATCTGTTTGAGATGGATATCTTTTCCCAGGAGAAGGAACATTTCTTCCATGTTAACTCTGAAACCCATTCCAAGGAGCATTTACTATATTTTTGCGTTCTCCGGTTGATCAAGAAGAAGCGCGGTGAGTATGTGGACGAGAAGTTGAGGAACTTGACTGATTGATGTAGTAGTCTCTATCTTAACCCCAAAAGAAAAGGAAGAATTAGAAAAACAAGAAGAATGGTACAGACGAGATATAAAACGTGACGAAATAATGGCGTTACCGGAAGGTCAACGAGAGGCAGCTGCTCGAGCGGAGAAGGCGCGACAACAACGTTGGGAAGAATTGAGACCAGAACGGAAAGCCAAATGGATAGCCGAATCACAGATTGTGACGGAGAGCGTTCAAAACAGCGTCAGCTGGGGTGGTCGATGGAAGAAATGGGCTTATATCAATCTTTCGACAAAGGGTTCAAGGTAACAAGATGTTTGCCGGGTTGGAGTTGCACTATCACTGCAAACTGGGAAGTCTCTTTTAAACAAAACTTTCAACAATCAGTATATATAGTCGGTTTGCGAAAAACAGTTACTTGGGATCTTAGACACCATTCTACTTTTGTACCCATCTAACATATCCAATCTCGTGGGACTCACAATCCAGTTGACACAATCCGTTACGGTGCCGCTTAAGCTCCATGTTCATACACTATCTAGTTCCCTAGGCTGAATATTGGTAACCTAACCTATCTGGAAAAGGAGGGTCCTTTCCGAGGCCAAGCTCTATTCGATCGCAGTTCAATTTGGTACTAATAACCTCTGAAAGTCCAAGCTCTCAATCGAAGTTCATTGCACGACACTTTTTAATGACGGTTCTGCTCTAGTAACCATTACAATTAGTTTGGAGGCAGGTGGAATGGACGCCCACCTTCTCGACGATTGCTTCTGCTTCATTCATGCTTCTCTGTTTCTCGTTCTCTAGCATGGCTCGATAGGCATCTTGGTCTCGATCCTCACAGGCCTGATGAAGATCTTTGACGACTCCTTCCCAGTCTTTTAATTCCTCATGTATGGCTTTTAGCGGAATCGAAGCAAGCATCAGCCACCTTCTGAGCGCAGTTAATTCTACCTTTACGTCGGTATTCTGAATTGCGAGTTGATTGAAGACCTGAAAGACCTATATACACCGAAAATGTGGCTAGTTGATGTATTCAAGAGAGATTGGGCCCTATGGGGATAAATTCTACTAAATCTTGAACAGCGTCTGACTTCTGGTCGATGTTGTCCATGTGAGCGTAAGCGTGGCTGACTACTGATCTTCCCTATTGCCTACATGGACCAAGACGCTTGAAGAGAATCGTTTGGGCAGATACGCCAGCGCAAGCCTTAACAACTGCGAAGAAAGTAAATCTACCCTTTCAGATATTTAAAATCAGGGTTGTGGTCTGGCTCCAAGCTCTTCGCTGCAGGCTGTGAGGCCGTCGCAGCACACATGGCTAACAGCTGGATACAAGCTGGCGCAACGGAGAGGGTGGAAGTCTATTCAGAGTTTGTCCTCCAATTCTTGACTTTGATACCTACAAGTGGCGGTTGAAGATAGTCGTCATGGGCTAGGGAGCACCGGGAAATTCCTATCAACCAAGCCTAGAGGGGTAACGGTCTCCTTTCTACGGAGCTCGTCCATCCTACTCTACGTCACAGTTATGCGCGACATGTTGATCGAAATTTTACCCTTCGAATCGTTTAAATTCGTTTAGTCAAGTGCAGTAAGTGCAGTAAGTGCAGTAAATGTAAAATAGATGAAGATGAGATTCGTTCTTTCATGTCAGATTTCTTATTGTAGTGAATTAGGCGAAGCATAGAACTTGGCTTAATAACAAGGTCAATGTTGAGTTCAAGGAGGATTTGTATCGAGCCTTTGACAAAGTCGTGATGATGATGTGCCATGTCTAGATAGATTTGTATTCTAATTTTGAGATCATGACGGAATTAAGAAAACATACTCACTATTGTCTTGGGTCCCCCCAAAATCAAAGCTCCTACAATGCTCAGCTGGCAAAGATCGACCATTTTTCAGCTCCATGATGGTACTTGCAGCAGGCAAATGGAAGGATGAATTGATGGCCCTGCAGGAGAAATATTATCTGTTGCCAGCTGCACAATGGCGTGATTATTTCGTGACGTGGCATTAATATACCTGCAGGAGGAATTTTACACAACTGCATTCTTGGGCTACTATTGCAATATGTGGCACCAATGGTTTTGAAAGAGAAACGTCATCCAGTTGCATGATTGGGCTGGGCCGTTGTTTCCATTACATGGCATCAATAACATTAGTGTAAGGATGTTATGTGGTTTCAGAGTTGGGCTGTTATTCCATTACATCACACCGATGAGGCTGGTGCGAGGATGTTACGTGGTTCCATACATGTCCATGGTTGGGCTGCTATTTCAGTACATGGCATCGATGGCCTCCGGCCTGCCTCATACAGGCCAACAGCGTGCTTCTACTGAATTTAACATATCGTTGTGGCTATAGCTCTTTGGTTGAAATAGATCACATTGCAGATTGACGCAATTCGATTCCACACTAGCTGCTTTCTCTCCCTGTGATCGAGACGAATGCTACGCAGAAGTCCCTACCAAGGATCTCAATAACGTCATGATGTAGCCCTTCTTCGCATGTCGTTCCACGGCGCTGCTCCATAGCACTCGAGTTACATTCCCAATTGTGTATTTCGCAGCTCGACGACTGGAGGCAGTTACTTAGCTCCAGGTGTTTGTTCAACTGGCTAGCTTCCAATGGGATGCTAAAAATGCACTGGCCTTGTAGGTAATTGTTTGGTGTGCACTTATTCGCAGAATCACGGCGAAGAACACCAGAGTTTGGGCCGCAGCGGAAGTACGCTGGTTATTAGCTCTTGTACCGCATATTTTTAATTTCTGCTGCCTCGTAATCTTTCTTGTAACTGTATAAATGACTCTGGTGTTTCCTTGTAATTTAAAAATCTTGTTGCGCATGAAGCAGACGATTCATGCATAGTAAGGTTTTGAAACGCTGCTCTCAATGAACCCCAGCCCGGCGTGTCATGCATCTCGGCCAGTTGATCATGTATCTTCCCACACTCTTCCCGTGTAAGTTTCTCCTGGTAGCTTAAGAGGAGCTAGACTTCTTTGCTGCCTAAAAGTTTTGTGAGTTTCTTGGTCACTCTTGCCAAAGCTGCCGCCCAAATGAGTGAATGATGCTCTCTACTGCTCTCTGCTACAGGATTCCCACGACTGGCATGATGATTCGCGCAGCCATCTTCCGGTGACTTGGCTCAGAAACCAAAAGCATAGGAGGCAGAAAACAGTGTGATCAACGATGCAGAGAGCGCAGGTATTACTGGCAGATGGGGTAGTGGAAGCATGGGCGTGTATAGAAGAATACATGTAAATTAAAATGGACGTGCCGTACCTAACTCCAACCACAGCTGCGGGCAGTATCAACAGCCTACATCATACATGTACTATGCATGGCTGGTTAGTTGGGTTTTTCACATATAGTTTCTCAACTACCTACCTACCTACTTACACTGGCGTACAAAAAACCGACAATCTTGCAAACACAGTTTTGTATCCTCTATCATAGTACAGCACGGCCACGTACATGCATGCAGCCACTGCATAGGTATTGCCCAGGTCCCGTGTCGCAAACTCGTGTATCTGTGTCACCTTTGGTAGATGCTCTGTATCCAAGGTCTAGTCCCTCCATTCCTCATCATCCCAGAAAGAATCCTTGATAGCGGTGTCCATCAGACTGTCGCCCGAATGGCACGACTCCGCGTCTTCCGTCGTCGGTTCGGGCGTCTCGTTCAGCTTGGCCATCATCAAGCCCAGCCTCTTGAGCACTTTGGCACTGTTGGCCGCCTGTCCAGTCACCTGTTCATCCACCAAATCCAGCTTGTCCATCTTCTTGAGCACTTTGGCGGTGGTAGCCGCCTGTTCATCCACCTTGTGCTCTATTCTCGACATCCACTGGCTCATCTTTTGATAAAAGGCTGGGTCGATCCCACGTCTCTCTTGATCCTCGAAGATTCTTCTCAACAAAGCCAAGTCATCGGGGTTGGAAGGGTTTCGGCCAGTCTTGGCACTTTCTTCCATTCGCTGGAAGGCTGTCTCTCCCGGATCGCCAGTCCGCGTCACCGGTAGCTTTCTCTTCACCGTTTCAGTCCATTGGTATTGCTCAAGATCCTCTTGAGTCTCTTTTTTCCATCCCAAGAATAGCTCGGGATTCGAACTGTTCACCCATAAAAGAACAAGTCTCTTATCGTGAACTGAGAGCACCTTGAGTCTTGGCAGCGTAAGGTGCTTGAGAAGAGAACTTTCAGGTGTCTCGAGATTTCTGAGGAGCTCGATGATGCCTTCAAGCGCTTGCTCTGCTTCTTGCCTTGTAACCGTGCATGTAACTTGGACTTCTTCATACGTCTGATCACTCTCCGGAGCAGCGTCGGATGCCTCTTGGCTTTTTGACTTCAAGAGTAGCTGCCCGCGATGTAGGTTTCCGGAGTCGAAATGGGTGGCAACGGCTACATTGGCAAATTGCCCTTGTTCCCTGACTCTGTTGCGTTTCATTGGTGGCCATGAACTTGGCTGCTCGAAAGTATCCTGGAGCATCAGAATAGCATCCGGGTTGTTTCGTAGCATCGAATGGCTGCCTTTGCACAGTCAAGGTCAAGCGTCTTGCAAATCTCCATCAAAAGATACGCCAGAGCATCTTCTTGTATGGGAATCTTGCGAACTCGAAGGAGGACATACGCTACAACCATCGCTGGCGCAGTTGGACAATGTAGCTTGCCCGTTGTCTTGCAAAGTACGGCGACGCACGTCATCTTGAAATTGAAGTTTTTGTAACCGCCCCATCTAGACCAACTTGTGGCGTGGACGATACCAGTATTGACGGCCTTCTCAACGCATGCATCGAAACAGACACGGTACGAGTCAACGTCCATCCCAATCTCGTCGAACGCTTGTCGGATGAGCGTCTCGCATTCGGCTCGGATCTCTTCTGCTGCCGATTCGGTTTCGGCCTCGTCTTCAAGTTCTTGTTCTTGGGTCTCGTCGTCGTCGGTCTCTTGGACATCTTCAGCAGCTGGTGGATCGGCGCGGTTCCTTTTACGCGCCCTGCTTGCGGTCGCAACAACGCATTTTCTCTTGTAGCGGGCTCGAGGCATTGTCAACGGTGTCGGCGGATTCGCTGTTAAAGGTCGTCGTGATGCAATTATTGCCGCGTACTCGTATTACTGCAAGATGTCGTGATGTAGACAGGTTGGGGAGGAAGAAAGCACCGCGCGCGTTGACAAAGAGAACGCGCGTTTGTTTCCTTTTTTTTTTAATGCCCATCTGAAGAACTCTAGTACCAAGTAGATAGAGGCATAGGCCCGTAGGCGCGCAGCTGTATGGTATGAGGCGATGGATATCACCGTCTGGCAGCAGCTGGCAATCTCATGTCAAGGCAATTCCTAATCAACTCAGCCTGCAAGCCAGTTTTACCTGCCTAAGTATGAACCAAAGGCACTAGATGAAGTCTTGATTCACTACATCCAAGGGCTTTTCCTTTGCAGCTTTCCATCTGGTCTTTCACTCATCGATCAGCGTCTACCAGCGTCCATCATCACACACTGCCTCTTGTCAACATGGCGCCTCCGATGGGATGAGTAAACCTATGGCACCGGCCAATCCATGCCCAAGCCCTCGTATCCCACCAATCAGGTTTGAGTTTGAAGAACTTTTGGCCGTCTTGTCAGCAAGGCATCTTCACACCGGTTTTCACTAGATCCACAACCTCTGCGATTTCTCGTTCGTCCTTGTTGTTGTCTTCTTCCACATAGCCTACCGCCGGTATATTGTCCGGGCGATTCTTGCTCACGTGCTCGGACTCGTTCACTTTGGCATTTCTGGTGATATCGTCTGGCTCGCGTTTAAACGTCGCCGTAAGAGGAATTGTAATCTGTATGAGAATTGCCCTTTAGTAAAGTGCTGGTTTGACAACATAAAAGGAATACGATGCGCAAATCTTCAATGTGATACGTACCTAGGTAAGAAGAGGTCATGTAATACTACCTAGGTACCTATGCGCGCTTACCACTGGATAGCAGCAGCTAGCAGATTCATTCAATGGAGCATTGAATGATGATTCAACACGCAAAACACACTCGCAATTTCCCGGAAATCTGCAGCCCGCCATTTCAATCTCCTGATGTTACTGCTGCGTTTACGATTTATATGGGTACTTCCAGTCGTTATGAGTTACTCCTCCAAAACCGACAATCCAATTGACGGATCTGCATTGTAGTGCATACAAGATAAGCGGCGGGTTGGCCGTGGCAAGGTTTATCTGCTGCCATCAGATCTACCATTCTCGAACAGATACGCGGAGTTGTTGCATGAAGCTAATTCGTTTCTAGAGTTGCTCAACCTCTTTTTTATAAACTTGGAACACTTTAGTCTGTCCAGCGCCCGCTGCATCTTCCGCTAATCAGATTAGATCTAGGTTGGTGTGCCGCATGCGGTTTGTATAACATGCATCAGAACATATTTTACTAGAGGTTACTGCTTAATGAAAGAAAAGCGAGATTTACATCTCGAGGATTGAGATAGCCTCTGTATTTCAAATCCCGTGTCATCGCCAAGCAGACTTTGAGCAGCGACCAAGTCATTGCAACTCAGTTTTAAACGGTCGTGGTGCGACCGCACTATCAGATCCGGCTTCGGCTCCCACAGCTCCACCATGTTCTCCATCCGGGGCTACTTAACAATGGGGGGCTTTCTAATGTTCAGCTGGGGTAAACACATGAGGATCATTGCAGCGCATCCTCCATTCATTGTGCCGAGAAACATTCGTACAGATGGGTGAGTTACTGCCATCTCGTGGCTTTATCGTTTTGGTCAACGGCAAAATATACCAAACAAGCACGCCGTTCAACAACGCAACAGTGGATGATGGTGGCCCCATCTTTGCAGAGTGCATGATCATCCGAGATGGCATCATCCAGTATGTTGGCCCTCAAGCAGATGCCGAGGTGGATGCGGCTATAGCTGCGGGCGCATCGACAAAGGATCTGGAGCATCAGACTGTCCTCCCGGGATTTATCGACGGCCACTTACACCTTCTTCTGGTTGGACAAGCTCTCACCAAGGTCGGCCTGGAGGCGTGCACGAGTCTAGAAGACATCCGAGCCGAGATCAAGCAATATGCCAAGGCCCATCCGGATGTACCACGTATATTTTGCCGCGGCTGGATGCATTCGATGACTCCTGAAGGCGTTGATTCTACTTTATTGGATGGGCTCGATCCTCGGCCCATCTTCGTTGATACAAAAGACCTGCATTCAACGTGGTGCAACACAGCTGGGTTGAAGGAGGTTTGTCGTGTTATGAACATTGCCGATGATGCTCCAGATCCTGTGGGCGGCACTTTTCAGCGCGACGTAAATGGTAAACTCAACGGAGTCTTTAACGAGAGCGCCGTGTTCGAGTATATATGGCCATTCACTGCTAGAGTTGCCTCGATCAATGACAGAAAAGAGTCCATCAAGGCCGCAATCAAGGCTTTCAACGCAGCTGGCTATACGGGAATGGTCGACATGGCCATGGACGAGCTCATTTGGGAGCCCCTGATTGCTCTGCGAAACGAACAAGGCCTCGGCGGTATGCGAATTGCGGCGTACTGGCTCATGAAGCCCAGTGATTCCTTGGAGGATGTCATGTCGCAAATCGATCGTGCTATCGAGTTGGCTGCACAATACAATTCTCAGAATACTCCAGACTGCCGAATCGTTGGCATCAAAGTCATCTGTGATGGAATTATTGACGCGTGTACTGCTTCGCTTACAGAACCGTACTCGACGGGGACGACCCCCAACCCTATCTGGCCGGAAGAATTCCTGAATCCCATGGTCTCCAAGGCTCATGCCGCAGGGCTCCAAGTTGCGCTGCATGCCATTGGTGACCGGACGATTCACATGGCGATTGATGTTCTAGAGAAGAACACGGATCGCTCTCAGCGTCCACGAATAGAACATATTGAACTCTCCAGTGCTGAAGACGCCGCGCGTCTTGGCAAATTAGGCATCACAGCATCCATCCAGCCCGTGCACTCTGATCCAGCCATATTGCGAGCTTGGCCAAAATTGATAGGCGAGCACCGCTGCAAGCGAGCATTCGCCTATCGAGAATTTGCCGATGGAGGCGCCCCTTTGGCTCTCGGCTCAGACGCGCCCACAGCTCCGCACCTTCCCATCCCCAACATGTATGTGGCAACGACGAGACGGTCTTATCGTGAGCCTAAACTGGAGACTGTTGTCAACCCCGAGTTTGCCCTTACTGTCTGCCAGGCTATCGCGGGGGCGACGCATGGATCGGCGTACTCGACATTTGCGGATGAGTGGACTGGAAGTTTGAAGAAGGGCCTCAAAGCTGATTTTGTGGTCTGCGATGTAGAGTTGACACCGGAAAGGTTGATCAAAGGCGTTGTGAAAGAGACATGGTTTGAGGGAGCGCAAGTTTACGGGGCGTCGGAATAGATTTTCCTTTGATGAAGTTTGGACAGGAGGCTGAACAGATATCAGCAATACAATCTAAGAAGATACATTCACAATTTTTTAGTAAAATGGTTATTGAACTTTTGAGAACTACACCGGTCAAACGGCGTTAACTAGCTTATGGGTATCCACATGTAAGTGTCGAAGACTAACGTGCAGAGGCAGTACAGAAGGGTTTCAAGATGGGTCGTAAGCAGGAGGTAGAGCCACTATTTAGGCAACTTAACCACCAGCCTTCTCGGATGGCTCATACATTGTCAGTCTAGAATCTTAAACACTATTGGCCTAGGACTTTTCTCCTATACGTATCAAATGCAGGCCAATGGCATTTAGCAATTCATTACCGAGTAGGTAACAGAAGTATCAACTTCCATATTTGGCTTCTGGTACTGTAGAGACAATTCTTGATCCGTCGGCCGCGGAATAGACTTAAACCCGGCATGAAAGCAAGAAGCCTAGAAGCTAGTCTGCCTCAAAATTTGTTTGGCAGAGACCTGATGGCGAGACAATTGGAGCATATCTTCCGTGGAGCTCACAGCACGGAAGGTTCCGCCTCTCGCTGTCCCCACCACCGGTAACAGCTGAGGCATCAAATTGCTCATCCATGCACATACGCGTTATCAGAATCGAGAAAATCCGAGCTCGTTCCTGAATGGGCTACGGCAGAGTGAGTGGATACGGCATGATCGCTGGGTGGGAAAAAACAGCAGAGTCCCCATAATTTCGCGTTAACTAAACGGTTTTACCTCTTGGGTTAATTTTAGAAATGACGAAGAACAGAGTCTAGCAAATACTACACGGGCCGTTTCAACTTTCAACGTCGAAAGAGGAATATGCCGTCGGTCTTTTGTGGCCGTGAACCAATTTCTGCAGGAAATTACAATTCCGCAGAGTCGGATGTTACAGGTCATGTTTGAGCGGACTATTCCCCGCTGTCCACGCAGCAGAGGATCATTAAGAATGTTCGGCTCCTTCGCCCACCCCGGGCTGCTTCTACCAGCGATTTGGTCTGATGAGATGCTACAGTTTTGGGTGATCGGCTAATAATATAACGCTGTAAGGCCCCTTGGAGGGCGCGATTGATCGCCGGTTGAACCCCCTCGAAGTTGTAACAGATTGATGATTTCCTGCTAGTACCTGCGCCGGTCGACCGGCTGACAGGGATCAAGACCTCGGCAATGACTTTAGACAAGTAGACGGCGTCGCACAGATCTTCTACTAGTCACGTTTTGAAGACAGAGCGCGGACCGCCTTTGATGTTGCTATCCGCGCAATCGCCCCCTGTGGACTTTGCTCTTGTGGCAGTATGTCATTCGTATCCACCTACATGTCAATGCTTCTTAAGCGACGGTAATGCTGCTGATGTCCCCTGTATCCTTCTGTTTTAGTACGTAGATCTTGTTGAGAGTAAGCACTTAAAGTGCACCGGTGTCTTCTTTGGGATGTGTACTCTTACCCAGCGCGGACGGGTATGTAGGAACTCCGGCCGGCGGGTTATGTTACATAATGCCAATAATCATGCCGCAGTTGGATCAGTTTGTGGCAACAAGACGAGTTTGTGTATACGTTATATTCAATAAAGACTCTGGATATTGCTATGCTCGTGATTCTAAACTCAAAAGGCTATCTACAACTTCATCGGACTTTACAAAGCAGAGTACTTGTTAATCAGCTGAAGTAATTTCGCGTCCACATCCTTGGGAGTGGTAGCGTTGAGGTAGTGGCCACCGTCAGTGAAAGACAGCTCTGTCTCTACAGAGCCTGAGAAGGCCTTGATGTGCTCTTTTGGTACCTCAACACCGAATACCGGATCTTGGTTACCCTGTTTCTCGGTCAGAACTGACAACAAAGACCAATATACTTAGTAGAGCAACTCACCTGAAGCCAGTAGACAGGGCACTTGACATCTGCCGCTCGTCTCAACAAGCCATCTCTCTCCAAAAGATTGACAAAGGCTCCACGCAGCTTCTTGCGTCCTTCGTCCCCGGAGTAGATCTTGTTGAGTGTCGTCTTCCACATTTCGACGTCTTCAGGGGAGATTACACCGGAGAAACCAATGTTCACAACGCTCTCACGCAGACCCTCGTCAATGAGGAAGTCTGGGGTTGGTTCCTTGCTGTAAAGGGTGTCAACGACTGGGCCCAGCGTTGTTGCGGGATCCCAGCAACCCTTTTCTCGGGAGGCCGCAGACTCGTAGTCGAGCGAGGTGCCAAGAATCAACAAACCCTGAATCTATAGTCGAGATCATTTCTGTTAGCCTGCGTGCTACTGCAGTAGTCTCAGGGATGTTTCCCCTTGTAGTGATATTCAATGTGCAGCATATGATACATGTAGGTCCGTTTAGGCGAATGTAAAGTGAGACACTTTGCGGAATGGAAGCCCGGACGGAAAGCGTGGAGAACATTGGGGGATTGGCAGGGATAGACGGAGTAACTTTAAGTGATAGGCAATGTGCATATGCGGTGCTCGTCACACTCGACTTCAAAAAATACCTGTACGTACCTTCTCAGGGGCAACAAGAGCCATTCTTGTGACGATCCAGCCTCCCTGGCTGGTACCCAGAGCAAAAGCTTTCTTGATACCGAGGGCATCCAACACCTGGACGGCCATGATGGCGGTGTCCCAGTAGGTGTAGTTCTCTGCTGAGCACTCAGTGGATCCGTGGCCAAGAGGCTCAATGGCCAGTAGGTTGGCAGCATCGGTGAGAGCAG
This sequence comes from Trichoderma gamsii, assembly GCF_001481775.2. Taxonomy (NCBI): domain Eukaryota; kingdom Fungi; phylum Ascomycota; class Sordariomycetes; order Hypocreales; family Hypocreaceae; genus Trichoderma; species Trichoderma gamsii. The sequence goes on from NW_020171361.1 coordinate 326,434, forward strand.
TGTTGCTAAACTGTGAGTTGAACAGAGAGGTGGTCGTGCACATAGAGTTGATGAGCACAACGGTAGGCTTGGCGGGGTCGACGGCGCCGTTGGAGAGACGGTAGCCGGCATTGATTCCGCCCAGATGCGGCACTCTGATGGTAGTTCCGGCAGTCATGATGGATATATTTGCGTAGGTGGTTTTTCTCTGTAAGGGAAGTCGAAGTAAGACAAACAAGAAGCCAACTTCTTTATTGTCCTGTTTGTGTCTTTATTGGAATAGTCAAAAGTGGTTAAACAGAAAGAAGTCGGCGAGGCGTGGGGGCTAATTATTTACTTTGCTTGAGGTCAAAAAGGGAGCCAAGGCAACAAACCCCCCAAGACCAACAAGCGCTGCTTTGAGTTGAGCCTCGGGATAGCCCCAAACTTTGGAACCAGCTCAGCGGAGTTTGAAACCGCATTGAGCAACCTCCAATCGGATGACCCGCAGCTGCCTCGGCGGTCAAGATATCCGAATAGGGGAGCAGGTTGTCTATCATGGATTCAGAGAATAGGAAGTACTACAGTAGTTGTAGCAACTGCTACTACATACTGTACTGTACAGTGCTTTGTATGGATTTAGTAGCAGGCAATAGTGTGGTAGCCATGTCTGCATATGCAGCTAGTGCTCTCATGGGTGGAAATAACATGGTACATGTACCTCACACATAGAGACAAGTGCTACTTCTGAGCAATCACGCATTGTAACTGTTATGGCAAGTGTTTTCGAGCAGTTACATATCTCCTATGATTAGATCTTGCCATGACTCTCATGATGGTTGCATGATATTTCATGTCTCGGCTTGCCTATCAGGAGAGCAAGAACGGTACTACTTCATTTCTCTCCGTGGGTTCTCTTGTTCCACAACTAGTCATTCGCGATTAACGGAGTGGACGGAGTATTCGCGGCATGCGAAGATGTTGTCTGTGCGCGTGAAGTAACTTGAGTAGGCAACGGCAATGTGCGGAATGGAGAAGGTTGTTAGTACTTACTTGTAGGTGCTGCTGGGTATTCCTTGCAACTATGTGCGGGGCGCACGGTGCCTCTTTGCGAGTTGCTTGTAGGTTTCTGCAATTATTCTTTATTCCGCTTGTAACGCAAATCTCTGCCGCCAAGACACACTCGAGGCTATTCTAGACACGGTCCGCCCCTGTTATCCACTTAATTACGTCCACTAGCTACAAAGCATCAATTGGCATTGAGCTAGTGGGAACATGCAACAGGCTTCTTATTGGCGGAGGTGAGCAGTTGAGTTATAACAAGGAACTACAAGTAGTAATTGTTGAGCCGGAGACCGGAGACAATGTTGCGAAGGCTAAGAGATTCAAAGTAGTAATGACTCGCCCCCTCGTCTGAAAAGTGGACGCAAGAGCGGCGATGCCCTATTTGCGTAGCCAATTATAAACGACCAAGCTCACGCAAGCTCACGCAAGCTCACGACGGCTGAGACAAGGGTACGGCGCGCGCCGAGTCCGTGGGATCCGTTAATATCTGTTTGAGGCTACTGAAGAAAAAGGCGATTGATATACCAGACCGTTTTACAAGCATGCTCTGTTTTTCCTGGCTTCCCCGGCATCCCTGGTCTTCAGGTGGCGGTTCGTCTGTTCTTGGTAAGGTCGAATAAGAACTTAAGTAGTTGTAGAGAAAGGCGCAGCTATACGGGACACATACAAATCCTTGTTCACGACTCTTCAGCAACTCGCTAACCCGCGTATGGTTTGCTGACTGCTGATCTACTATGATGGATTACTATTCTCGAGTTTGATTACTGATTCAGGAAGGTCTTTAAAGAGCTTCATCTGAGTATCAATCTATCCTTCTATGAGCAATAGGTTGTAGAACATATTCGCAGTGTCTAGACTCAGTTACTTACCTTCCACGCCTGGCGTTATCTTAAGGTCGAAAACTGGTTCGAGTAGTCCACAGTTATCTCACTAGTTCTTAGTATAACGGCGGCATTGCAAAGGGGAACTTTGAGCTTCAAAACGGCGCCGTCGTGTAGCTCTTATGGGGCACCTGTGGCGTGCATGAGGCACCAAGTCGGCCGGTCGTTGGAGAAGAGCCGATCATCGCCATGACCGAGTTACTTACGGCATATGATGGTCTAACGAGTCGTGCCGCCGTGTAAAAGAAGGACCCATGCCGGCTGTTTGTACCTGAAATGCCGAGCCTTGCCCTGAAGACAACCTTGCTCAGCTTCCACAATTAATATAGTCTAGAGCCCACAGTTGAGTGTCCACAGCTATATGTACATTCTACCCCTGACAAGAGCTGGCGGCGTGGAGCTCATGCTCATGAGCGGCTGATTGCCGTACACTAGCCACGGTGAAGGATAAGCGAAGAGGTAAAGGCAAAGGGCAAAAGGAAGAAAGAAAGTAGTCAGTAATATGAAAGAGCTTGGTCTCCTCATTTTGTTGAGCTCCTTGAACGAACATACCCATCCGCTTTTCAGCGTCGAAATGCATCATGGCTCCATTTGAGGAAATCAGAAGGGCGGCGGCGGCAGACACGCCGTCTGTGCTCCCGGGTCTTCCAGGCTTCAATCAGGAAAATCTTCAGCCATGGACTGTGCAGGTAACAGCGTCCATGACCGTTCTGGCTCTGCTTTGTGTCGTGCTGCGTTTAGTCAGCCGCAATCTCAGAAAGCAGCCCTTAGGATGGGATGACTACATGATAATCTTCTCAATGGTAGGTCTTCAGAGCGAGGGGACTTGCTGATTTTGGAACTACCTTGTTCTTCCTCCGAGGAATGTTAATCGGGCATCACTTCGCGGGCTTTTTGATGATGGAGAGTTATAGCTAACGATGCCTAATGCAACAGGGTTGGTATCTGGTTGTTGTCGGATTCATCTTCGCCATGTACGACAACGGAATGGGTCTCCATGCGGACAAAGTTGAGCTTCCGAGGATTGTCATGATGGCAAAGTGGTTGTTGGTTGCTGAGATCCTGTACGCCTGGAACCTTGGCTGGACCAAGATAAGCCTCTTGCTCATGTACTATCGCATCTTCCACGTGCCATACTTTAAGAAGATGGCTTGGGCTGTTGGCGGTTTCGTCATGGCGTGGGTCATTTGCATCACCTTCCTCTTCATCTTCATCTGTGTGCCGGTTCAGAAGCTCTGGTATCCTGATCTGCCCGGCCACTGCATCAATCAAGTCGGCACTTGGATCGCAAACGCGTCTTCGACCATCTTTACCGATCTCGCCATTCTGATATTGCCAATTCCCCAAATCTGGAACCTTCAACTACGGACAGCAGAAAAGATGGGCTTGACATTTGCGTTTGGACTAGGCTTTTTGTATGTGAAGCTGTGCTTTTCAAATCTCGCGTCTTCATTCCTGGTAATTGTGCCCTTAAATTGATTACATGAGCTAACCATTCTATAATAGCGTTGTCTTCGCCTCTGCATACAGAACCTCAGTTCTTTTCACGTATACGAACAACGACCCGACTTACACTCTTGCACCAACAGTCGGCTGGACCGTCATCGAAATATCTGCCGGTATCATATCCGCATGTCTTCCTACGTTACTACCGGTGATTCGACTGTTTCTCAAGACAGTCGGTATCAAGCGGAACTTTTTCTCTTCTCAACGAGGAACGAATGGCGCTTCCAACGTGAACAAGTCAAATCTGAGCAGCCTGAATCCGAACAAGAGCGTAAATGCAGATTCAACGCATAGAACAAACGGCAACGACTTCTATCGCCTAAACGATGAGACAGAGTCCGATGGTAGTTTCACAATTGACACGCAACCGGTCGTAATGCATTCTCAGTTCCGGCCAGACACAAAAGGGTATAGAAATACTATCAAAAGCCTTCGGACCGATGAACTTCCGGCTGACCTTACAAGGGACGATATACCATTGAGCGGAATCCGAGTACAGACGGAGTTTAAGCAATCCACTTCGCCTAGGTGAACTTGATTTACACAACCATGCTCGAATTTCAAAGGTTTTCTACTTTAGTGTCATAATGAGAGGTGCCTATAGCCCTCATGAGCCATGCAAATGGTGTTAGAATTGGAACGTCAATAGGACAAATATCCGGCAATAGAATTGTCACGGATACGAGATGTTGGCTTGTACGAGTTTGGTATTGTTATTTTTGTTTGACTTAATTTTTTGATACACCGCACCATAATATATGGAACCAGGACAGCCATTGCTCTCGTGTTTCATTTTCTTACTACTTGTGGCTTAGATACTCATGAAGCTATATTCTGCTTTCAAAGTTTCAGAGACGGACATATATCTATACCTGAATAGCGAGTCAGAGGGTAGCACATCCACTCATCGCGACAAAATACCCACATATCTTGGAACAGGTTTCATAGTTATTTCATTGTTAGCATGCAACAAAGATAATGAGGATCATAAATACATTGCGGAGAGACTCCGATTTTATAGACTCAATTTATTGGCTTGACGATACATTCCAAATTTTAGATTTACGAACAATAACGCCAACAGTATATATGTGTTCAATCTATCGATGCCTTTGGCTCTCTTAAATTATAAAGTATCGTGATATGTTAAGGATCTTGATAAAGAAGAAGCTAAGTTGTGACATGCCAGATAACAGCCGGTTTAGTACCATATATCAGAAGAGGATCAGAGCCGCGATTAGAAAGAAACAGGCCATCACAGGAGTATTCAACGGCTCAAAATTTTTTTATTTCCTAATTGTGCTTCAATCATATATCCAGTCAGAACAGTAATAATTGCTTCAACATTTTCAGATTTGTCGATATCTTATAAGAACCTATCGAAACGAAATTAAACATTCTTTATATATTCTTCAAGCGCACAACATATACATAGATCACAACATTTCTTCATAGCTCATAAAGTTCCGCTATAGCATATGTATTCTCGTTCTCAATTAGACGCAATTCAGATGAACTGCCTGTGGCTGGATAGAGACTTCAATACATTCTCCCACAGTGTCAAACGTCCAGTCGGGCTGACTATCGCAGTCGTTGGTGGTGGAAATTGTAATCTGTGGCGATGTGCCGGCAGGACATGGGGATGTCTGAGTCAACAGAATGCTTTGACCGGGGAAGTTCTCAAAGATGGTACAGAATCCATCGGTCAGAGAGCCTGATAGAAAAGCTCGGCCGGAGCAGCCAGACTGAATCCATTGTTCGTAGTTGACGCCGGCCAATGCCGTGGTGGCCGCAGAAGCTAGCCCGGCAAGTACCGAGGAAAGGATAATGACCTGCTATATCAATTAATCGGGATGAAATGGAATAGAAGATGTGTGAAAAGGGGGCATGCAGACTATACCTTCATGTTTAACGCGATGTTAACTAAGATGCTGAAAACTTTGAAGAAATCGGATTGTTGAGTGACGTGATCCGATTGTCCTTATATAGGTATCTTCCTTAAACCAGGAATTAATTCCACCAGTCACATTTTATGGGACCAAGTCAAGGTTATCTTCTGTCAGAATGCAGCTTGTTTAACTCTAAAAGGATGGTGGGTGAATTGAATTTGTGATCAAGATGGATACACAAAGTAGCATTGGCGAATAAAAAGAATCCGCGCCTATGCATCAGTTGCTATGGATGTAGTTAGTTATGGCGAGTTGGCTGACTGTTGATAAATACAATAATATAGCGGGAAAAATGCCTAAAACGTTTATGTGCGGCACATTATGACAAGTCGTATAATTGAAAAGTCTTTGTAGCTTGCTGGAGCAGTGCTCAAATGCCCGAGTCCTTCTTTATTGAACAGGGACGACGTGTAAAATTGGCGGGCTCTCAATAAATCACATACTATTGAGCTAAGATTACCATGACAAGTACTATAACAATTGTCATTTTAATTTCAACGTTTATGTGCTTTGTGTGCGCAGAATTCGCTTATAAGTCAGTACTTGCGTGGCATATTTATAGAGCCGAATTAGCTCATGCTTACAATAGGTCTGCTCACAAAAGTGAGCTGATTGATTTGCCATAAGACTTCTAGATGCATACAGTAATTAAGACACACATATATTTAACATGCCAGTTGAAAGCGGCTAAACTTTGGCATTTCAGATGTGTGATCCTTCAACCGACTTTTCTTAAAAGAGAGTATTTTGATGGCAAGGGCAAAAGGGCCGACTGATTCCCATAAAAACTGCTTCTATGAATGCAGCACCGCAACTCCGATCATACCTGTACTAAAAATTTACGAATCAATAACTGTACCAGGATCATGATTGGTGCTTTCCAACATCGGATCAGGGAACTTGACTTTTCATTAAAATCCACGACCAAAATAATCTGGTGGTTGATTTTAGCCCTTGTATATTGTTTTAGTCGCTAGACCGGCCTCTGAAGCCGCCAGAAATGATAATCACCTCGATAACGCGCTACAGGTTATTTACAACTTGGACTATTTGTCTCAACTCTTAGAAAAGTATATTGAAGCAACAAATTGTGGATGAGCTTTCTCGCGCAAATTGCAATCCAGAGCTTAGTATTATTGGTCTATATCAACTCACAACGCACATTCTTTTCTCGCAGCAGTCTGCTCAATCTAGGTATTTAAGCTTAGTCTGTCCTGCCACTAGCTTGTTGGCTGATCTTAGTGGAGAAGATGATGATATCATCAGCAGATATGTCTTCTCGGACCAGTTGAGTGCGACGTGAGATTCTATCTTCTCCAAAAGTTGCATGGATCATCATGGTTTCGAAACAAAGCAAAAGGTACTACACACTTCTAGACAACTTCAATATGGGTAGTCGAAAAAAGAAGTGACACTATTGTGATGTTTCTACTTGGTAAATGAGTTGACATGGATCTTGAGTAGATCCAAAAACTTGCTAGAACCCTTCATTCTAGAAAATGGCAAATAATAAAGAGCGTCGCTATCCGGACGGTGTATTTGTGCTATTCGGTGGGTATATTTTTGTTATTCGGAGGGTAAATATTTGCTATTCGGATGGTTCATTCTGGCTATTCGGAGGGCCTCGGTACTGTTGTGGGTGTACTTCTAAACTTGGGCCTCGAAACTGGGTAGCCTAGAACTTTCTTTGGCGGCGCGTTCCTGAGCTGCGGAGATCTTTGCTTGCATAAGAATGAGAGACACTAAACCCAATACTAATACTAATACCCTTTCCCATGTGAAAGTCGACAATTGATCTTCTTTGCTTCTCTACCAACCTGACTTTTACTCGATGAGGACAACAGCGCACATGTGGGGCTCTTTAGGCCTAGGTACCTTACCTTAGTTGTCTGGTGTAAGTGTACTCCATAATGCCGTATCTCGCGATGCGTCGGCCTAGCTGAATGATTTGGACTAATGGTGATTGATGGCAGTAGTTGCTGAATGCAAGAAGAGCCATTCCTACGCTGATTGCTTATTCTGTTATCTGTAAACTGCAAATCCACCAACATTGGGCTTTTGATCGCGAAAGAAGGGTTGCATATGTACTTCCTCCAGGATGATTACCCCGCTATGTGCCCATTTCTGAAATCCTTCCACGCATCTATTCCTTGGCCCCATGAGAGATGGACAACCTTACCATGATCGGTTGTAAGTTTCTAGAGCTCCCATCAGTAGACTTATAAGTCCCTAAGCTCAACCCCACAGGCTCAATCCCTATGAACATTGGGCCTATCTATCATCTCAGCGGCAAGGGCGGTCACCGATACTATTGGCTGACGGAGCTTGTGAACTGGACTAGACTGCAGAACGGAGTATATAGCAGCTAATAGCGAAGACCACATGTCGCGTATACACAAACGCAATGCTGTCTCTGCATATAAGTTCGCCCAAAATCTCCGCGGTCCGCTGAGTTTCTAATCATCAAAGAGAGACATCAACGAGTTCAATAACAGCCTGTGGTTTGCGTTCTCTCATTAAATTCCCCTTTATAAACATTAGGCAGAAAGGTCCTCTAAAATCTAACGCTAGATAGCCGAGTGTAGCCTGGCACTAGATGCCTCTAAGAGGTTAGGCGCCACCCCTATACGAACGGGGTGTCTTTACGGGGCAGTTATGTTATGAACATGAAGAATTCCAGCTCTTTCCGCCCCGTGCGGGCGACTTAAAACCACGTATTGTTTTGAAAATGAATCTGGAGGATATTAAACAATCGGGATGTGAATCTAATCTAAAGCATTGCGCACTTGGCGAAGACGATATGTTGCTATATGATCCGCTGATCCCTATAATGGCAATGGGCTTTTCGGGCCAGGCGTTCTTAAACGTTTTCGCAGCCCTGAAGACATCTATAAGCTTGTTGTTCCCGCAAGTAGTGATCGTCTTTGTCTCTACTGGCATAAAGAGTGTCGTTAACGCTCAGTCTTTCGCGATGTAGAGATCTGAGCAAGGCTCAGGGGGGGTGGCCTTGGATGAGGCCCTTGTATACTCGAACGTTGTTACTTCATTCGGCTAGGGGGGCCGATAGGGCTAGCAAAGGCGCTCGAATGGTAGAATTACGCAGAGTGTCTGGCAAGAAGCTGAAAGTACGTTTGTGCTAGGCAGCGCTATCAGTATCTTAGCACCGAGACAAAAGCTCTTACCCCAGCGGAGCGAAACAAGATTATGGGGCATCGACAAGGCGACTCAAGCGTTTATGTCCGGTATCATATAATATCATATGTGCAACTTCAACGATGCAGACTGTCAGTCTATCTGTTTCGGGAGCGTATCTCAACACGACATGATCCACCTAGCCGGCTCCTTCGTCATGCAGAAACACGAGGTCAACCAGGACTCGAAACACGACACCAACCAGGACCCGAGACTTGTGAGTTGCCGCCAAAAGCGAACCCGTGCACCTGAGAAACTTAGACGCTAAGGCTATTCCGCAAGGACAGCTGCCGAGGGAACCGTTTTGGCGAGTTTTTGCGAGTTTTTGCGAATTTTTGCAATTCTTTGCGATGCAATACGACGGTAACAAGGAGAAAGCGAAGAGAGTGAGTAGGTAACCTAAGGACGCAACGTTTCGAGCGTACTATTCGAGATTTCTATAGCTTAGTCCACGCGGAGGAGGTTGATCGGCAGCTCAAAGGCATCAAGCCACTCGACATGGTATAAAAACAGTGCAACTAACACATCGGCCATTCTGTTATCATAACTAATTACTATTTCTTGCAAATATCGCTAAAGACTTTTGAACCCCGACTGTAACTCGGAGGTTTCTAAGTCATGTCACGGGATTCAACCTCTATATCTAGATTCCTGATATATATAAGTGAATGAAATGCATTCGTGTTTACACTCGTATTTACACTCGTATTTAAGTATCCCTAACACTCGTATTTAAGCATGCACATGGTGCCCCTTTACCCCCTAGTCTAGTGCTTGATATGCTGACGTATTGGGCTACTCAATTGCAGGCTTTCTTTGGGCGATCATATACTCGGTAGAGCTCTATAAAAGATTAATGTCAGGCCCTCAACAACACAATTAACTAACAACTCTGGATCTATCGCCTTCGCCTGTTCCGATCAACGTCGACGAGCTTGACACTACTCTTTGTTACAACAGCAGCCATGATGCACTCTGGACTGTTGCAATTTTCGCTATGTTGGCTGGCGATCAGTTCATCAGCGAAGGCAATCACGCCTGTTACTGGCTGCGGCAACCCACCACCATCCGAGGATGAAATTGCTAGAGCCCAGGCAATATACGAAAAAGAGAGAATGATGACGTTAGATGCACGAGACACAGACATCACCACCGTACCGACTTGGTTTCATGTGGTTTACGTCAATGAGACTGAGGAAGGGGGCTATATCCCTGTAAGAAACTGCTGCCTCTCAACTAGACGATGCGGACAGGACGCTAATGCTTTAACAAATAGAGAACTCAACTCGATGCCCAGATTAAGGTGCTCAGCGATGCTTGGGCACCACACGGGTTCTCCTTCAACTTGGTTAACGTGACTTATACGCAAAATGCGACTTGGTCGAACGCAAACCTCGATGGCTGGCCTGATATGAAGAGAGCTTTGCGTCAAGGTGGCTACGGCACTTTGAATCTCTATACCACTCTACTTACAGAAGGATCTGGACTTTTGGGTGTATGTTACTTACCAAGTCGAAAATATCTGGGCAGCTTGCAGTCCGGGTAGAAGTAGCACAATATGCATAACGTGGGCTAATAAGTATCAACCTTACAGATCGGCACACCGCCTGGCGACTACTACGACGGTACCGATGATTTCATGCAGGACGGCGTGGTCATACAAGCCAATACTCTTCCAGGCGGCATTGGTCCACATTTCGAGACAGAGCCAGAAAGGTACACCACGGGCGGTCTTACTTGTCATGAAGTAGGCCACTGGTTTGGTCTATTCCATACGTACGTTTTCCCAAACTCCAGCCTGTCACTATCACATAACGCCGAATATACTATTCTTGCTAACCAATATCAGTTATATTGAGCATGGTGCTTATCCCTACACTTGCCAGAACGGGGACAATGATTTTGTAAGTTCAGCCATCCTGATGTCAGATAAAAGTATATGTAATAACACCAACTTCATCAGGTCGATGACACACCTGTGCATCTGCTTGTAATTACCAGTAACGGACCAGATCTGGATTGCCCAGCAGGTAGAGATACCTGTCCTGATCTTCCAGGTGTAGACCCTACAGATAATTATATGAGCAATCAGTGGCAGTCGTGCTGGAATAAATACACGGCGGGTCAAGGGCTGCGAGCTAGAAGTTTATGGACGGCTCAGCGCGCTGGGCGAGGCTAATTGCTCCTTACTTCAATGCATGTCGCATGTTTGAGGCATCCACATGCGAATAAAGCAGATCAGGAAACGCAACTACATGTAGTGTTAGTATGATTAAACTTGCCAACTAAAACTTTCATCTATACTACTATTAGATATACTAATCTGCCCCTTGTCTTAACCTGTGTAAACTTATGGTGCACAATGTATAACTAAAGTCTCCGTTAGTTCAATCTTATATTCACTTAGCTACTTAAGTAAGTATATTGCTCCTTTGCCGGTTGGGCTGTTTATTAGAGCATCTAGGTCTAGGCACTGCGCCCAGTAGTCCATCCTACTAGTTATTAATGCGGAGTAGACACAAGCAAAGTGCGTCAGCCAGCAGCCTAACTGGGAATACTCAAGTAGCTACCGTTCATTAGTCTCCGAAACAGACTAGCAACTCGAACAGTCTGTACCGAGAGCTCACCAGAGACAAGCCACCACATACTGTGCCAGATTCGGCCCATCCAATCCGAAACGAATAAGCGTGGCTGCATCGCCTCTAATGAACCAATCCGTGGCCAAAGTTCCCCTCCATCAAAAGCTTCCCCTCCACCAGGACCCCGCTTGTCCACTTGGCTGCCGGCTTAAAGCTAAGAGCCGTGGGCCTTTGAAATTGCGAGTCTTCGGTTCGTCAGCAGCGTGAGCGATGACACAACAGCCGCACATGGCGTTTCACTGCAGATCCAGATGAGGACCATGAGCAACGCAAATCGCGACATTTCGGAGGCCCGAGGGCGTGCTAATTGTCTGATCAAACGCGGGGTTGTCTCTGACCCCTCCTTAACTAATGTCGCCCTCGTTATTGGGTGGCGAGCAGTTGTCCATCTCTTTCTCTTTTCGGGTTCTTCTGCTTCTTTTTATACTCCTTCTCCCGCTCCCTCTGTTCCTTCTTTGTTAGCGTTTCCCAAATTCTGTTTCTGCTTCTGAAGCAGCCAAGTTTGAACTCTACTTTTCCCCCTTTATTATACTCTCTGCTATCACAAAAATGGGCGACGCCGGAAAGTGCCCCGTAAACCACATCAACGCCGCTGGCGGTGGAACTCGAAACAAGGACTGGTGGCCCGAGTCTTTAAAGTTGAACATTCTTCGTCAGCATACAAATGTCACCAACCCTCTGGGTGAAGATTTCGACTATGCGGCCGCTTTCAAGACCCTTGACTATGATGCCGTCAAGAAGGACTTGACGGCCCTCATGACCGATTCGCAAGACTTCTGGCCCGCCGACTTTGGTCATTATGGAGGTCTATTTGTTCGTCTGGCCTGGCATTCCACCGGTACATATCGTGTCTTCGACGGGAGAGGAGGCGGTGCACAAGTAAGCGAGCGATATTGATGCCTAATAGTTGAAACTCGGCATCCTTTATACTTTGACCTTTGCTAACATATTGGGTTTATAGGGCCAACAACGATTCGCGCCTCTCAACAGCTGGCCCGACAACGTGAGCTTGGACAAGGCTCGACGTCTGCTTTGGCCCATCAAGGCAAAGTATGGCAACAAGCTCTCATGGGCTGACCTCATTGTTCTGTCCGGCAACGTGGCCCTCGAATCCATGGGTTTCAAGCCCATAGGCTTCGCAGGTGGCCGTTCAGACACTTGGGAAGCTGACGAGGCTGCCTACTGGGGTGGCGAAACTACATGGCTGGGCAATGACGTCCGATATGCCCACGGCTTTGCGGGAGCTGCCAAAGATCACGGAGTGGTCGACTCCGACGAGAGGCAGCACACTGATGTCCACTCCCGCGAGCTCGAGGCCCCCCTAGGAGCAGTACGTAGTTCTGTTTCCCGGACGCATCTTTGAAGAATAGACTTGTACTGATACATGAACTAGGCACACATGGGACTTATCTACGTCAACCCGGAGGGCCCGGATGGCAACGCTGATGCTCTAGCCGCGGCCCGAGACATTCGCATCACTTTTGCCCGTATGGCAATGAACGATGAAGAGACGGTGGCTTTGATTGCTGGTGGCCACACTTTCGGCAAAACCCACGGCGCAGGCCCTACGAGCCATGTAGGCCCTGAGCCTGCGGGTGCTCCTCTTGAGAACCAAGGTCTTGGCTGGGTCAGCACTTTTGGTTCTGGAAAGGGCGCTGATACCATCACCAGTGGCCTGGAGGTTACTTGGACCAAGACACCGACCAAGTGGAGCAACCAGTTCCTCGAGTACCTTTTCAAGTACGAATGGGAGCTTACCAGGAGCCCTGCTGGAGCGAAGCAGTGGGTGGCCAAGAACGCTGAGCCGTTTATTCCCCACGCTTTCGATCCTAACAAGAAGCTGCTGCCCACCATGTTGACCACAGACTTGGCGCTGCGTGTCGACCCTGCTTACGAGAAGATCTCTCGCCGTTTCTTGGAGAACCCCGATCAGTTTGCTGAAGTGTTTGCCAAGGCCTGGTTCAAGCTGACGCACCGTGACATGGGACCACCTACTCGCTACGTGGGCCCCGAGATTCCCAAGGAACAGTTCTCTTGGCAGGATCCTATTCCCGCAGTCAACTACACTCTGATCAACGACAGCGACGTTGCCGCTCTCAAGAAGGAAGTTTTGGCATCTGGAGTTACACCCTCCAAGCTGATTTCCACTGCCTGGGCATCTGCTTCAACTTTCCGTGGCAGTGATAAGCGAGGTGGCGCCAACGGTGCTCGCATTCGCCTGGCGCCACAGAAGGATTGGAAGGCGAACAACCCTGCTCAGCTGGCTGAGGTTCTGCAGGCTTTGGAGAAGGTTCAGCAGAAGTTCAACAGCTCGCAGAGCGGTGGCAAGAAGGTATCTCTTGCTGACCTGATTGTCTTGGCGGGATCTGCGGCTATTGAAAAGGCCGCCAAAGACGCCGGACACGACATCACTGTTCCGTTTACTCCTGGCCGTAATGACGCCACTCAGGAGCAGACTGATGTTGAGTCGGTTGGCCACCTCGAGCCTGTCGCTGATGGTTTCCGAAACTACGGCAAGTCTACCCAGAGAGTCAAGCTAGAGCACCTCTTGGTCGACAAGGCCCACCTTCTCACTCTCTCGGTGCCTGAACTCACAGTCCTCATTGGCGGTCTTCGTGTTCTAAACACAAACTACGACGGCTCAACTCACGGTGTCTTCACCAACCAGCCTGGTGTGCTTACCAATGACTTCTTTGTCAATCTTCTGGATATAGGAACTGTCTGGAAGCCCAACCCCTCTGACAATGATCTCTTTGAGGGCAGTGACCGCAAGAGTGGTGCTAAGAAGTGGACTGCGACTCGTGTTGACTTGGTTCTCGGCTCTCACCCCGAACTGCGGGCTGTTGCGGAAGTATACGGCAGCTCCGATTCCAAGCAGAAGTTTGTAAACGACTTTGTGGCGGCTTGGACAAAGGTTGCGAACCTGGATCGTTTTGATCTTCCGAAGGAGTCTCCCTTGAGGCCAACTAGCCGCTTGTAAATATGATGTCGGCGTCGCTGCTCATGTTCGATGGCAAAGGAATATGTGTATGGCCAGAATGTATTATGAAGGAAAAGCACTTAAATGTGTTTCCAAAAGAAATTAGTAAAATGTTGACAAATCCACCAAGCTACTCTCCCTAATGCTCCAGTGATTTCCCTTGAAGGTGCACAATGAGATTTGTTGGTACATCGGGCTACAAGATAAGTACTCGTACACAATCTCCACCGCCGTAAAGGTTAATTTTGCTTTTCAATTATTATGAAGTATATACGCTGGGTTATCGGCCAATCTTTCAAAATTTTAGATAATATTGGCGCGCCTAACGCCACCAGATATTCTTTTCATCATTTAAAGCTCTTATTTGCCTCATATGAGTCAACTTTTCTACATATACATGGATCACCAGACCACCTCATTTCTCCCGCCTTTCTGGAGGCAGTTTATCTTGATCCTGTTTCTCTTGATCCTGTTTACCCTCATATTCTCTTCTTGCAATATTCGGATTTCATTACCTACGGTTCCTTGCAAATAGAACCACTTGACTATGGCATCCTCCACACCTGTTCTTTCTCGGCAGAGGATCCTTCATGTTACGGTCCGCTGATATAAAGATTGGCGATTTCGCAGATAAAAGTTAAATAAACAGAATATTGTACCACGGCTCTTATGAAAATGAAGTTAGTCCACGAGCTTATAATCAGAAACTTTGACCATAAAATCGCATCTTTAAATATGTAGTCCTACTCAAGCTGGCGTTCACGCAAATCTTCATATGATACTTTTTGAGTTCGTTTTTCGCCATCATCCTCGCTCTATCTGTCCCTCGATTGCTTTTCTCCAACTATCTAGGTTTCTCACATTGAGACCTTCAACTTTTGCTTCGTCATCCCATTTCCTTAGCTGGCACATCTCTCGGCAGAACGGCCCAGAGCTAAACTCCTTTACCTCTTCGGCAGACATAGGACCTCCTTGGTAAAATAGACTTTTCTTGCTGGATTCGGATAGGAAGTCGTTGTAAGATTCGTCTACGGCGCACAGATACCGTTTAGCTGCCACATGGGATTCCACGAGGCGGGTGACTTTGTCAGAGAAGCCCAGCGAGAGAAGGAGACGCGCTCCTAGAGTTTCGTGGCCGACGCGACCAACGCTTTGTGTGGCTGGTGCATCGCCCAGATTCTGAATAGGAAGTCTTGATGAAGCAATAAGATCTTCTGGAGGCGCAAACTGGCCAATATCATGAAGCAGTGCCGCCACTTGCGTGGCCTCATCTACAGGCGGCGATGCATGGGCAGCCAGAGCAGCGCATTGTAAGGAATGTTGAAGCTGCGAGATAGGCTCCCCGATATAAGGAGTATGATCTGAAGCTTCAAGAATGGATATTATGTAAGAAGTGATAGTCGTTGGCTTGAGAATTGTAGGGATGGCCATGGTGGGAGAAAACGGCCAGCAGCGTGATAGAAGCTTAAGCTTAGATAGAAGTCATGCAAAGCATTGGGCCGTAATAGATATACAGCGATCGCAAATATTTGAGAGAAAATATAGATAAGCACTATTTTAGCTAATATGGTATGCTAAAACATGGGCTCAAACGCTCCACCCTATGCATGAACACGTGGATAGATCGTCCACTCGGGATTATGCGGTAGGCACGTGGATAGATCGAATCTCATTCACCAGGCTCGATGCTCTTGAGATCTAACGGATAGATCTAATCCACTTAAACTGCTACATCTCCGTAGAACACGCCTTTGGATCGGATACCGGTCGTACAAGTGACGCATATCCAAGTCTAATCATACCGTATAATGTAACAAGATTTCCCAGAGAACTCGAAATTATATTTATATATTGCTTATATATCAGCGACTTTCACTGTTTACTGGTTCTCTATCTAAAAAGCCAACTGGCGGCCAGCATCAACGCTTAACATTGGTGACCCGAAAGCGTATCGCAAAGCTCCATCCTCATACAGCTCCCCCTTTTTACGCATGTGGGTTGCAGGCCATTCCTTCATTCGGCGCTCGTAGTATGCTTGGTGTAAGTCTCCCTCACTAGCGAGATTGTAAGTAGCATAGAGTGCTTTGCGATTCTCATCACTGTCATTCGGCCCACTGCGGTGCGCCAAGTATGATGTGAAGATGAGCAGCTGGCCTATCCATAATGATTAGAGATATTGATATCTTTCTGCTGAAGTGAAGAAGAAAGGGGTGTATATTTACCAGGCTCTAGCTCAACAGGCTTCCACTCATGATTATCCACCCAGTCAGCAGTGATGCAGTGATCGTCATCATTCAGAGGAATATCCATATTATGGCTGGCATCAACAACTTCCAGGCCACCGTTGTTAAAATTAGATTTATCCACGGCAAGCAAGATGGTTAGATGCTTAACATCTTTAATGTGGTTATAGGCCACGGCATCGATATGCGGCGCAAACCCACCTTTTCTGTTAGTAAACGTGCTCGCTCTATCCAGCGAAAATATGACATACCGCTTCCTGCGAGTTTGTAGTTAATCTTCTCTTTAAAAAGATTCATAGGCTCTCCTGAAAGCTCTGCTAATACTCCCAAGAGCTTTTTGCCTCGCAGCAGCCCGTTGAAGCCCTCGTGGGACTCGGCGTAGTTTTCTGTGCGGCACAGAACTGTCTCGCCTCGAGAATTTATTTCCTATCAACTATGAGCAAGAGTTTCCTTTCAATGATAGATCCTAGTTATACTGATCTAATAAAAGACTTTACCTCGTATGGCATGAACTGAGAGTCGGCAGTTGGAGTCCAGTCATGGACCTCTTGTGCCCATCTTTGCAGCTCTTTAGTTTCGGTATCGCTGAGGATATCACGAACAACGAGATACCCATTCGCCTTGATAAAGGCAACTTGTTCCGAGGACAACATGGTTATGCGATGCAACTCCAGTTAACGATATGTGACATAGCTGGGTAGAACCTACAGAGCTAGCCAGCTCTTTTTTAATGCTCAGCTCTTCTTCCCTTTTTCCTCGTCTTCTCTTCTTACACCTTAACATTGCTATTTTGCATCCGGAAGTTCCCCGTCAAGCTAGTATTTCGCTTACGGGAATGAATCCTCTCCCACCGGGAATCTTTCGTCCCATTTCGCTCGCGAAGAGGAACTAATGGCTTTGCGGATTGCCCCACCAAGTGGCTAATACCGGATGTGGACCACCGCCGGAACGCCTCCCGATGAATCAAGAGATATTCTCGGCGCACGTGGCTCGCGTTGCCGTTCGATCGGCACAGGCAGCGCCTTCTTGGGATGCTACAACACCAACAAAACAGAAAGAAATGTGTATCTTGAACAAGATAAACGGCTAGATGACCAAAGATGCAGCTGGGAATACCCCTCAGGTTCGTGCGCACGTGGGAATCGTCAAAATGCGACTGCTCGAATACAAAATTATCCCCTCAGTGGATGACATTTAGACCTTTTATCTCGTAATAATGTTGATTTCGAAGAATATTATAAGTTGTCTTATACGGGGCCACGAAGAGATAGCGCTTATGCAACTTTTAATACACGTTTCTTAGACTTCACCAGATATCGGTCCCTGCATGTGTTCACGTGCATCGTGCTTAATTTGTTCGAATCAAGGCTTTCTCTGTTCACCGTATACTATATATTAAGTTACATTGCATGAAAGCGGAAGCCACTTCCATGTAGGCCACCTTTATCTGAGATAAGACCACAGAGAGTGCTGCTGGAATCTTTCTTTATTCTTGCAGTCCTCAGATCGTCGCCAAGTTGACTCACAAAACCTTCACAAAGATGGACTCCAAGAATGCGCAAGTCAATGAAGTGGCTGTATCGCCAACTCTTCAGCCAAGCAACGATACCAGCAAAGATGCCGTCACTCAGCCAAACATTTCGCGCATCAGTCGCGTCTCATCAATCTTCATGGTCCTCGTCGGTGGCTTAGCTCTATTCTCAGACGGCTACAATGCGCAGGTCATCGGATACATGAACCCTTTATTCGCAGAGCTATATCCCGACGCATTTACCCCTACTATCAAGACTAGACTGTCGAATGCTTTCCTTATTGGGGAAGTGTTTGGAATGCTGTTTTTCGGATGGGGAATCGATAGACTGGGTCGTCGGACTGGCATCGTCTTTGCGACTCTGTTTTTGACCTTGGGAATCGTGTTAGCCACTGCAGCGCGCGGCAAAACTCCGACAGGCTTATTTTGGATGTTAATCGTCTCCCGCGGCGTCGCGGGATTCGGCGCTGGAGGTGAGTGTCACTCTTCAGATTTACAAACGTTGAACAGTGTTTAATGAGGGTTGGGGGTAATAGGAGAATATCCGACTTGTGGTACTGGCAGTGCCGAAGCCTCAGATGAAACTGTCTTTGTAAGACGCCGTCGCGGCATGCTGGTTGCTGTAGCCACAGACTTTGCCATCGACCTCGGTTTCGTAATGGCCGGCGTCATTGTGCTCATTATCTTAGCTGCCTATCATCAGCGAATTAGCGATGGGGTTTGGCGAGTTTCTTTCGGCCTTGGCTTCATCCTTCCTGTCGGTCTCTTGTTCTTTCGTCTTCGTTTGATCAATTCAACTCAGTACCGAAAGCACTCTATGAAGGATATTCCATATTGGCTAGTCATCAAACGTTATTGGAAGCCCATGCTTGGAACTTCACTGGCGTGGTTCATGTATGACTTTGTTGTAAGTGATCGTCTACTTCAATCTCTACTATTAAATGGAACACACCAACTCAATGATTTCCGCTGGACAGACTTATCCTTTTGGCATCTTTGGTTCAACCATCATTGGAACGCTGAATCCCAACAACACCCTTATCCAAAACATTGGCTACGGCACTGTTCTCAACTGCTTTTACCTGCCTGGGACATTAATAGGAGGTCTTCTAATGGACAAAATCGGACGCAAACAAACCATGGCACTGGGATTCTTCTTATGGTCTATCCTAGCATTCATCATTGGAGGCGATCTCAATCCCATAACCAGCGTATTCCCGCTCTTTGTTGTCTTATACGGCATTTTTAACACTTTGGGAGAAATGGGTCCAGGTGTACGTGTAGGCTTTCTCCAATTTTGAAAGGGCTCGTGAAGCTAATTATTCCCAGGTCGGCACTTTTCTTTGCGGCGCAGAATCATTTCCCACCCCTGTGCGAGGCCATTTCTTGGGCTTTGCTGCCGCTGTTGGTAAAGCTGGAGCTGCCATTGGCACGCAAGTTTTCACTCCTATACAAAACTCCTTCTCAGATTCCCAAAAGGGTGTTCAAGGTGTCTTTCTTATCGGAGCTGCTTTTGCCATGGTCGGCTGCCTTATCACCTGGTTCTTGATTCCTGATGAGGAGAAAGACCTTGAGAGTGAAGATGCTCGATTCCGTGCTTATCTTGAGGAAAACGGCTACAAAGGTACTTTTGGGGAGTCGGTAGACGCTGAGGTTAAAAGTACTGCTTTCCATACATAAGTTGTGTAACGATAGATGAAAGTTGTGAAAAGAATCCGAGCTACCTAATAAATGATTATAGCCTTGAAAAAAGAGAAATATTATTATCCAACAACCCAAATCTATTATCCAGCACTCCAACTACAGCGTGGGCTGCTGCCGGCATTGCTGCTATTGCCTCTATTGCTACTGCTACTGCTATCCATGGATTTTTAAATGTATTTAGCAGTTGTGTACATGTTTTTGATATGTGGACTGGCTGCCTTGTTGTGCGCTGCAACTGAGGTGTTGAAAAATAAAGTTGTGGTGCTATATAACTTCTCTTTAAAGAAAAGTTTACTTTCCAAGTTCACTCTAAACCTTTTTTTTAAATAAAAAATAATAACATATATACATGCCTATTGTATATTAACCTCTATAACCCATTTCAGTCTGTCTCTTAAAGACTATATCGGATTTGTCTTGCCATATTGATGTTGGAGGGTATCATATCAAGTGACACTGGGCGTTTCATTGATAGAAGTCGTGCTTCGGATGGCAATAACCGCCTTTAAGCGTAGATTTAAGACAAACATGCCTGCGCCAGTGGCGGACAAGTTCCATCATGCCGAATAATAAATATGTCGTAGGGAACAACAATCATGCCTTGCTTGAGACATGAACAATAACCTTTCCACCACTTGAGCCCTTTTTAAGATGTTCGTATGCTTTCAAGGTCTCTTCGAACTCGAATGTTGAGTCAATGATTGTCTTAATCACTCCCTCGCCTAGCCATTTTGCTATCTGGGCTAAATCGTCGTGATCATTCTTCGTTATGTAGGTAATAAATTTGCTTTTACCTCCACCCAAAAATGAAGGCGTAAATTTTGCCTTCATGACATTCTTAATACTGCTTAGAGATGCAGACCCTCCCACTAGAACAAAGGCTCCCTCCGGCTTGAGATAGTGATGAGATTGCTGATAGAGATCTGGAAGGGATGAACCGACGTTGTCGACAATCAGATCAAAGATGATCGCCTTCTGCTTTAACTGTGTAACAACGTCACCAGCCTTGTAATCGATGATCTCATCAGCTCCTAATCGCTCACAGAGCTCTCGTTTCGCAGTAGAGCAAGAAGTAATGACGTGGCAACCAAGAGCTTTTGCGATTTGAATGCCGTAGGTACCGGCACCGCCTGATCCGCCATTGATAAAGACTTTGGCGCCGGCTTGAACATAAGGCTTTATAGATTGGTACGCCGTCAAAGCAGTCGTCGGCGCGCCGGCTGCGAGATCAAGATCGAAGTCCGGTGGCAAGACAGCGTACCCATGGTAATCGGCAACAATAAATTGAGAGAGTGAGCCTGGTGCTTTTGTAGGATCCAGGCGAACCAGTACAGCGTCGTTGACTTTGACATCTGTTACATCATTTCCGATAGCGACGACTTTGCCGCTTAGGTCCATCCCTGCTGTCTTGGGAAACGATGTAATTGCCTTGGATGCGAAGCCCATCTCTACCATCTTATAGTCTGCGGGATTGAGTCCAGCACTGACGACTTCAACAAGAATTTGTCCTTGTTGAAGGGGCTTGGAAGGCTTCGCTGCATTATCGACAAGTTTCAACACATCGTCTAGAAGCCCAGGGGTGGCAATTTGCCACGCTTGCATATTTGTAGACATGTTGCAGTTGTTTTTCTCACAGACTCTAAAAAAGCAACAGTAGATCAAAAAGAAGAAAAGAAGAGAAAATCCTTGATTCCTTCTTTTTTTTTTTTTTTTTTTTTTTTTTTTCCACTTCGCCGCTATACAACTTATATCAAATAATCTTGACCATAAACCGAGCCTCGGCAGTTCCCACCAATGGAAACCACCAACGGCAATTTCCATGACGCGGAGTTTTTCCCTTCGTAGGGAGCGGAGCGGAAATCGACCAACTAGGAAACATCCACTTTCTTCTTGGAAACAAGCGGATCCGCTTCTCTAGAAAGATTCTTAACGTGCCACTTCAGGATATTTTGGCTTGGCTAAAGCCGTGCGAACAAGAGGAGAATTCCATTAGATAAGGACTTACTAAGCCGATTTCAGGATATCGTAAACATGTATGTCGTATTTACGATTAATTTAGGTACATCGCCTTACAATTCGTAAATTCTAAACAAAAGAGAAGAGTAATGCAAAGGGAAAAATTATACATTAGAAGTCTGAAAAGCATCGTTTGCGTTGACACCACAAGAACATGCCAGAGAGCAAGCGCACGCAAGTATTTGAAGTAAAGTAAGAACGTATTGCACGAACAAAAAAATCACCAATCTTCTACAGAGAGAAGCAGCACTTGACTTAACTTGGTCCCGATATACTAATACCCATGAATATAAAATAGAACGGGTGGATTGAGAAAGCTTGTTATCAGCTCTCTTCGAATGCTCCGATAATTGGCTATCATGAGTCTTTGAACTATTGCAATAAAATGTTTTCAATTTTTTTGACAAGGCCTGATCAGCTCATTTAGACTCAGCTGTTGATAAGTCATATGTATTGAATGGTATATTAGCGAGCGTAAATGTACACGGATGCTTTTGTAACTGCCAGAAATTTAGGGTAGCGTCCTATGTCGGTGCGATGCAAGTATGGCTATGGGATTTCACTATTCCACGACGGCGTAAAGTAGGCTAACTGGAAATGAAAAGCAAAATTATCTCCTTTTGTGTTTTTTTTCTTCTACATTCTATTTCTAGATAGTAGACAGCAATATCACTATATCACTGGCATGCTTGGATCATGTTGCTGGTTGGATGTTTTTCTAGGGAGTCCGTCAATGTTGCCCATCAAACCTCTTAGTCCCCTGACCGTTGAGACAGTCCAGTTAAGGCTGCGAAATGGCAGCTTCATTATGAAACACAAGATTTACCTACCAAAAACTCAAAAGAGAAGGGAAAAAAGAAAAAAATAATTGCTCCATTAAGTGTCATCGCCCTGCTACGCCACTACAGCACCCATCTCGGTAGCCTCTTCGGTCGTGCTACTAGCAGGCCTTTAACTCGGAGCAACACGCGTAGATCTGTTAGTCTCAAGCTATCTTCCGTGCAATGGCCAGCAATGGCAAACTCCACATGACAGGCAAAATGATAATACCGATATCATCCAAGGTAACTACTAATTACAATGCCAGTGCATGCTTTATTTACTTCACATATACCATGTAGTCAATGAAAGTGGTCAATAAGCGACAGCCAGCCTCTCAATTCCCATCTTTATAGAGCTCTAGATGGAGCCTGTGTCGCCTTGAGAAGTCCAGGCCTGAACGACTAGACTAGCTACCTACGGGGCGCAATCCGCGCATTAGTTGTTTAGTATACTAGATGGATTTGAAAAGAGCATCTATTTCACCAATGAACTTGATAAGACAAGATACTAGTAAGAAACAATGTAACGTTGTTGGCTCTGTAGCCTCTTAAACGGCCCACGTCCAGCCGTTTTGAGTAACCTCCGACAGCGCAGGAATCAGGCCAATGAAAGGGCGCCGACCAACAGCAGGATGAGCGACCCTGGTCTCGTCCTCCAGCTCATGAAATAAAACACAATCAATATTTATCGCATCAACATCCCCCAGGCTCTGTGAGAAAGAAAAACACTCAGCGGTACAGCACGCCCGGCTCTCGGGATACTCATCCCATTTACCACTTGACTCGGGTATAATCGCTTCAAGTGAAACTAGAGGGCTATTGCCACACTCCTGTTCAATATGCATTTCCGATACCTGATGGCCCTGACCGCGTCGCTAGCTTTTCGACAAGCTGTGGCCTTATCAATACAACTGACTGAACGAGAGCGACCAGATAGACCGCTGGTCGTTGGGGTTCCAGTAGAATATGGCCCCGCATCAGGTCAAGTTATCATGCAGGCAACCACGCCCCTGATCAATATTTCTGTCGGAACGCCACCACAAGTCGTAAAAGTTGCGGTAGATCTTCAAAGCTCTTCCATCTCTCTTCTTGTGCCAGACCTTCGGAAATACGAGCCGCTATATGTTGGCGGGGAAGATGACTGTTCTGATGATGATTATTGCACTCTCATGGGTGACTTTGATCCCGGCAAGTCGTCCACGTTCAAAAACACAACAGACGTAAACGGCGCCACCGGCTCGGATTCCATGTTGATTGCCGACAAGAGAGTAGATGGCGTTTCAATATCTCTTTCTAGTATCGATGGTACCTGTAAGTGTTCCAAGATTAACAATCAAGGTCAAATAGCTGATTTAACAATTCTTTAGACAGTACTCTGGGTGTTGCGCAGCAACCTAGCTTTCCGTTTAAATTGGTTGATCAGGGCTTAATCAATTCTCCGTCGTTCAGCCTCTGGAGCGATGCATCGAAAAATAAGGGAATCTTGCTTTTTGGTGGGGTTACCCAAGGACTGTACACGGGAAGGCTCCAAGCTTTTCCTTTCCCAGGAAATGGTACTGTGAGCTTGCCAGTCGCATCAGTTGTCGTGGAGAGCAGCGGCAACACTACAAGGCATGATATCAACTCGCCGGCGGTATTGTCTACGGTCGACAGCCACACTTTTCTTCCCAACGATACGGTGCAGAAGGTTTATGCTGATCTTGGCATCACGCCTACTTTTGTGCCAGACTTTAATGCTACTATTCCCTACGTCGAATGCGCTAGACAGCATTCGGAAAACCACACCATCTCTTTGTTGTTTGGCAACGCCACCATCGAGGTACCTTGGAGCGCCCTGGTTCAATCTCTTGGAAACAATATGTGTGAGCTCGCAATTTACAGCTATGAGCCATGGAGGGATGTTGGACCAGGCTCCCAGATACAAATAGGGGCTATTATTCTGCGGTATATGTATTTGGTTGTGGATTACGAGAACATGTTCGCCGCTGTCGCACCCCCTAATTATAGCCCAGGTTGGGATGAAGATTTGGGGATTGGAAATGGGACCCGGATTCCAGATGCAGACGGAAACTTTCCGGCTACCATTACTACATACGGGGCATCTACGCCAACGCCGACCAAAGAGGTTCTGTCAACATCATCATCGCGAGCTGTGGCTATGAAACCTCAAGAGAAGGGCTTAACATCCGGATTTGTAGGGGTATTGCTTGCCGTATGCTATTTAGTGATATAGATTATAATATCTTATTAAGGGGCGGGCGCTTGACTTGTGTCACCCCGATCTCATAAGCTTCCTCTTGGCACCTAGATGTTTTGCAAGCTGCAACGCTGAATAGAAGGGAAAAGGGTAAGTAGTAGTATAAGTTAGACGAGATACACAGTAGTAAATCGCGTACCTCCAAGGCCATCTTAATATGCGTTGGAATTTTATCTAACATAAAACATAAAGCAGTCGTGACAGCGATCTCTCTTTTGACCTCAATATAGAGAAACTAACAACACGAAGCAAATGCCGCGAAGAGCAGCTCCAACTTTGAGCGCAACTGAGCGTGCCGTCTCTTTATACTGCCTGAAATGTATGATGACTTTCGCAGTG
Source organism: Trichoderma gamsii (assembly GCF_001481775.2). Classification (NCBI taxonomy): domain Eukaryota; kingdom Fungi; phylum Ascomycota; class Sordariomycetes; order Hypocreales; family Hypocreaceae; genus Trichoderma; species Trichoderma gamsii. The sequence continues at coordinate 351,515 of NW_020171361.1, forward strand.
CAGTAGCTGCTATTCTGCTTGTTGAACTTATGTACTTGCATGTACTATGAGAAAGCCAACACAGTAATGCTTTACCGCTTCTGCATATGACTATTTTCTTCGTAATACCAGCACCAAGGTACGACACAATACTAATACCATGCAAGGGTAGAGGTGCGCAGAAGGCGCGACAGCCGCTTGATGCTATTGGCCGAAAACAATGAGACATGCGGCAGCTTGGGAGACGCGGCATGATAACGCCCGGTTTTCAGCCATCGTCATTTATTATTATGGGCCTAGGATGATACAACCCGGCACGACTTGGAAATCACGGCACGAGCGATTCGTTTCTAGATGTAAGACGTTTAGTTGGCAGCTGACACGACACCTAGCTGTCTAGGACACATGAAACAAAAGCAGGAAAGGGGAAACAGATCATGTAATGATCACCAGGGAATCAGCTTCTACCCCTACATCATAGGTTATGAGCGGCACAGAGTTGAATCGCATAAAGCTATACCAACTGGACAAAGCCGAGCTCATATTTCCCATGAGATATACAATTGTACCTTTACAGAGACCCGCATGTTGAATAAAGAGGAGTATATTGAATGTAATACTCTGCAGATATTAAAAATGTGTGCTGCGAGAAGATATCATTTCATCTACGATAGTCGCTATTCTCATTCCAAAATGGTGGAGTTTTGGCGCATAGCAGATCTTTGCTGTCTCTAGCGATCAGAGACAGAAATTAGACATGTCATCATATTACTATATACTACGCGCGACATAGGAGACAAGTCACGTATAGCGCTCAAGATTCGCCGTACGCAAGGAGAGCCATAAGTCCGACAGTGGGAATGGTGCCTTCTCAAAGTGGTATAATTATGCCTTGTAACACTTTTTAATCTTCTCCTCCGCTGACGGTATACACAGCTCGTAATGAGATTGCCCCCTCTCCTTGCGTATCCCCATTATCGCATGACGAGTTCAATTCTTCATGTTCACAAGGCGTTTAGGTTATGGGCCGGTTACGTTTCGGCGCTCTGCTCAGAGTTGAGCCACTTTTGTCGCTTTGGGGCATCTTGATTGAGATCTTCAGTTTCTATGTCGCGATCATTCTGCCGGGATGCGTGAGGAGAGTGTGTTTGGGTAGGTTAAAGAAGACTGAATTGCACGCTTAGTTTCTATTGCTTTTTACTTTTCTATATACATAAATAGAAACGGAATTGGAAAAATTGGCACTCGTGCGCGCAGCTGCATACTGCGACGACAAGGTTAATGCCGTCTGGCAGCAATTGGCAATCGCTTTTTTATATCCATTCATTAAAGAGATTACTTTTACCCCTTTACTCTTCAGCAAGCATTGTAGTGTATTATGCTGTTTTCCGTTTGGACCCTCTCAGTGTTTACTACAAAGAGTTCCGATATGAGCCATGTTAGTGATTCTATTTACCCTAAAGCGTAATGGGCAATCGGAAACGGCATCACTTATGTGGAAGAAGCTCGAAAACTTATCACATATATATCCGTACTAGTGTAAAGCACGACTCTCATCATATGAGGCAGCATTTTCTGTGCTTCTCGCATTGCCGGTACCGACCTCTCGCTTGAATTTCTTTGACCTACAGTATATACCGTTTACGGCTCTTATGAACGCGGGTGGCATCCGTATCCTATGGTAGAGCCATCAAAATCAACAACTATTTAAAGGCATTGATGTCACTTATTGATCGGTTTTTATTCACTGTACGTCTACCGTCAGGAGAATTACTATGATGTTTTAGTAGTATCTTGAAACTTATATTACTCACCCATGCTGTATTATGCATGGTGTGATCTTGTCTGCCTTACCGCGGGAGCTATAAAGTGGGTATTTGATCTAAGGGCTTGTTGTAGCGCTGTTAACCCTACATGATACCAAGTACTTACATGCACGTCTCAAAGATCCCGCCACCATCCATCAAGAGAACATGGATACTCTTATAAAAATAAGGATCCGTGCGTTCGCTGATCCAATGGCGGTAAAGAGCCTGTTGAAACATGAATGCAATTTCCGGCAAGCGTTTGTGGAACCGTTGGCTACTACTGTGTCTTACTCCGAAGAGTAATGTTGATCGTATTAGTCGTAGCTGTAAGCCGAGTTGTTGGCCATATAGGAACTCCTAGGTCTTGTTCTGTTTGTTTTCCTTTCAACTTACAGTTCATTGTATCTTGAAGGCATACATTGATTATCCGACTCAGTCTAGTCACTCTTTACTTACTGTTCTACTTCGCGAGGATATAGAACTCGCCATGTCGACTTTAGCTGCAGATATAGCAGCTCGAAGCGGCCTCAGTGGCTCTGCTGACGGACCCAAAGAACCAAAGGATGAGGATGGCAGTATAGCGCCAGAACTAATTATGTTTTCTGCAAACAATCTCACGTCATTGAACGAGCAGATGAAGGTTTACAGTGAATACGCAATGGCGCACCCAGAACTCATTTCCGATATTGCCTACACTCGAGCGATTCGACAAGAACCTTCCAAGTATCGTGCGTTTACGATCTTAGGCGCCGGTGCCAAGATGCTTAGCACTGCGCCCCATACAGAGACCTCTTCTGCGCTACCTTCTTCCATTGTGATGGTATTCAACGGCCAAGGGGCTCAATGGGCAGGTATGGGAAGAGAACTTCTCCAATTTGAAGAATTTAAGAACGACATAAAGCGTATGGACGCGATCTTGCGAGTATTGAAGAATCCACCTACTTGGACTATCGAAGAGGAGATGCAGAGACTGGCTGATGATCCTCTTTGCCGGATCGATTCTGCGGATATCGCTTGTATGCTCACCATCACTCTGCAAATTGGGCTTGTTCATCAATTTGAACGAGTGGGAGTAAAGCCCGAGGCCGTTGTTGGACATTCTAGCGGCGAGATCGCTGCAGCCTACGCCGCCGGTCTTCTGACTCTCGATGAGGCCGTTACTGTCGCCTACTACTATGGCTATGTTGCCGCGATGTGCAAATCCGACGGGGCTATGGCAGTTACTGGTCTCAGTGCAGAGGAGACGGCTCAGTTCTTACGTCCTGGCGTTGTCGTGGCCTGTGAAAATAGTCCCTCAAGCACGACGATTTCTGGGGACCGCGGCGCTGTGGAGGAAGTGGTTGCTTCAATCCATAAGTCTAGACCACAGGTTGTTACGCGGAAGCTACATGTCAATACGGCATTCCACTCACAGCATATGGAAATAGTCTCTGGCAAGTATTTAGCACTGCTAGAGGCTGAACAAATGACCCCGACGGAGAAAACAAATCGACAAGCTGTTTTTGTGTCAAGCGTTAGCAGCGGTATTATTAGCGACGCAATTGCTCCTAGTTATTGGGCGACCAACCTGACGTCGCCTGTTCGCTTCTCCTCTGCTGTTGAGTCTGTTCTCAGTACTGCTCCTAATAGCCTGTTCCTCGAAATTGGACCTCACTCTGCTCTCTCCAGTCCGCTCTCTCAAATTTGCAGTAATCTCAGTATGCCTTGCAAGTATGTTTCTTCTCAATCTCGAGGAAACAACTGCCGTGTCAGTTTTCTATCTGCAGTTGGGAGACTATGGCAGGCATCTGTGGCATTAAATCTCAACCCTTTATTTACGGGAAAAGCAATCTCGGAATTGTCTCAGTATCCGTGGAACTACACCAACTATAGCAAAGAAAGTTTATCAGCGGCCGAAGTTGTGATTCTTTCGCCAAAGGATAAACGAAGTCGATTGATCTCGGAAGCAGCATCCATAATGCTTCCAGCAAACTCAGCTACCGAAGTACCAAAGACGGAGCTAGAGCTGGTTCTGCGGGCTCTCTGGGCCGACATCCTTCGCAACGTGCTTCAAGTTTCCATGGCGGATATTGGAAGGCAACATAACTTTTTCTCCCTTGGTGGTGATTCTTTAACAACAACTGAGCTCGTCACGGCCGCCTATAAACATGGGATACGTTTGTCTCCGGTAGACATTGTGCAAAACCCCGAGCTCTGGCAGATGGCCGCCGTGGCGTACATTGATGAGGCTGAGATAAGTGGAGAAGTCGTTCCGTTCAGCCTGATTCAGAAAGATGGCGCGGAGAGCCTCAAAATCGAAATTCAACATAAGTGCGGATTGCAAACTGACAGTATCGAGGATATCTACCCCTGTACACCTCTTCAAGAGGGATTCTTAGCCTTGGGTCTCAAACAGCCTGGTAGCTATATACATCGTCAAGTCTATAGGCTGGAACCCCAAGTCGATATTGAGCGGTTTGTGGATTCGTGGAACAAAGTCATAAAATATTGTGGCAGTCTACGATCAAGAATTCTTATGCTCAATTCGAATGCTTTACAAGCTGTCATCACAACTGATGATGCCTGGGAGCATCCTGTGTCGGGCGTTGATGTTGATACCTATTTACATACTACGCAAAGTATTCCCATGAGCTATGGAGACCGCCTAAGTCGATATACACTGCTCTATCAGGATAACGGTGAAGTTTATTTCATCTGGATTGTTCACCACGCAGTATTTGATGGCCTTAGCATGAAGATAGTTCTTAATGCTCTCCACAAAGTTTATAACGGCGCTGAACTTGCCCTGTCGCCTTACTCAAATTTTATTCGGTACATCAAGTCGCTTGACTCTAACGCTTCAGGCTTATACTGGAGAAAAGAGATGGAAGGGGCGCAACGATCTCAATTTCCCGCTGCTTCTACTTCTGTGAAATCTCAGGATCGTGTGTTCAGGAGATCTATACCATTCCAGAACCCCAAGGCATCGATCACTGCAGCAACTATAATCCGCGCTGCTTGGGCCCTGGTTCTCTCTCAGTACTGTGTTTCCGATGATGTGTGCTTCGGTATGACCTTATCAGGCAGGCAGGCCCCAGTTCCAGAATTGGACAATATTCCAGGACCAATGATAGCGTCAGTCCCCGTGCGCGTCAAAATTGACCGAGAGATGCCTGTGTCAAAGTTCCTCCAGCAACTACAATCGCATGCTGCAGAGATGGTCGCCCATGAGCAATTTGGGCTTCAAAATATCGCTAAACTGGGCCCAAATGCGAAGGAGGCATGTGATTTTGCGAATTTGCTGGTTATTCAGCCCATTCAGCACCTCTCTTCAACTGCCTGTTCTGCATTAGATGCAATTCTCCAACAAGGATCAAAAGAAATGGCAATATCTGAAGAAGCTATGAAAAACTACTTCAACTACCCGTTAGTTCTGCAAGCCTGGGTGGGGGATGGCTTCATCGACCTCCACGTCACATACTATGAAGACATCATGGTCCACGGTCAAGTAGAAGCATTAGCAAATCACTTCGAACACGTCACTCAACAGCTTCTTGGCTCGGAAGACGTTTCTTTAAGACATATTACAGGCACTAGCTCGTGGGACATCCAGCGCGCCATAGAGTATAACAACGAAGAGCCAGACATCATTTCTTCGTGCATTCACCAGGTTGTTGAAGAACATGCTCGAGAACATCCGGATACAATGGCTGTCTGCGCTTGGGACATGAAGCTCTCTTACAGCCAACTTAATATTGCTGCTAATAGGCTAGCAAGCTACCTTCATCATGACTTCGCAGTCAAACAAAATGACATTGTTCATGTTTGCTTCGAAAAGACTGTCTGGTTCTTTGTTTCCGTACTGGCAATTAATAAGGCTGGAGCTGCATGGGCCCCCTTGGACCCCTCACATCCGATTAAACGCCAGCAAGAAATTGTGTCCCAAACAAAGGCAAAGCTGGTGTTAACTTCCCCTAACAGCGTTGGACTATGCCATGGCTTGGTCGACAACGTCATTGAAGTTTCTTCCACCCTGGATGAGACGCTGAAGTCGAGACAGCAAGATAGTCAAAATCTACACCCGGTTTCCCCAATTGCCGTGGCTTACGTTCTTTTCACGTCTGGGAGCACAGGAACACCAAAGGGCTTGGCGATGCAACATAAAGCAGCTTGTACGAGCCAGACTGCTACTGTTAAGAGAGTTGGCATGACACGAGATGCTAGAATGCTCCAATTTGCATCATTCGTTTTCGATATGTCAGTTGGAGAAATGCTAGGTCCCTGGATTGCTGGTGCTTGCATTTATGTGCCATCTGAAGAGACTAGAATGAACGGGCTGGCCGATTACATTCGCTCTATGGACATTACTTGGATGTATTTAACCCCTTCATTCTCGCGCACAGTAAACCCGGATACAATCCCTGGCGTTCAGGTGTTGGTTCTCGGGGGGGAGATGGTTGGCCGTGATATTCTGAACACATGGTTTGGAAAGGTTCGTCTTATCAACGGATGGGGCCCAACTGAAACCTGCGTGTTTAGCACGCTGCATGAGTGGACATCTCTCGAAGAATCGTCGTCTACGATTGGAAGGCCTGTTGGTGGCTTTTGCTGGATTACTGAGGATTCAAACCGACTAGCGCCCATTGGAGCTATCGGTGAGATTGTTATCCAGGGCCCGACAATTCTAAAGGAATATCTTTCGGATTCTGCGAAAACCGAGGCAGCTATAACGGAGTCACTACCTGATTGGATGCCGAAGCGCCATTCCGAGGGTTGGAATAGACTTTACAAAACTGGCGATTTAGGCAAATACAATCCAGACGGAACCATAGAGTTTGTCTCGCGCAAAGATACACAAATAAAAATTCGAGGCCTTCGCGTGGAATTGGGCGAAATAGAGTACCAGCTCAAAATAAACATTGAGGGAGCCAGCCAGATTATGGTGGACAAGATCACCACAGAGGTTGGCTCCAGTTTAGTTGCCTTCTTTTCTTTCAGCAGCGAAACAAGAATGATGGCAATGGATAGTATTACTGACGAGGGGGCCAATGATATCTTTCTTCCATTGACGAGTGACTTGAAAAGTCGAATCGCCTCCACGGTTGGACAGCTTTCGGTGACACTTCCGCGGTATATGATACCGTCATTCTTTATCGAATGCCGATATATGCCCTCAGTGTCTTCCACGAAGTTGAACAGGCGTATGTTGAAGCGTTTAGCTGAATCTCTAGACCTCAAAAGCCTTTCGACTTATTCATTAGTCAAATCCATCAAGAACGCACCGGAAACCGCAATGGAGAGTAGATTGCAAGCAATTTGGGCTAAAAGGTTAAATGTACCACTCGAATCTATAGGACGAGACGATAGCTTCTTGGAACTAGGGGGAGACTCCATCGCTGTCATCCATTTTGTGGCTGAAGCCCGCCAAGCGACAATATCGCTCACCGTCAAGGATGTCTTCGATGACCCACGGCTCTGGAAAGTAGCCTCTATTGCAGATAACGCAAACTCAGAGTCGGACTTGGTTTCTCAAATCCCACCATTTAGCTTGCTTAACCTTGACCTGCTGGATACCAATGTCAAAGAGGAACTCCTCAGTCAGTGTGGCATAACTAGTTGGGATATGATAGAAGATGCATTCCCCTGTTTGGCACTACAAGAAGGGTTAATGGCCATGACTGCTAAGCAAAGAGGTGCTTACATTGCAAAAATGGTCTTCAAGATTGCTCAGAATGTTGATATTGACCATTTGAAGGCTTCTTGGGAGCGTACGGTCGCTATTTGCAGCAACTTACGCACTAGAATCTTGGCGTTGGGCGACAGATCAATCCAAGTCATTGTCAAAGAGGCTTCATTATGGGAAAATACGGATGGCTTGAGCATGGATGCCTTCCTCAAGCGTGCAAATGATATCCATATGACCTATGGAACACGACTATCACGTTTCGCACTCGTTCGAGATGCCAGCGGTGACAAATATTTTATATCCATTATGCATCATTCCATATTCGACGGCTGGTCATTGGATCTTATGGTCCGCGCCTTCAGCGCAATATTTCACGGCAATAACGCACCAAGGCTGGACTCATACTCCAGGTTTGTGAAATATGCACTTGATGCCGACTCAAAAAGCTCAGAGAGCTATTGGACAACGCAATTGTCAGGTGCTAGCCGAGCTTCGTTCCCCCTGCCGATGGATGGCATGTCTGCTCATAAGTCTGAGAAGAAGATGGGTGTCTCATCACGAGATATCGACCTTTCGCCATTAACAAACAGTTCTATCACGAGAGCAACATACCTTCGAGCTGCTTGGGCCATTCTTCTTGCACGATACTGTGATACAGACGATGTCTGTTTTGGTGTCTCCGTATCTGGCCGTAACGCTCCTGGTGCGGAAAACGTTCTTGGGCTGGTTGTCTCAACGCTTCCTATTCGAGTTCGTTTGGATCCAAACCAAACTCTGTTAGAGTTCCTGCACAATATTCACAAGCAGTCCATTGATATGGTAGCGCATGAGCAATTTGGGTTGCAAAAAATTGCTAAATTGAACTCTGAAGCAAAGGAGGCCTGTAACTTTTCCAGCCTGTTCGTCATTCAGCCAAAGGAACTGGTGAGCAGCTCCAGTGAAGAGGAAGCCATCTTTGTCTCCACTAGAGCAGAACAACGGTTAGCTTGGCAATCAATGACGGACTATTTCAGCTGTCCACTTATTGTTCAATGTCATTTGAATGATGATACAGTTGACTTGGAACTTGTATACGATACGGCTATTATATCCGAATTCCAGGTTCAGGCACTGCATAATCAACTGGACCACGTAGTCCAGCAACTTATATCATCTAGTGAAGAGAAGATGCTCCGCAACGTATCTATAGCGGGGCCGTGGGACTTACAGCAAGCCATGGATTGGAATGCCCATGACATCGTAGTCGAACAAGACTGTTTACATGATGCTGTTTCAAGACAAGCTGAGTCATGCCCTGATGACGAAGCATTGTACTCCACGGAGTTTTCGTTGACGTATGCTTCACTTGATCGTCTTTCTAATCATGTGGCCTATCAGCTATTACAGCACGGTATTCAGCCCGAATCAATAGTGCCTTTCTGTATGGAGAAATCGATATGGACTGTGGTCGCCATGGTTGGTATCATGAAAGCAGGTGGTGCATTTATGCCTTTAGACCCCTCGCATCCGAAAGTGCGAACATGGGCCTTGGTTAAGGAAGTTAACGCTAGCGTTATGATCTGTTCGCCCTCTACGGCCCAATCCTGTGGAGGAATGGTTCAGGGAATTATAGAGGTTTCGGCTTCACTACTGTCATTGCCTTTTGAGACTCCTGTCAACTATCAGGCACTCAGCAACTATGAGCGATCGAAACCACAAAACGCGGCCTACGTGATATATACGTCAGGCTCTTCAGGAAAACCCAAGGGCATAGTCATGCCGCACTCGGCCATATGTACCGCACTATTTCGTCAGCCTGAAGTTGTGCATATCACGAAAACCTCACGGGTCTTTCAATTCTCTAGCTATGCATTTGATGGCTGCATAATAGAGATATTTGCGGCGCTTATCACTGGAGCCACCGTTTGTGTACCTACCGATACTGAGAGACTCAGCAGTACATCACAGTTTATGACACAGGCACGGGTCACTCTGACATTTTTGACTCCTTCATTCATCAAAACAATTGATCCTGAGACCGTACCAACGCTGATCACACTGTGTGCTGCTGGAGAAGTCCCAACAAAAGACATCATGACTACATGGCACGGACGAGTAGAGCTTTTCAATCTGTATGGCCCAGCCGAGACATGTGTTATGTGCTCTGCCCACTGTTGGACGTCACCAAGTGAATCCCCTACGACCGCGGGTCGGCCTTATGCTCACCATTTATTCATTGTTGAACCGAATAACATGAACCGCCTGGCCCCAATTGGATGTATTGGCGAATTAGTTGTTGAAGGTCATGCAATTGCGCGTGGGTACATCAATAATGAAGAAAAAACCAACGCTGCATTTGTTAGTGGCCTTGAATGGATGCTGCCTACAGGCTCAACCAAGGCTTATAGGACCGGTGATCTTGCAAAGTTCAATTCTGACGGCTCAATACAAATTCTTGGACGACGGGATACACAAGTTAAACTGCGTGGCCAGCGCATAGAGCTCGGCGAGATTGAACATCGCATTATGAGTGAGCTTAAAGGAGTGCGATATGCTGTGGCAGATGTCGTTGAGCGTGAAGCCGGCAAAATGCTTATCGCATTCGTCACCCTCCAAAACCATCCGCGCCCTGCTACAATAAGTACTTTGGCTGTTGATGGCAGTTTGATCTTTGATGAAACGGTCACTAAGTCTTTGCAAGCCCTAGTTCAGAACTTGCGACTGGTATTACCGAGTTATATGATCCCGAGTGTGGTAATACCTCTATGGGACATGCCTCATAATGCCTCTCAAAAGATCGATAGACGGGTGCTACGTGAGCTAGTCGCCGGCATGTCCCAGGAAACATTGTCAAAATTCTCGACAAGTAAGAGGGACCAGACTTTGCCCACAACTGAGTTGGAGCTCAGGCTGCGGGACCTCTGGGCTCACATCATAAAAGTCGATCCAGAGAGTATATCTAAATTTGATAACTTTTTGGAAATTGGCGGTGACTCAATTTCTGCCATCTTCTTATCGAACCTTGCTGCAAAAGAGGGTTTGATCTTGCCAATCGTGAATATATTCAAGAATCCCCAACTTGCTTCTATGGCAGCCTCAATAACGTCTGGACAAGCAACAAGCTTTGATGTTGTGCCATTTGAGATGATTGAGGAAACTACTTTGCAATCTGTATGCGACAGCGTCCGGCAAAAATGCTCACTTTCGAATAGCCAGAAACTTGAAGACATTTTGCCTTGTACACCGCTACAAGAGGGGCTCATGGCACTCGCTGTAAAACAGCCGGGATCTTACATCGCCAAGCGTGTATACAGGCTAGTAGAGGCTATTGATATTGACCACTTCATGGCGTCTTGGGAGCACACTGTCCAGTTGTGTAGCAACTTGAGAACGAGGATTATAATGAACGATAGAACATCCCTGCAAGCCGTTGTTGCTAATGATATGAGTTGGGATGAAACAGGTGATTTGTCGTTGTTGTCCTATTTGGAGAACGAGTTCGAAATGGAATACGGATCGCGCTTGTCACGCTACGCCATTGCCAGCGATTCAAACGGGTCAAAGTATTTCGTCTGGACAGCACATCACGCCGTAATCGATGGGTGGACAATACAGATCAACCTTGACACGCTTCAGCAGGTTTATAACAGAAAGCCTGCGCCGACGTTGCAGCCTTACGCCAATTTTATCAATTACATCAGACAACTCGACCAACAAGCTGCCGCAAACTATTGGCTTTCTGAACTAGAAGGTACTCAACGACCTGCATTTCCACCTGCTAGTTCGCCTTTCCAACCCATAGCGGCAGAAGCCAGCGCAACGCGCGTTCTGAATACACGGATTGTGTTTCCATCCCTCGACAAATCGTCCATCACAAAACCCTCAGTCCTGAGAGCGGCGTGGGCAATTGTTCTCGGTCGATATAGCGATACTGACGACGTGTGCTTTGGAGTGACTACTTCAGGTCGGCAGGCACCTGTTCAAGGCTTGTCGGAGATGACTGGCCCAGCAATATGTACACTGCCTGTTAGAATTCGCCTGGATCAATCAAAACGCGTTTCAACATTCCTCCAAGAGATCCAAGCGCAAGCAACGGAAATGATTGCACACGAGCAATTTGGGCTGCAAAATGTCTCCAAGCTTAGTGCAAGCGCCAAAGACTCTTGTGATTTCAATAGCCTGCTTGTCATACAACCAAACGAGATCAAGAACCTGGAAAATGACATTCTTACACCAATTGATATTAATGGCCTGGGCGCGGAAAAGATGTTGGGCAACTATTTCAGCTATCCATTCGTCGTGGAGTGTAGTTTGCTGGAAAACCACGTTGACCTTATGCTCGTGTATAAGTCAGACATACTTACTGAGCGCCAACTTCAAGGTTTGTGTTCTCATTTTGAGCATGTCGTGTCACAGTTGCTTGACGAACATGACAATCTTCTCGGCCATATCTCTCTAATAAGCGATTGGGACGTAAACTTTGCTCGATCTGCTAATTGCGATGAGCCTGTTGCAATCAACCAATGCATCCACCACCTTATTGAACAGCGTGCACAAATGCATCCCAGCTCCATTGCCATTGATGCTTGGGATGGCCAATTCACATATTCTGAAATGGACGATGCTGCTAATAGATTGGCCAATCATCTCGTGAGAAATATGGGAGTACAAGTGGGAGATCTTGTTCTTGTATGCTTTGACAAGTCTTCGTCATTCATCATCGCAACCTTAGCCATCAACAAAAGCGGCGCAGCTTGGGTGCCGCTTGATCCATCACACCCGGCGGCGCGCCATGAATCAATTGCCAGTCAGACAGGAGCACGTATAGCACTCTGTTCGCCTACTAATAGCTCGAAATGCCTCAACCTAGTGTCAAACGTCCTTGAAATAAGACCTCAACTCAACACTGAGCTTGCATTGAATCAGTCCAACGAGACCAAGCTAGCTGTGTCTGTTTCCCCTCGAGATTTAGCATACATAATTTTTACCTCTGGATCGACTGGCACACCGAAGGGTGTGGCTATTCAGCATGATTCTCTTTGCAGCAGCCAAACTGCCTTTTGCAACCGACTCGGCATGGATGTCAACATCAGAACGCTTCAATTTGCTTCCTACGTGTTTGACGCTTCAGTTGCTGAGATTGTGGCCACTCTTTTAGCCGGCGGTTGCGTGTGTGTCCCTTCATGGGCCATGCAAATGACCTCACTTGCAACCTATATACGAGAGGCCAAAGTAACATTCTCTTTCTTAACCCCTTCGTTTGCCCGAACAATTAGTCCTGAAGATGTGCCATGTCTCGAAACTCTTATTCTTGGCGGAGAGGCAATTGGCAGAGACGTATTTGAGAAATGGTTTGGAAAATTGCGGCTCTTTAGCGCCTGGGGACCTACTGAAACCACTGTGATTGCTACGCTTCACGAATGGGAATCTGCCAACGAGTCCCATCTTACGATCGGCAGACCTATAACGGCCTACTGCTGCTGGATTGTGGACCCCAAGGATCCCCAGAAGTTAGCCCCTACAGGTACCCTTGGCGAGATCGTTGTCCAGGGACCAGCCTTGATGCGAGAGTACCTATTGGACCAAGAGAAAACGGCTTCTGCTATAGTGACCTCACTGCCGGCATGGGTACCTAATCGCAATACATGGGGCCGATTCTATAAAACGGGCGACTTGGCAGTGTATAACTCTGATGGCACCATTAGGTATTCTTCCCGAAAAGATAACCAGGTAAAGATCAGAGGCCTGCGCATAGAGTTAGGCGACATTGAGCATCACATAAGTAATAACTTGAATGATGTTTCTCAAGTTGCTGTCGATGTGTCGAAGCGCGATGCCGCGACTGTCTTGGTGGCCTTTATATGCTTCAGCGATGATACTCTTCCAGTTGGCTCGATAGATGATGAGACCGCGCAGAATATTCTGCTGGAGCCAACGCCGCGTCTAACAGCCAGCATCAACACCCTAGTCGGACGTTTGAATGTTGTACTGCCGACCTATATGGTGCCAACGCTTTTCATCCCCTGTAAAGCAATGCCGCTGGTTACGTCTTCTAAGTTGGACAGAAAGATGCTGGTCCAACTTGCTGCGTCTCTCGACCAACAACAGTTCGAAATGTATTCTTTAGCCCATGGAGTCAAGGTTTCACCAGCGACTGATATGGAGCGCCGTTTACGGGAAATTTGGGCCGAAATACTGAACATGGCCCCTCAGTCAATCGGTCGCGATGATAGCTTTTTAAAGATTGGCGGCGACTCAATTGCGGCTATCCGTCTTATCGCTGCTGCTAGAAGTCGCGGAATTGAACTCGTCATCGGTGACATTTTTAGTGATCCTCGTTTGCTCGCCATAGCTAGCAAGGCTCGGCATGTTGAAGTATCGTCGGAAGAGACAAGCTCGATCAAGCCATTTGAACTACTTAGCGAGCATGAGCGAAACCACATCTTGACTGATGAGATGAGAACCAATCTTGATTTATCTGAAAAGATGGGGATATATGATGCTTATCCGTGTAGCCGCCTACAAGAAGGCCTCTTGGCTTTGGCTGTAAAGCACCCGGGTAGCTACATCACGAGCTTTCAGTATCGTCTATCGGAGCATGTTGATATTGATAAGTTCCGAAACGCATGGCAGAAGACTGTTCAACTATGTGGTATTCTCAGAACTAGAATTGTCCGTCTAGCTGACTCTTCTATTCAAGTGCTCGTTACTGGCGATAAGTGGGATGATACGACTGACATGACTCTGGTGTCTTATTTACAATCCATCCGAAAGACCCACGTTGATTACGGATCCCAGCTCTGTCGGTATGCGTTGATACAAGAAAAGAAAAACGAGACGCACTTTGTCTTAACAATGCATCACGCAATATTTGATGGGTGGTCGATGAAAATATTCTTTAATACTCTGCGCAAAGCGTTTAATGGGCTAGAGACGCCATCTCTCGCACCTTATTCTCGCTTCATTCAATACACCATGAATATTGACCATGAATCTGCTTCCAAGTACTGGACTGAACAGCTTTGCAAGGCAGAGAAAGCTTCGTTCCCACCAACTCGTTCAGGCATGACCAATCGATCAGAAAACTCCAGGAGCGTTCGCACCTTTGTGACAGATATTGAGCTTCCTGATATTAGCGCATCTGGCATCACAAGAGCGACGATCCTTCGTGCTACGTGGGCTCTCCTCCTCGCACGATACTGCGATACCGATGATGTATGCTTTGGTACAACTATATCTGGTAGACAAGCTCCATTACCCGGGATAATGGATATGGCTGGGCCAGCTATAGCAACCGTCCCTCTCCGCATTCGACTCGACCGTCAAAAGTCGGTTCTTACGTTCCTCCAGAATGTTCAAGAACAAGGCCTCGCCATGGTGGAATTTGAACAATTTGGTATCCAGGAAATACGTAAACTGAGCTCCGATGCGTTTGACGCCTGCGACTTCTCTAGTTTGTTCGTTATTCAACCCAAAGAGGCTTTAGAGTCCGCCGGCGGCTTTGAAGGTGAAGATCCAATCCTCGTCTCCACCGATCAGGCGCTAGAAACAGGCGAATACACGCATCAGAATTATTTCAGTTATCCACTCGTCGTTCAGGGCCATTTAAACAATGAATCTGCGCAACTCGTTTTTATTTATGACTCTGGGATTCTCCACGAAAAGCGAATTGTAGCATTAGCACAACAATTCCAACACATTGCGAAAGAGCTGGCTGTGGGAATAGAGTCGAATCTTGGCGCCATCACAGTTGCGTCTTCCTGGGACCTTCGACAGTCTGAAATATTCAACTCAGAGATACCAGAAGCCGTCGATAGCTGTTTCCATACTTTAGTGGAGATGCAAGCCGCCCGTACTCCTAATGCCACGGCTCTCTGTGCCTGGGATGGCAGCTTTACTTACGCCGAGTTGGATCATGCGGCTAATCGGTTGGCGCATCACTTAATGGCCAAGCACACAGTCAAGCTTGACGAGATTATTCATGTGTGCTTCGATAAATCGATTTGGTTCTTTGTTTCTATTCTAGCGGTCAACAAAGCTGGAGCTGCATGGGCTCCTCTTGATCCGTCTCATCCTCCAGAGAGACTTCGCCAGATCATTAGGCAAACAAAAGCTGTGGCTGCATTGACGTCGGAGTCACACGCAGCGTTGTGTAGCAGCTTTTTGCCGCTAGTAATCCAAGTAACGGCACCCCTGGACGAAGAACTATCTCGGGATGGCTCAAACAAACAGAGCCCCCCTGCTTCTAACGTATTACCTTCCAATATAGCTTATGTCCTATTTACTAGTGGAAGCACTGGCATGCCGAAGGGTCTTGTTATGGAGCATCGAGCCGTTTGTAGCAGTCAAATGGCTATTATAAAAAGGTTGAACCTTCATTCTGGCGTTCGAATGCTACAGTTTGCTGCATTTGTATTCGATCTTTCTATTGGAGAGATAGTGGCGCCACTTATATCAGGTGCCTGCGTCTGCGTGCCGTCAGAGAAAGCTCGCTTGAACGACATTGCCGGGTTTATTCGTGAAACAAATGTCAACTGGGCTTATATGACTCCCTCATTTGCAAGAGTGTTAACACCTGAACAAGTGCCAGGTCTCGAGCTGCTCCTCCTTTGCGGCGAAATCACCACCCGCGACGTCTTTGATGTGTGGATTGGCAAAGTGAGATTCATCAGTGGCTGGGGCCCGGCTGAAACTTGCGTCTTCAGCTCACTGCACGAATGGAAGTCTGCTACCGAGTCACCGTTGACTGTAGGCAAGCCAGTCGGGGCATTTTGCTGGATTGTCGATCCCAACTGCCCAGACCAGGTAGCTCCAATTGGGACTGTAGGTGAGGTTATGATACAAGGCCCAACGCTACTCCGTGGATACCTTGGGGACGCTGAACGCACCAGCTCGTCTGTGATAACCTCGCTTCCCCAGTGGGCACTGCAAAAGACCCCACAGTGGAAACGATTTTATAAATCGGGCGACTTAGCCATGTATAATCACGACGGCACAATCGAATTCTGTAGCCGAAGAGATACGCAAGTCAAAATCCGTGGCTTGCGGGTGGAACTCAGCGAAGTTGAGTATCGGATCCGTGAGAGACTGGAAGGCGTTTCTCAAGTGGCTGTAGACATGCTCGCAACTGATAGAGGCTCTACATTAGTCTCTTATATTTGCTTTAGTGATGAAACTCGAACCTTGCCGGCGGCATCAGACGGCGACATAGATGAGCTATTTACGCCACCAACAGCTGAAATACAGTCCCTGCTCGCAGCCATGTTAGGGCAGCTAAAGGCGTTGTTGCCTAGATACATGATACCCTCTGTATTTCTCGTTTGCAAATACATGCCCTCTATAACTTCTACGAAACTGGATAGAAAGACGCTTCGCAAGATGGCATCTCTGCTCAGCCATGACCAACTATCGTCTTTCTCTTCACTTGATAACAAAAAGAGGGCTCCAGAAACAGAAATGGAACGTCGATTCCAATCAATTTGGGCATCACTCCTGAATATTTCTTCTGACTCTATTGGAAGAGATGACCACTTCTTGCAGATTGGCGGTGATTCTATCTCAGCTATACGTCTAGTATCTAATTCACGAACCGAGGGCATCGAAATATGCGTGAAAGATGTTTTTGATGATTCCAGACTTCTCGCAGTTGCCTCAAAAGCCACTTTGCACAACGGGAATAGTCAGACAGAAGAACCCATATTGCCGTTCACGCTTATGCCCGAGACTATCCGAGAATCGGCCCAGCAAACGGCCGCAGGGCTATGCCACGTTCCCGTTAGTGATGTTGTGGATGCGTTCCCATGTACATCTCTGCAAGAAGGCTTGATGGCTCTGTCTGTCAAGCAGCGTGGCTCTTATGTGGCCAAGTATGTTTACAGACTACCCAGCCACATTGATGTTGCACGATTTAGAGAAGCCTGGAGTAAGACAGTAGAGTTGTGCGGAGCGTTGCGCACAAGAATTGTACTCCTAAATGATTTATCAACTCAGGTAGTTGTCAAACACGCAGCCAGGTGGGAGGAAACGAGAAAAGAATCCCTCTCCTCCCTTGTGCATTCAGACCGAGGCCTTGGAATGAGCTACGGCACTCCTCTCTGTTGGTACGCATTGCTCTGTGAAGCAGAGACTAATTACTTTATTTGGTCCGCGCATCATGTTATTTATGATGGTTGGACGATGCAGATCATTTTGGACACCCTTGAGACAGTCTATCGACAAGTGGAAGTTCCCCGTTTGCAGCCGTACAATGCATTTGTTCAATACTGCCTTTCACTTGACCATGATGCTGCGGCCAATTTTTGGCGCACTGAGTTGCGTGGCTCCAAAAGAGCTGCGTTTCCACCTCTTAATGACTTTTTAACCAGAAAGAGTAGCCAGTCAACTCGAGTACATCGAAGAACAATTGCTTTAAGTAACATGAGAAAGTCATCAATCACTAAAGCGTCTGCTTTACGTGCTGCTTGGGCAATAATCCTCTCTCGGTATTGCAATGCCGAAGATTTCGCTTTTGGAGCAACCGTATCTGGCCGCCAGGCACCTGTGCCCGGCCTAGAAGCAATGGCGGGACTGGCCATTGCGACTGTCCCAATTCGTATTCGCCTTGATAAACAGATGAAAGCCTCGGATTTTCTTGTCAGTGTTCAAAACCAGGCTACGGCCATGATACCATTTGAACAAGTGGGAATACAAAATATTGCGAATGTGAGCCCTGATGCAAAAGACGCTTGCAACTTTTCAAGCTTACTCGTGATTCAACCCCAAGAGTTCTCTACCAAGGACTCCACTGATGCCATACTCCTTTCTGGAGAAGCCGA
The DNA here is from genome assembly GCF_001481775.2 of Trichoderma gamsii. Classification (NCBI taxonomy): domain Eukaryota; kingdom Fungi; phylum Ascomycota; class Sordariomycetes; order Hypocreales; family Hypocreaceae; genus Trichoderma; species Trichoderma gamsii. The sequence goes on from NW_020171361.1 coordinate 369,760, forward strand.
AAGTTCGCTGACCGAGGACTCAATGCAAACTTACTTCAATTATCCTCTTGTCCTCATTTGCGCAATTACTGACAATAGCGTTCAACTACGCTTCTTTTACGACGACAATATACTGGAAGAGCAAGAAATTATAGCAATGTCTTATCAGATCGAGAATGTTACTCAGCAACTAAACAAGGATATTTGCTTAGATTCAATCTCCCTTGTCGGAGACTGGGACATCAAACATGCCATTGACTCTCAGAAGATGATGCCATCTACTCAATCTTGCATTCACTGGTTGATTCAAGATTCAGCTCGCAAATACGGCAATCATAATGCCATAAGCTCATGGGATGGCGACCTTTCGTACACCGAACTTCACTCTAAGGCGTCTCGACTAGCCAACAAGCTCTCGCAACTTGGGATAGGGCCTGAGACTTTGGTGCCCATATGTTTTCCAAAGTCAACTTTTGCCGTCCTGACCATGGTTGCCATAGGAATAGCAGGCGGTGCATTTGTTCCTCTTGATCCAAAAGCGCCTCATGATCGTCTCAGTAGCATCATCGACGATGTAAAAGCAACAATTATCCTCACAAGCCCCTGCTGCGAAGAACATGTCCAAGCATTTGGCCTCTCTACTCTTGTAATTGACAAAAGGTTTATAGATGCTTTGCCTGACACTGTTAGCTCTGTGCAATCTCGTGCAAGCCCTAACAACGCGGCAGTTGTCCTTTTCACGAGTGGAAGCACAGGCAGGCCGAAAGGCATGGTTATCCAGCACGATGCAATTTGTTCATCCTCAAATGCGTATGGACGTGACCTTCGAATTGGTCCCGGCAGCCGAGTCTTTCAGTTTTCGGCCTACACATTCGACGTTGGTATCTTAGATACTCTAGTCACCTTAATACGAGGTGGCTGCGTTTGCATTCCTTCAGACCATGATCGCATAAACGACCTCGCCGGCGCTATCAGGAGGTCGCAAGCGAATTGGATTTTCCTTACACCTACCGTCGCCGATCTTTTAAATCCTGCGGACGTGCCGACGCTTCGCGTGGTCTGCCTTGGGGGAGAGGCTATTGGCCAAAAGACCGCAGAACGGTGGAATGAGTTTGCTGAAGTTCACGGTCTCTATGGGCCGGCTGAAGCCTCAATATGTGCTTGGAATCCGACGATAGGTAGGCTGGGTAAATCAACAAACCTTGGCAAGCCTCTTTCAAGCGTCTTTTGGGTTGTCGAGCCGGATAACATCAACCGACTTGTTCCTGTTGGATGCGTCGGCGAATTGCTTATCCAAGGCCCAATGCTGGCACGGGGATACATCAATGCTTCCAGAACCCAAGCAGCCAATTGGATTGAGGGCTTGAACACGAGCTGGCTTCCTCACGATTTCCCCAAAAGAGCTTATCTAACGGGTGATTTGGTGCGCCGAAACGGCGATGGATCATTTGACTATATCTGTCGCAAAGACACGCAAGTCAAGATACATGGCCAACGCGTGGAGCTGGGCGAAATTGAGTCTCGGATCCACAAGGCCCTTCCATCAAATATGACCGCAACGGTGGATTTGGTTGAAGTAAGAGATGGTGGCAAACGACAAGATTGCCTGCTAGCTTTCTTGTGGTATATGAACCGCACTGCATCAGACGGCCAATCTTCCTTGAAGTTGATTGACAGTATATCTGAAAAGCAGCAAGCGTTGATGTCTGATTTACAAGCAAGCTTGGTTACAACTCTGCCCATATATATGATTCCTTCATCATTTATTATTTTACGCTATAAGCCAGAGTACACAACGTCCGGTAAGGTTGATCGTCGTGCTATCAAAGAGTTTGGGCAAAATCTGTCAAAGGATGACCGGTTACGGTTTGCCCCAGGCAACGAAGAAAGGGTAGCTCCAGCCACCCATATGGAGCTCAAACTTCAGGAATTATGGGCCGAGGTACTCTGTGTTGATGCGGAACGCATCGGCAGAAACGATAACTTCCTACGTATAGGAGGAAACTCAATTGGTGCTATTCGACTTGCTGCTGCCGCACAGAAGCATGGCATCGATTTGAACGTGGCCACCGTATTCCGCAGTCCTCGGCTACAAGACATGGCCAACGCTGTTGCAGTAAGCCCAGAAGCTACTATCAATAGTATAAAGCCCTTTAGTATGTTGTCTAGTCGCCAGCAAGAAGGCGTTTTTGAAGCGATACGTGGCGAATATTCGATACCAGATGCTGTTGTTGATGATGCATTCCCTTGCACTAGTCTCCAAGAGGGCCTCATGGTCTTAGCTGTCAAATTTTCTGGATCATATACGGCGAGACTAATCTACAGAGTTCCTGATCATGTCGACGTGGATCTATTTAAAGCCGCTTGGAAAGAAACAGCCAAAATTTGTAGCATTCTGAGGACTCGGATTTTATATGTAAACAAATCGGCAATCCAAATTGTTTTGCGAGACGAATTCAATTGGACAACCATTCAAGACAAGAATCTGAATCAGGTTCTTCAAGAACAGAAACCTCTCGAAATAGGCTACGGATCAAGCCTTTCCTCATATACACTTATTCAACAAGAAGATGGACGCCGTTACTTCGCGTGGGAAATTCACCATGCTATCTATGACGGTGTATCAAATCAAAATATCTTAAACGTCCTGCGGAAAGTTTATTCTGGAGCACAGTCGCCTTCCGTTCCTCCTTTTGCCAGATTCATACGCTATATTAGATCTCTAGATGCACTCGACGCTGAACGATACTGGAAAATGCAGCTACAGAACTCCCACCCAGCAACATTCCCGTCTGCCAAACACGACATTAAAGCGTCGACGGGCAAAACCAAGACTATTAACAAAATGGTCAATTTGCCCAGCGCGAAAGGCTCAAACATAACAGCGGCAACGCTGATACGAGCAGCGTGGGCTCTGATTCTAGCTCGCTACTGCAATACCGATGATATATGCTTTGGAACAACTATTTCTGGACGCCAGGCAGCTGTAGCCGATATAATGGATATTGCAGGCCCAACAATCTCCACACTTCCAATCCGGATTATTATTGAGCGAAATCAACCTGTGTCTTCTTTTCTCCATGCCGTTCAAGAACAAGCATTAGAAATGATTCCTTATGAGCAGTTTGGCCTATCAAACATTGCTAAACTTAGCGAAGATATAAGAGAAGCTTGCCAGTTTTCTAGTCTTCTCACAGTTCAGCCAATGCAGCCTGGTGCGGACGAACCAGGCCATGATATCATAGTCGCTACGGATAAAGAAGTAGATGAATTGGCTGGCCCCATGCAAGACTTTTTCAGCTACCCTCTTCTTGTTCAAGCGCGTCTTTACGATAATGCCATTGAGTTGGTCATCATTTTCAAGTCTGGTGTAGTGGTCGATTCACAGGCGGAGGCCATGATTCATCAGCTCAGCCATGTTATTTGCCAGCTTGCTTCGTCAAGTGATACGCTGTTAGATGATCTTTCACTATCATCTGAGTGGGATCTCAAACAGGCAATTGAGTTTAATAAATGTGAACCCGAGATTTTCGGTTCTTGTATTCACCATCTTGTTGAAACCCAGGCCTTAACACATCCAGATGCTCTCGCCATATCGGGGTATGATGGAGATTACTCGTACAGCCAACTTGAACGAGCTGCAAACCGTTTAGCTCATCTCCTTGTTGATAAATTTAGCGTTGGTCTGGGTGATATTGTTCACATTTGTTTCGAAAAGACAACTTGGTTTGTTGTGGCAATACTCGCCGTCAACAAGACCGGAGCAGCATGGTCGCCTTTGGATCCAAGCCATCCATCCAGGAGGTATTCACAGGTTATCTCACAAACTGCGGCATCGCTAATCTTGACGTCCCCGACTACCACTTCGAAATGTGCACCCCTCGTCCAGTATATCCTCGAAGTATCCTCAGACCTGGACAAACGTCTAGCTGCAGAAGGCATAAGTGATGAACAGCTCGCAGTTCCCGTATCAACAACGGATATTGCGTACATAATGTTCACATCCGGAACTACGGGTATGGCAAAAGGTGTTGCAATTGAGCATCGGTCACTGTGCACGTCGCAGATGGCTCTTGCTCGCCGAGTTGGCTTCACGAATAACGTGCGAATGCTACAGTTTGCCGCATTCATTTTCGACATGTCGATATCTGAGATATATATGCCCCTTCTTTGTGGTGGCTGCGTATGCATGCCGTCTTGGGATGAGCAAATGAACGATATAAGCAGTTACATGTCTAATGCCCACATAACGGCGGCAATTGTCACTCCAACTGTTGCACGCAGTTTGAAACCGGAAAAGCTACCCAGCCTTGAAATACTTGTCTTAGGAGGAGAGGCTGCGGCTTCGGATATTATTCAGACCTGGTTTGGAAAGCTACGACTCTACAATGGTTGGGGCCCAACCGAAAGCTGTGCAGCTGCATCAGTTCACGAGCTGGAGAGTTTGAATGACTCGCCAATGACAATTGGAAGGCCCATTGCGGGCCGCTGGTGGCTTGTAAATCCAAATGATTCACAACAGCTTACTCCTATAGGATGTATTGGCGAGATTGCCCTCCAAGGACCAACACTTCTGAGAGAATATTTGGCTAATCCGTCCAAAACTCGAGATGTCCTCGTGACTTCGCTTCCGGATTGGGCGCCTCGCCGCGAGCTGGAATGTTGGAGCCGATTTTATAGGACTGGCGACTTGGGCTTTTACAATCCCAATGGCACTATAGAATTTTGCGGTCGAAAGGACTCTCAAGTCAAGCTTCGTGGCCTTCGCATAGAGCTTCACGAGATTGAGTATCAAATATCTACACATCTGCCCGGAGCCCGCCAGATTGCGGTAGATGTTATTAATAGACAACAGACATCACACCTTGTAGCGTATTGTTGTTTCAACAATGACACTCTGCCATCGCATCTGGCTGTCAACTATGACAACGAAGACCTCTTCCTTCCTTTATCAGATCGCCTGATACCCCAGTTCCATGACCTTATAATAGCACTCGCTGATGTTCTTCCTTCTTACATGGTCCCAAAAATCTTTATTCCCTGCGGTTATATGCCACTTGGAGCAACGGCTAAATTGGATCGGAAGCTGCTTATAGCTACCACCACGTTACTTTCACAGGAGCAGCTTGACGAATACTCGCTAGTCAACAACATAAAACGAGCTCCGGTAACAAGCACCGAGGAGATGCTGCAACAGCTGTGGGCCGACATTCTAAAGATTCCCGCTGAATCGATTGGAAGAGACGACAGCTTCTTCCAAATTGGAGGCGACTCGATGGCCGTCATACGACTTGTCTCTGCTGCTCGAGAGGTTGGTTTGGGTCTCAGTGCAAGGGAAATATTTAGTGACGCTCGACTTCATCATGTGGCTTCCAAGGCTCAAAGCCTGACCAAAGAGGACTATAATGTCAAGCTCATCGAACCGTTTAGCATGTTGACCCAGTCTCATATGGAAGCGCTCTTCACAGATGGTTCGAATCCCACGACAACAGTTTTTGATAAGGCCCAGGTGGAAGATGCTTACCCCTGTTCGAAATTCCAAGAAGGCCTCATGGCTCTAGCCGCCAAAAATCCATCTTCGTACGTTGCTAGACTTCATTACCGCATTTCCAAAAATGCACCGTTGGGGGATTTCAAGGCTGCGTGGGAGAAGATTGTTGAGATGTTCCCTAATTTGAGAAGTCGAATTGTGCATAAAGACGGTTCTTCAATTCAGCTTATTCTCAAAGACGACCTGGAATGGGATTCGACAGAACAGATATCCCTAGATGACTATATAAAGAGCTTGCAGCATGTCAAGATGGGGTACGGATCACGGTTATGCCGCTACGGATTGATTGAACATGGAGACGGTTTGCATTTCATATGGACAATCCATCATGCGGTGTTTGATGGGTGGACCATGAATTTGATCCTCAAGGCTTTAAATGACGTCTATGAAGGCAACCATGAGGTTCAGCTGCAGCCATTTTCACGATTCATTCAATACACTCTGGATCTCGATCACCAGTCTGCAAGCGATTATTGGTCTAAACAGCTTCAAGATGCAAAAAGGGCGATTTATCCAAACCGATTGAGTTCTGTGTATCAAAAGGTTGGCACGAATAATACAGGATACATCGAACTGGAGATGAATATACCCAAACCCTTTGCCAACATTACAAAAGCTACAATGCTGCGCGCTGCCTGGGCTGTTTTACTCTCATACTACTGTGATACTTCTGATGTATGCTTTGGCACAACAGTTTCGGGTCGCCAGGCCCCCGTGGTTGGAATAACGAAGATTCCGGGCCCAGCTGTTGCGACTGTTCCTGTCCGCGTTCATCTTGAGCCGAGTCAAAGCGTGCTCTGTTTCCTCACAAACACTCAAGCGCAATCGTCCGAAATGATTGCATACGAACAGTTTGGCCTGCATAATATCATAAAATTGAACGATGAGGCAAGAGATGCTTGTGACTTCTCTAGCCTGCTTGTGATTCAGCCCAGGCATATTGTATCACATGGCAACGAAACGGATCAGGGTCTTCTTATACCACAATCTCATAACGCCGTGGAGGAAGCGCTAGAGAGCTATTTCACTTATCCATTAGTAATCCAGGCTCATTTACATGAAGATGGCGACAAGCTTGTTTTCATCTACAACAAGCTTTCGATAATTGAGCAAGAACTCGTTGCGCTTTCATATCAGCTGAAGCATATTGTTACTCAGCTTGCCTCACAACCAGACGTATTGCTAAAAGATTTGACAATGACCTCGGACTGGGACCTGGAGCAAGCTCTTAAATATAACGCTGAGGTGCCAACAATTATAGACGCTTGTGTACATGAGCTCGTTGAGATTCAAGCCCGTCGCAATCCATCAGCACACGCAATTTGCTCATGGGATCAAAACCTCACATATGGCCGACTTAATGAGTCGGCAAATTGTCTTGCCCACCATCTTGTTAAGACATACAAGGTTAGACCGGGAGGCTTCGTCCACGTGTGTTTTGAAAAATCGGCATGGCACTTTGTGTCTATTCTTGCCATTAATAAGGCTGGGGCTGCATGGGTTCCTTTAGATCCGTCTCACCCAGAAAAGAGGCTGCGACAAGTGATAAGCCAGACGTCTTCTACGCTAATCTTAACATCGGCACAAAATATCGATCTATGCTCGAAGCTCGCTGAAGTCGTTCTCCAGGTTGATGCCGCACTCGATGAGTGGTTAGCCGGGGAAGAAGACGGCGACAAGGGCCCAACAGTAGCTGTTACTTCGAATCATGCAGCGTACGTGCTTTTTACGTCTGGAAGCACAGGGCGGCCGAAGGGCCTGGTCATGGAACACGGTGCTGTCTGCACAAGCCAGACTGCTATTGCCAGCAGGCTGAATCTAAGTCCCGAGGTTAGGATTCTACAATTTGCAGCCTTTGTGTTTGATCTCTCTATAGGCGAGATTATTGGACCACTAATCTCAGGCGCTTGTGTTTGCGTTCCGTCAGATCACACGAGATTAAATAACCTTGAGGACTTTATATACGAAATGAAAATCAGCTGGGCATATCTAACTCCGTCATTTGTGCGAACGCTTGATCCTAGCAATATGCCTGATCTAAGGCTATTATTATTAGCCGGTGAAGCAGTTCCTAGAGATGTGCTTAGCACTTGGTTTGGTAAAGTTCGTCTAATTAATGGATGGGGTCCTGCTGAGACCTGTTGTTTCAGCACTCTCCATGAATGGTCTTCTGTTGATGAATCACCCCTTGTCATTGGCCGACCTGTTGGGGGCTTCTGTTGGATTGTCAGCCCTGAAAACCATCAACGCCTGGTTCCAACTGGCACTTTGGGGGAAATTGTCATCCAAGGCCCTACCATTCTTCGCGAATATTTGGCAGACCTTAGCCGTACAAATATGGCAACTACATGCTCGCTTCCTACATGGGCGCCTCATCCTGATGTAAAGCATTGGAATAGGTTCTACAAATCTGGTGATCTTGGGTACTATAACACCGATGGCACAATAGTTTTTAACGGCCGCAAAGACAGCCAAATCAAGATTCGGGGATTGAGGGTTGAACTAGAGGAAGTTGAACATTACATACGCACGACTTTAGAGGGAGCACGTCAAGTCGCTGTGGATGCATACGAAACGGACGGCGCTCGTAACCTCGTTGCATATGTCTGCTTTAATACGGATATGAGAAGCCTATCAGACGAAAGCAAAGTCAACTCAAATGGCTTATTTGCGGCAATGACAGATGAACTACGCATGCTTTTGACGATTATGCTGGGCGAGCTCAAGGTCTCATTACCACATTATATGATTCCTACATTATTCATTCCTTGCAACTTTATGCCCTCAATCACGTCAACCAAGTTGGATAGGAACATGATTCGTCGCTTGATGGCTTCTATGAGTAATGAGCAAAAAGCTACATACTCTCTCCAAAACGGTCCAAAGCGTATGCCTGAAACTGACATAGAGATCCAGCTGCAGGAGCTTTGGGCAGACCTCTTAAACATCCCAGTTGAGTCTGTTGGACGAGACGACAATTTTCTGCAGATTGGTGGAGATTCTGTCTTGGCCATTCAGCTGGCATCTCGCGCCCGCAAAATGGGCATCTACTTTGAAGTCAAAGACTTGTTCGACGACCCAAGACTGCTAGCAATCTCGTCAAAAGCCACCAAGACTGCGTACGAAGCCGAGACACAAGTGGTACCATTCAGTCTGCTTTCCAACAACCTTAAAGACGCAGTCTTTAGCGATGCTGTCCGCAAGCAGTGCTGCCTTTCTGATGAACAGGTCATCGAAGATGCCTATCCCTCGACGTCCATTCAACAGGGCCTAATCGCATTATCAGCGAAGAAGCTAGGTAGCTACGTCGCGAAATACGTATTCCGGATACCTGAACGGATAGACATCTCTCGACTCAGGGCTGCCTGGGATCGCACGGCTGATCTATGCGCCAATCTGCGCTCTCGAATTGTAATCGTAGATGGTGTATCACTACAGCTAGTTATCCAAGGCGGCAGTCAATGGAGATTATCTGAAAGTCGTCGAACACTGGCCTCCATTCTCGATCCATCTGAGAAGTCCAAGATGACTTATGGGTTGCCTCTCTCATCGGCAACGATAGTACACGAAGACGACACCGCATATTTCATTTGGGAGGCACATCATTCAATTTACGACGGTTGGACATTGCAGATAATAGTTAACACGCTGCATTCGGCCTATCATAATCAGCATACAGCACCAGTCCAGCCTTATTCCTCGTTCGTCAGCTACTATCTTCAACTGGATACTGAAAAGGCAGCTGAATTTTGGACGCAAGAGCTAGCTAGGGCTAAACGAGCTGAATTCCCTTCCGCAAAACGGGACAGCTTGCCAGGTATAACTGAAGTCTATCACTCCCGCATTACGCTTCCCGAGTCGTTTCGCATCTCTGTTACCAAAGCCACAGTGGTACGCGCAGCTTGGGCCGTTGTGCTGGCGCGGTACTGCGACACCGACGATGTCGTTTTTGGTACCACTGTGTCAGGACGACAGGCCCCGGTCCCAGGCGTTGAATCGATCGCCGGCCCCCTGATTGCAACCGTTCCATCCCGCATTCGACTAGATAACCAGATTCCTATTGCCAGATTTTTGAACAATGTCCAGTCTCGAGCCTCGTCCACCGTGCCCTATGAGCAATTCGGAGTCCAAAACATCAGCAAGCTAAGTCAAGACGCTAAAGATGCCTGCGATTTCTCAAGCCTCCTTGTCATCCAACCGCCGACTCGGAACTTTACGGAAGAAGGTGAAAAGGCCATTCTATTGCAGTCTGAAACTGAACAAGAAGAGACAGAGAGGTCCATGAGAAGCTATTTCAACTACCCCTTGGTAAACATCAGTAGCGTTGGCGAAACCGAAGTCTATCAACGTCTATTCTACGACTCGGCTGTTCTTACCGAGCTTCAAATGGAAACCCTATCACGCCAAATCGAGCACGTAGTGCAACAACTTCTCAACAGAAACGGCCTGCTGGGAGAGATTTCTCTTCTCAGCTCCTGGGATATTGAGCAAGCTGTCAACGCGTCTCAATTATGTTCTGCTACAGAATCGTGCACTCACTGGCTGATTCAAGATCAGATCAACTCACATCCCGACGAGATTGCTATTTCTTCTTGGGATGGAAATCTTACTTATTCGCAAGTTGGCACATACGCAGCACGTTTAGCGGCGAAGTTACAAGAACTTGGTGTTGGGCCTGAATCACTGGTTCCTATATGCTTTTCGAAAAGTTGTTGGGCCGTGATATCTATGGTAGCTGTCCAAATGGCTGGAGGTGCCTTTGTTCCCCTCGATCCCAATGCACCAGAAGCTAGAATTCAGGGCATCCTTGGCGATACAGGCGCTGCTTTGGTGATCGCCAGCCCGTGCCATCAAACAAAGCTAGAGTCATTGGGGATACAAGTACTTACCGTAGATGAGGCAGCTGTTACGACATTACCAGACGTTGCGGATATCCAAACCGAGGTGCGCCCTCATAACGCGAGTGTCATTCTCTTCACTTCCGGCAGCACAGGGAAGCCTAAGGGGATGGTCATCCAACATAACAGTATATGCTCCTCCAGCAGTGCTTACGGAGCTAGTCTTGGTATTGGCCCTGGCACGCGAGTGTTTCAATACTCAGCATATACGTTTGACGTTGGTGTCTTGGATTGCCTTGTATCACTCATAAGAGGCGCTTGTATATGCATTCCTTCCGACCATGACCGTCTAAGTAATCTTGCCGGTGCCATTAATGCATCTAAAGCAAACTGGATTTTCCTTACTCCAACTGTTGCCAACCTTCTTCAGCCCACCGATCTTCCCACCTTGAAAACAGTCTGTCTTGGTGGCGAAGCTATTAGTAAATATTGTGCTGATAGATGGGTTAACAATGTTAGCTTACATGGTCTCTATGGCCCAGCTGAAGCGTCCATATGTGCTTGGAACTCTGTGCTGGGAAGATCAGGAAGCTCGACGAACCTCGGCCATCCTCTTGCAAGTGCTTTCTGGGTTGTCGAAGTCAACAATCCGCGGACTCTCGTCCCGATCGGGTGTGTTGGTGAGCTTCTTATCGAAAGTCCAATGCTCGCCCGCGGATACTTGAACGTGAGCGCCGAAGTTGCGGCGAATTGGATGGATGCAGTTGACTGGCTTCCCGGTCGTAACCAGCCAAAGAGGGTTTATCGGACGGGTGACTTGGTGCGCCGAAATTCTGACGGAACTTTCAGTTCTATGGGCCGCAAAGATTCGCAGGTCAAAATCCACGGCCAGAGGGTTGAGCTTGGTGAAATTGAAGCCCGGGTTCAAGAGTTCTTGCCGCCTACGATGGGTGGTATTATTGATGTTTTAAAAGACGAAAAGGCCTCGAGTACTTTACTAGCCTTCATTTGGTGCTCTCAAGGGACATCCAGCTCGCCGGCCTCCCTTGTGGATGAAGTATCTGACGAAGCACAGGCCATTATTACGCACCTGGATACGTCTTTGCGCGAGGTTTTACCTTCTTACATGATTCCTTCGTCTTATCTATTATATGATGGTGTGCCAGAACAAACTGCAACAGGCAAAATTAATCGCAAGTCCCTCATCAGCAGCGCTCTCTATCTCACTTTGCAGGATCGCCTACGCTTTACTCCCAATGAAAGCTTACACGTGCTACCAACTCTACCAATGGAATTGAAATTACGCGATCTTTGGGCTCAAATTCTTCACATTAGTCCTGCTCATATAGGCAAAGCTGATAGCTTCTTGCGCCTTGGTGGTGACTCCATATCTGCCATTCAACTATCATCATTAGCCCAAAGCCACAGCTTGAACCTTACTGTTGCCGTCATTTTCCAGAATCCTCGATTAGAACAAATGGCAAACGCCATTACGGAAGACGCCTCTGTCATCTTGGAAGACATGCAACCGTTTAGCATGCTTTCAGCCGATGATGTCACGGCAGTCGTCTCTGAAGCTTGGCATCAGTGCTCATTGCCAAAAGTTACAGTGATTGAGGATGCGTATCCCTGCACGAAACTACAAGAGGGCCTCATGGCGCTGTCTGTGAAGCAGCCTGGCTCTTATATTGCCAAGTATTTATATCGACTTCCCGCTCACGTCAATGTGCCTCGCTTTAAAGCAGCATGGAAACAAACGATGAAGCTTTGCTCCAGTCTACGCACTCGCATCATTCATACATCAGAAGGGTCAAGCATACAAGTTGTCTGGAGTCATGAGCTGGACTGGAGTTCACTGCAATATGATAACCTCCAGTCTGTTCTGAGCCACGCTCGTGAGATTCAGATGACTTACGGCTCTTCGCTCTGTGAAGTTGCCTTTGTGGAAGATGAGCAGCGAAATGCTTACTTCTTCTGGGCACTACATCACACAGTATTTGATGGTCTGTCCATGCAAATTGTCCTCAAAACTTTGCATAAGATATACTTGGCAGAGGACATTCCCAAAATAGCTCCTTATTCGCGTTTCATCCATTACGTTCTGCAAATGGACGTGGAAGAGGCTTCTTCATATTGGAATTCTCAGTTGCAAGATGCTGAGCCGTCACTGTTTCCATCTTCGCGCAGTGTATCTGATAGACCTGGGGCCACGCACTTTCTGGAAAGATCTATCGGTTTCATCAATACTGAGAAGCTCAGTGTTACTGTAGCGACCGTTGTTCGATCTGCCTGGGCGATCGTCCTGGGTCGATACTGTGACTCCCATGATGTATGTTTCGGTACAACTATCTCAGGGCGCCAAGCCTCCGTTCCAGGCATACTTGAGATTGTCGGGCCTCTAATTGCAACTGTCCCGGTTCGAGTCAAGCTAGACGGCAAGCAGCCTGTATCAGACTTCTTACAAAGTGTCCAAGAGGCTGCTATCGAAATGATTCCATATGAGCAATTTGGCCTCCAATGCATTATGAAATTAGGGGAAAACGCTTATAAGGCGTGTCAATTTTCCAGCTTATTGGTCGTTCAACCAATGAGGCACGTTTCATCTGCTGAGGATACAAGAAATTTGCTCGTTGGTGCCGGCGAGACAGAGGGTCTGTCTAACTCTTTGGCAAACTACTTCAGCTATCCTCTCGTCGTGCAAGCCCATATCTATGAAGACGACTTGAGAATTGCAATAGCCTACGATTCCGAGGTCCTAACTGAACGAAAGGTACAAGCATTGTCCAGTCACCTCAGCCATGTTATCCACCAGCTCACATCTGGAGATGATTTGAGCCTTCAGTCTATTCCTATCTCATCCGCTTTTGATCTTGAACTTGCGACTACATACAACAGTGATGTACCCAATCTTATTGACTCATGTATCCACCAGCTGATCGAGAAACAAGCCAAGATTACGCCAAATGCCTGGGCTATACATGCTTGGGATGGCGATCTTACTTATATGCAGCTCGATCAAGCAGCCAATCGTCTCGCTCATCATCTCATTCACAAGTATAACATTCAAGTTAATGAGCTCATACATGTGTGCTTTGAGAAATCGAAATGGCATTTTGTATCTATCCTAGCCATCAACAAGGCTGGCGCCGCGTGGGTGCCTCTTGATTCGTCACATCCAATTCAGCGCCTTGAAAAAATCGTTAGTCAAACAAGAGCAAGGCTTGCTCTTTGCTCACCAGCAAACAGTGAGATTTGCGTTAGTCTCGTCGACTCAATAGTTCAAGTTACACCCGAGTTTGACGAGGAGCTACTACAGCTCGAAGATAGCCAGCATGGACCAATCACCAGCGTCTCTCCAGACTGTACGATTTACGTCCTATTCACCTCTGGCAGCACAGGTACTCCCAAAGGCCTAGTTATGCGGCATAGATCTGTTTGCACAAGCCAACAAGCAATCGCCAAGAGGCTTGGTCTGACAGCAGAAGTCCGAATGCTCCAGTTCGCCGCATTTGTGTTCGATCTCTCCATTGGCGAAATCATCGCTCCTCTTATTGCAGGTGCCTGTGTGTGTGTTCCATCGGAATATAGCCGTATTAATGAGATTGAAAAGTTTATCCAAGACTCTCGTGTTACATGGGCCTTTTTGACGCCATCATTCGCCCGGACTTTGAGCCCAGATAACATCCAGGGGCTTGAGCTTTTATTACTGGCAGGAGAAGCAGTTCCCCGCGATGTATTGACTGCTTGGTTTGGGAGACTTCGTCTCGTCAACGGCTGGGGTCCTGCAGAGACTTGTGTGTTCAGTTCGCTGCATGAGTGGAGGTCTATTGATGAGTCGCCTCTTACAGTTGGATGCCCAGTTGGTGCATTCTGTTGGGTTGTGGATCCGGAAGATCATAATCGTCTTGCACCAATTGGAACAACTGGCGAGATCGTCATCCAAGGACCTACTCTACTCCAAGAGTACTTAGCTGACACAGATCGTACGAATACTGCCGTTGTACAAGCTCCTGGATGGATGCCCCTTCCAGATAAGACACACTGGAGCAAGTGCTATAAATCGGGCGATCTCGGATATTTCAATCTCGATGGAACCATCGAGTTTTCAGCCCGCAAGGACACGCAGATCAAAATCCATGGTCTTCGTATCGAAGCCACTGAAGTTGAATTTCACATCCAGCAGCTTTTGGCTGATGCCCGCCAGGTGGCTGTCGACGTATTCAAGAACCATAATAGTTCTCAACTTGTTGCCTACTTCTGCGCCAATGGCGAAACAAAGTCACTAAGCAGCCGGTCAAACATGTCAGAAAAGCTGTTTTTATCATCTGATGAGGCCTTGCAAGATCGATTGGGGGCGTTAGTCGGAGAGCTCAGTGCTCTCTTGCCCCGATACATGATTCCCACAATGTTCATTCCCTGTAAATATATGCCTTTTGGTACTTCTACTAAGCTGGATAGGAAGCTGCTGCATGAACACTTATCTTCGCTAAATCAGGATCAGCGAGCTGCCTACTCACTATCAAGCAGAATAAGACGCCAACCGGAAACTGAGATGGAAAAGCGACTGCAGACAATCTGGGCAGAAATACTAAATGTGCCAATGAACTCAATTAGCAAGGATGATACTTTCTTCCAGCTTGGAGGTGATTCGATTACGGCCATGTACCTAGTTTCAACAGCCAAAGAAGACGGAATTGCATTCACCGTCAAGGACGTCTTTGATGACCCTAGATTATCAGCCGTGGCTTCAAAAGCTACCTTGATTCAGGACGACAATATAGACGCTACAGAATCCACTCCGGATGCTTTCAGTCTATTATCCGATTCACGTTTAAGGTCGGTTTTGGGAAAGAAGATACGCCAAGAGTGCGGCCTTCAGGAAGGACAAACGATTCAAGACGCCTATCCATGTTCCCCCCTCCAAGAGGGTCTCATAGCTCTCGCTGCGAAGCAGCCTGGCTCCTATGTTGCCACATATGTCCACCGGATGTCCAAATCCACAGATATTTCGAGATTTAAAAATGCGTGGGACACTGTTGTGGAGGTCTGTGGTAATCTTCGAACTCGCATCGTGCTATTGGACGGTGTTACGACCCAGATTGTTCTTAACAATGACAGTCAATGGCAATCTGCCGAGAACGAAAATCTCGACTCGATGGGTAAATCGCCACGTAACTCGAAAATGGGCTACGGGACGCCTCTATGTTGGTACGCCATTGTGTCTGAGAAAGGCGAAAACTACTTTTTATGGTGTGCACATCACTCCATCTATGATGGATGGACAATGAAAGTTATGTTTTCAGTCCTCTATCGGGCATACTCAGGCACTTGCATTCCAGACATACGCCCTTACTCGTCCTTCATAAAATATGCGCAGGAGATTGATGGGGACGCTGCTGTCTCTTTCTGGAAGACAGAACTTTCGGGGGCAGTGCGAGCTTCATTCCCACCTCGTCCATCCGGCCCCCATGAAGCTAAAAGCCAGTGTTATCGCTCATCCGTTTCTTTTACGAGTTCTGCCAAGACATCTATCACTCAAGCGACAATCCTTCGAGCAGCATGGGCTATTGTTCTCGCAAGGTATTGCGATAGCAATGAAGCCGTCTTTGGAGTAACAGTCTCAGGTCGTCAGGCGCCAATTCCAGGAGCGGACATGATATCTGGAGCCATGATAGCCACGGCCCCGCTGAGAGTGCGCCTAGATAAACGAGCATCGATATCAGAATTCCTACACTATGTCCAAAAATTGAGTGGAAACATGATTCCATATGAGCAATATGGGCTCCAGAAAATATCCAAAATCAGTACATACACCAAAGAGGTCTGTGACTTCTCAAGTCTCCTTGTTGTACAACCGCCAGCAGTCTTCGCTACAGATGATACAGGCGATGCCCTCTTTACTCTTGATGAATCTGCAAACGACTTCACGTTGGATTCTATGGACGGCTACTTCAACTATCCTTTGGCAATCATTGCCAGCTTATCTCCGGATCAGTTTAGTTTGAACATTTTCTACCACTCTACAATATTGACTAAAGGTCAAGTCCAGGCTTTGGTTTCTCATCTGGATCAAGTCATCCAAACGCTTTTCGCTATAGAGTCATCAAAGGATCCTCTAGGCTCAGTCTCCCTCCTCAGCCCCTGGGAGTTTCAACACGCAATTGAGTCAACTCGACTGAGCCCCTCTAATGAGACGTGCGTACACTGGCTCATTCAAGAGCAAATACTTTCAAGGCCAGACGATATAGCCATCGCGTCCTCAGATGGAGAGCTTACTTACTCCCAAGTAGGGATTTTGGCCTCGCGTCTAGCGATAAAACTGCAAGACCGCGGCGTTGGTCCCGAAGTCTTTGTCCTCTTATGTTTGCCCAAATCTGTTTCAGCCGTGATTTCCATGGTTTCCGTGTTGATGGCCGGTGGAGCCTTCATTGCTCTTGATCCATCTGCTCCGGCCACTCGTTTACGAGGCATTGTCGACGACACTCAAGCTAGCATTGCCATAGTTAGCCCAACATGCGCCAACGCACTCGACGGTCTCGGAGTTGAAGTCTTACTCATTGATGAGACTGCACTTTCCGAATTACCTGATCCAACCCACGCGATAGCATCATCAACAGTCAAGCCCCAGAATGCATGTGTGGTCCTGTTTACGTCTGGTTCTACAGGCAGGCCGAAAGGCATGGTCATCCAGCACAATAACATTTGCTCGTCCAGCGACGCATACGGCGCTGACCTTGGCATTGGACCTGGCACACGAGTGTTCCAGTTTTCAGCCTACACTTTCGACGTTGGAATCTTAGACTGCCTTGTCTCGCTTATGCGTGGCGCCTGTCTCTGTATACCTTCAGATCATGTCAGAGTGAACGACTTACCAGGCGCTATACGGTCTACAAAGGCTGACTGGGTATTCTTGACGCCCACAGTTGCTGACCTGCTCTCCCCTGCGGAAGTCCCTAGCTTAAAGGTTCTTTGCCTAGGTGGTGAAGCTATTAGCCAGAAGTGCGCAGACCGCTGGGTAAATCATGTCGAGCTGCATGGCCTTTATGGACCGGCTGAAGCGTCCATTTGCGCATGGAATCCCACTGTCGGTCGCTCTGGTCGATCAACAAACCTAGGTAGACCATTGTCCAGCGCCTTTTGGGTCGTTGAACCGAGCAACTATAGGCAGCTTGTGCCTGTGGGGTGTGTTGGAGAGTTACTAATTGAGGGCCCTATGCTTGCCCGAGGATATCTGAATGTTAGCGACGACGTCGCGGCCAACTGGATGGAAGACGTTGACTGGCTTCCCGGAGATAAGAAACGATTATATTGCACAGGCGACTTGGTTCGGCGTAACGCTGATGGGACATTTGAATTCATGGGCAGGAAGGATACACAAGTCAAGTTGCATGGCCAGCGCCTCGAGCTTGGTGAGATCGAATCCCGGATTCAGGGATTCCTTCCTCATAATATGGCGACGATTGTTGATGTTGCTAAAGCAGATGACGGCAGTTCCAATGATGTTCTTCTTGCTTTTCTCTGGTATACTGAAGGCGAGGCTACTCTGTCACAGAGTTTCCGCCTTCTAGAAAGCGCATCTGAGCAACAAAAAGAACTTATTTCGCGTTTGAACTCGTCAATAGCCACATGTCTGCCCACTTACATGATTCCTTCGTCCTATCTCATTTTTGAAGGAAAACCAGAGCTGATGGCATCTGGTAAAATAGACCGTCGCTCTTTGGTCAATTATGGCCGCGGCATCTCCATTAAAGATCGCCTACGCTTTGCGCCTGACGTCTGCGACAATGAGTCGCCGACAACCCAGACAGAGCTACAGCTACGGGATCTTTGGGCCGAGGTTCTTGAAATGGATGATCCAACAGCCATTGGGAAGCACGACAGCTTTTTACAGCTTGGTGGTGATTCTATCAGTGCAATCCACCTCGTCTCCTTGGCCCGACGCCACGACATTAATCTTTCAGTGGCGCTAATCTTCAGCAATCCTCGCCTTTCTTCTATGGCAGAATCCATCCAACTTAGCTCCTCAGTGCGAAAAGACGAGTCAGTTGCGCGATTCAGTCTCATTCCGATCGATGATAGTTCCGATGCCCAGCAGGCGGTCATGGCACAATGTAAACTCTCAGACCCAGCGGAAATATATGATATATACACTTGTACAGATTTTCAACAAACCTTGATGGCGTTGACCATCGCACAGCCTGGTTCTTACATCTCAAAGCACATATATCGCCTCGATTCCAATATCGACATTGATCGCTTCAAGGTGGCTTGGGAACAAACCGTACTTCGCTTTACGAATCTCCGTACACGGCTTGTGCTCTCAGGAAGCACTACAGTTCAGGCAGTCATCAAAGAGCCAGTTGCCTGGTCTCACAACTACGCTGACCTTTGCTCATTTACCCTGTCACAAAAGAATACTAGTATGGCATATGGCTCGCGCCTCTGCGAGTATGCAATAATTTCTCAAGGTTGCGATACTTACTTTGCGTTAAACATCCATCATGCCATCTTCGATTGGCAGACTCTTTCAATGGTGATCAAGACGCTGCAGGCTATTTATACCCAGAGCACGCCGCCATCTCTAGTTCCATACAGCAACTTTATCCAGTATGTAATGGATCTTGACCGAGATGCTGCACGCAAATATTGGTCCACGCAGCTTTCCGGCGCCAGACGCACCACATTCCCCATGCGCATCGCATCGCACAAACCGCAAGCATCAAATAAGGCCAATAGTATGACGAGTAAGCTAATCCACTTCCCTCGATCCGCAAACTGCTCTACAGCGCTTATCCGAGCTGTGTGGTCAATTATATTGGCACAATACGAGCGGACCGATGATGTATGTTTTGGCACAGCTGTCTCGGGCAGACAAGCCCCAGTGGAGGGTATCGATGAGATGCCGGGTTCTGCACAAGCCTCAGTTCCCATCCGAGTCCGCTTAGACAAGCAGCAAACTATTTCAAGCTTCCTTCAAGATTTGCAAACTCAGGCTCTTGAAATGGCAGTTCATGAGCAATATGGGCTACCAAGTATCTCGCGAATCAGCGCCTCTGCCAAGGATGCCTGCAGGTTTACAAACTTCCTCGTCATTCAGTCTGATCTGTCAGCGCAAGATGCCGCCTCCCTGCCTGTGCTTCATTCCGCCGTTGTTGAAGACTTGAAAGATGGCGCACCGCTTGGTGATGGTTTCGACTACATGTATCCTCTCATTGTCCAGTGTCAGTTGCTCAAGGATAACATGCAGCTAGCTTTAATCTATTCTTCAGATTTCCTTCACGGCTCTCAGGCTGATGCTCTCCTTGAGCAATTTGATTACGTTCTTGGACAACTCCGAAATGCTAGAGGAGAAGAAAGGCTATCAACCATATCTGTGACAAGCCCGTGGGACGCACGGCAAGCGATCCACGCGGCTAAAGTTGATCTTCAGCCGATCGAACCAAGGCTTAACGGTGAATTCTCATTACAAGAGGTCCATCGTTGTTGGATTGTGGCCCCTGATAACCACCATAAACTCGCTCCCATTGGGTGCGTGGGTGAACTCGTACTGCAGGGCCACGCGCTGGGCGGTACCTCTAAAAAGGCTGCAGAGATGTTTATTGATCATTTTGATTGGCTTTCTGACGCTCAAGCCAGTGAAAAGCATAAATTTTACAAGACGGGCGATCTAGTTCGGTATAATGCCGACAGATCTATTGATTATGTTGGCAGAAAAGATGCGCAAGTCGAGATTCGAGGCCAACAGGTGCAGCCCTATGAGATCGAGGCTCAGATCAAGCTCCTTACTCCTCAAGTTAAAGAAGTATCAGTTGATGTGATGATAACCGACAGTGACAAATCTTTAATCGCCTTCGTCGCCTTTGAAGATAAAACAATCACTATCGAAGCTGCAGCTGTTCAACTGGTACCACCCAATGACAAAATGCAACAGCATCTGTCCCACCTCGGTAGAAATTTAACCGCTGCTTTGCCAATTCATATGGTTCCCAAATACATCATCCCTGTCAAGTACATGCCACTCAATGGCTGCGGCAAAATCGACAAGGCAGCCCTCCTTCATACGGCCATGAAGCTTTCTACTGGGACTCTTGGAAGGTATCTGGCCAGCCAACATCCGCCATTCCGCGATTGCTCGTCTTCCCTTGAGCAATGGGTCCTAGCACACTGGGCAATTATTCTTGATATACCTGCAGAGACTATAGGCGCAGATGATAACTTCTTTCAGCTTGGTGGCGATTCAATCCAAGCCATTAGCATTCTAAGGCTGGCAAAAGACAACTTCGGTGTACCTATCGAACAATCTTTTAGCGGCAATCACACAACAATCAGCAATATGGCAAAATTGATTGAGACAGCTCTGGAAGACGAAACTACAGTACCATGCTCTCCAACGTCAGGCATCGATTTGCTAGCCAAGATCAATTCCATTTGTAGGGCATCTTGGATATCACATCCACACGCTTTGCAGGCAAACCCTATCACTACGATCCGTAACCAATCGACCATCTTTCTCACCGGTGCCACCGGCTTCCTTGGCACTGAGATTCTGAAACAATTGGTAAGAAATCCGGCAGTACGATCTGTTGTTGCCCACGTTCGTTCAAAATCGGTACCCGACGGAATGAGGCGTATCCAAGAGACGGCCAAAATCGCAGGTTGGTGGCGTGAAGAAGACGCTGATAAGTTGGAAATTTGGCTAGGCGACCTTTCCGAGGCTCGCCTTGGTCTCAATGAAGCCCAATGGAAACGCCTTTCTGGGCTATCCGAGTCAGAGAGCAGCATCAATGCCATTGTCCACAACGGAGCTTCTGTCAATTGGCATGCCACCTACGATACACTATGCCTTCCCAATGTCAACTCGACCGTCGACCTACTGATGGTGGCTGCAACATCACCTACCCAACCAAAGTTTGTATTTGTCTCAGGCGGAGCCTTCACAAACCCCGACGATCATCGGGCTATACCTGCCGTCTTTCTCAGGGATACCACCGCATATATCCAAACAAAATTCGTCTGCGAAGAGGTTATCAAGAAGATTACCCGTAATCTTCCCTCCAACCAGAACCGAGTGTCGATTGTGAAACCTGGGCGGATAATCGGCGCGAGCGCGAGCGGCGGCGTCGCCAACACAGACGACTTCATTTGGCGCGTTGTGGCCGCAGCCTCGTCCCTTCGCGCATATCCCGAAGAACCAGAAGAGCATTGGAACTTTATCCAAGACGTCAGCTCCGTCGCTTCAGGCATTCTACATCAGATATTCGACAGTGCAATCACGCCATTCTTGATCTCTGGAAGCGGCATGCCCATACCAATTTTCTGGGACCTTGTCAATTCTGAGCTGGAAACCCCGTGCAAGCCGGTACCTTGGTCTGAATGGCTTGAGCGCGCGACAGCCGAGCTGGAGGAAGTCGGTGGCAAGCATCCGCTGTGGACGGTACAGAAATTTCTTCGTCAACTCGGCGTACCACAAAACGCCATCAACTATAAAGGCGTGGAATATACCGAGTATAAAGAAGCACAGGCGGCAGTCAAGAGTAATGTACGCTATCTTAGGAGTATTGGATTTATTTCTTCGGAAAATGGATTTGGCAATACTGAGCAGGAGAATGTGATTCGGCGTGTACACGCAGTGAGGAAATTGGCATAAAGCAGGGCTGGCCTCATTATCTTCTTTTTTAACTGTAATCTCCTATTTTAATTATTTTATAGATTCCTCAATTCCATTCATTTCATTATTTAAAGTAAGACATAGACCTCTTTGTGGAAGTAGAATTATGTAGAAGTCTTTGTCTATATATCTCATACCCTAAATCGTTTTCGTATATGAGTATAGAAGTATGATATTGGCGGCCCGGCCACTAAGTAGAATGAGAGGTAGTATGTTGCTTATGGCCGTGAATAAGGCAATAGTGGTTTTGGAAGTTAGGTATAGTTTATTATTTATGGCAGCAAACGGACTTGCGGCATAAGACTGCTAGCTGAGAGGAATATGTATGAAGAGAGTTTGCATACGATGAAAACACTGCCAGTATAATAGCAATACAATTGTTGAAACTATCCAATAGATAGACAGCCAGCCTACCCATGCAAATTAGAATAAGCTAATAGGCAGTCCAAAAGACCTTGGTATCGCGGGGATGAGCCGTTCATCTTGAGGCCCAAGTTCTCTCTTCATAATGCGTGGGCTCAAGTAATAACGAGTATAACTCTAGAGTTGAACCCATAATACGGGGGATAGACAAGGTGGGAAACTTCGAAGTCTTCCAGCTTTATGTCCGTATGGAAGCGAATGTAGAACAGCACCACTGGGAACCTACGACCTTGTCAACATTAGCATACGCCTGTAGCTTCACGCAGGACAAAGATCTTTAGGGTTGTAGAATTTGCCTGTAAGCATCGGGAGCCCACTCCAAGTCAGCGCTACTGAAGCCGATCAAAATATCTCGTGGAAAAAGTAACGAGTATCAAACTTCCACCAATATTTGCTATCTTGTCAGAATTGAACAGTAATACAAAGCTAAGACTAAGCCTTTTTTTCTTGATATCTTACTACTCTATGATACACCAAAAGCTATACTTTAATGTTTGTACAAGGTGTTGCGAATGAATAACTCTGCATATGTGATATTAAAGTTCGACGAGATCAGGTTGGCCCACTTCCTAATCGACAAATCTATTAAAAGTCTTCTCAAACATTTTCCGTTTTTTACTCTTTTTGTTGCCCTCTGTGGTAATTTCCTCTCCATTATTGTTATTGTCTCGCATTCCAACACTCCGGGGATCCCTCAATACTCGACGGTGTAATTACTGTTAACTCCGCAGATCTGACCGTCTCGCTCACGGCTGGACTCGCCGGGGAAGGATGCGGCATTCCTTGGCTGCTCAGCTCGACCCTGAATGCTCCGTCTGGATCCTCATCTTGTCGATTAGATGATGTCGATTGGATGTAAATTGATAAATTTTCCTCGCTCTTGAGACTCAAAGATGGAGCATGACCGAAAACCACAGCTCCTTTCTCGTCGTGTCATCACGTCTACAGATATCGATCTTTGACGCATAAGGTGCAGCCTCCATGAAATCCATAGCCACTTTGCAACGAGAAACTGTACAGAATGTATGTGATAGTCTCCAGCTCCGGTGTTGTTGTTGCTTCTCCTCAAACACTCGCAAACGTTTAAATGGATGGTTAAGCTACGCCCAGATAACATTGCTTATCTCGCCTGATCTCAGACCCTGCTCCTTCTTAAGCAGACGCTGTTGGTACAGCTTTTGTAGCGTGGAAATAGAAGTGGTCATATAATTTTTGTTGATGGGCACAGCTTTCCATTCCTTTCAGAGCGCCAGCGATTTCTCAGGCCTAATCAGATCACTAAAACCTCGGCCGAAGATAACAGTGGTGCCAATTGGAAGTATGAAGTCAGGCCATCCATGACCTCGTGATTCTATATGTTTGATGCGAGTGCAGATAGCACTTACTGGGCCGATGATGTCTTGAACATCAAATCCAATGATATTGTGGCGAAAGTCCGCTGTCTGCGCAATTCGAATGCCATCCTGCAGACCAGCCATGCGTTGCTCATAGTTAAGTATTTCAATAGGATGCAATGTCTTCTCAACTCGCGTGTCGAGGGTAGCATATATGGTCTCCCCAGTGCCATCAACGCTGCGTTTCCTTTTTAACAACATAGACGTCCAGATTAAGATTCTCTCAGCTCGTTAGAGTCCTTCAAGGCTGCTTGGCGTCCGGAAAACCCAGGCCACTTGTTCCTAAATTTGGTACCATCGACACCCCGGTCGTACACACTCTCTGGATGCATGAGTAGCTAGCCATTAGAGTGGCGACAGCGGGGATCTCATGATGACAAAGTTCCCTCTATTAGTTAGTACATTAGGGACTCTTGATCTACCACGGAGAATAGAATTTTATTAAGGTATCAATAAAAAGGGATTTTCTACCATATATTCCTTGGTCTTCTTAAATATTCAAAGTCTGAGAAGTAGTGTGACGTCTTGATATCCCCATGCCGAGACGCAATCCATTCAGATAAGCCAACCATTTGAGAAGGTGCTCACGGCTTAGACTTTTAACGATATGTCAATGATGCTTGCCACATGTGTACTGGCAATATCTTAGTGCAATAAATTGGGCCTTGTATAGAACATATCCGATGTATCTCGGCGATCAACCAAGTCTAGCGTGTTGCATTGCCATTTCTATACGAACTTCTTGTGTAAACTCTGGACAATATTGAAAACTTAGTTACTCAAGTTCTAAATGGATGTGTTTCAATGTTCAATTGCTTCACCAACTGGTCGCATAGATATATGCCTACTAACATGTTATGCAAGATAGAAGACCAAATGTCATAATGGAAAGAAAGATCGTGATATGCCGATGACTTAATAAACAGCTCTATGGAGAGTCATACATGTAAATGCATTGATAGTGATGTAATTCCACAGTATTGCCGACGCTATTTAACTCTCTTGTTAGTTATAATCCAAATGCTGTGGTCTAATCACCGAGGAACGCTTTCCTGTCGAATTATACTAGCTCTTCACCATCTGGTTATTACAGCATCCAACTTGTGGTTTTTATTTCATGTCATATCAGTTTGTGAGCGGCTGCCGTAGCTAGATTAATTTAATGAAAGATATCCAAAACTGTATCCAGTCCATCCAAAGACCTAGTTCCTCCATACGCGCCCACAAGCGAGCATAAGCTTTCAGGAAAATGTCCTTATTTACAGAGGCACCAAACGTCCAGTCATCCATCAGTTGCAAATGTACGAATAGCAAACTAAAATGTTGCTAAAACTGCAAGCCGCGCTGAAGCCGTTGCAGTCCTTGATGCTGTTGTCTCCGTTATAGCACGTGCCCTGTACACTACCGTCTCCGCCAGAAATATAGAAAAGCCAACTACCATCATCCTGGAGATAAAAGTCCATGTTGCCCACGCCGCACATGCCATCAAGCTTGAAGTAGTTGGACCCCGTGGTGGTGATGCCAACTGTTGGGGTCTCTCCACTAATGACATGACCGGCGCGGTCTCCGTCTAGCAAGCAGTCGCAGTTGTAGTAATTAGATGGACATGCCATTGTGGCGTCTGAAAGGGAGCCGCCCCATCCAGGGGCAATAGAGCATGGGCCAGTTAAAACATGAAAGTCGGCCACAGTAGAGCCGGCGAGGCCCAGAATGGCGAGGAATTGAGTGGCTGAGAATTTCATTTTGATAGAAAGTATCCTGAGTATCGGAAGAGTGAAGGAGAGGTTTGAACGGATGAAGAGTTGGCTATGTCGATTCTTTCTTCACTTTGCTTGTCACGACGAGGGCAGAAATCTTCTTTTATATTCATTTTCATCAGAGCCAAGACTGAACTACGCTTGGCGAACACGCTCCCCACGCCCTTCCAGCTTTTGGAAGCCTTCTCTTGAGCAAAGCTTCTGAAATTCACGTCAAAGAGGTATATTCGTTTGCATTCGGAATTGACAATAGGTCTGATTCACTTAGGCCCCGATCCTTGTTACCTCTCAATGAGGAAGGTAGTCAGACGGACCGTCGGTTCAGCCAAGAACTTTGACGCACCATGACGGAATCTCAGGCTTGGCTGGAGTAGCTGGGACATAAAACGAACAAAATCAGTTTCAACTGTTAGACCAGGAGATGAAAGCGTCAGACTCATGAGGCGTCCATCTATGTATACATGCATACGCGGCTTGCCTTGGATTCCCCGTATCCCGATAATTGGCGGAATAAAATTACTACTGCCAAATCTGTATATGATTGGCAGCGTCTCCTTTCTCACCCTTGTCTTGCTCCAGTAGTAGTATTACTATTTCGTACCGCCCACTCACTACAGTAATCACAGCAGTCTATGCCAAGCCTGTCGATCTCTCCAAACTTGTAAAAGCGTAATATGCTAATGTGACAATGTGCGTCGAGTACGTGTAAAGTAATGGACTGAGGGCAAGTAATCCACTGGATAGGCGTGGAGATGCAGTGAAATCAAATTTAATTCAGGTCCTGCTCTTCCCAGAGTCAACAGTCTATGCTTCACTTGGAGGAGTGGAGCAATTGGCGGATTAATGTAGTCTATTGAAATGAAATGAAAGTGTACGTAGATATGTCTATACTACTAGTTCAATTTCCATCATTGGATATACATAAATACAAAACAGTAACTCAAGGTAAAAAAGGAAAACGCAGAGAGCGAGATAAAATTAAAACAGCTTACAATCATACGCTAATTTGTGATACACGCAACTAAGATTAGTCTTAAAAGATCGCAGCTATACTTTCGAAGTCAGCCAAATCAGGTATCAGTACAATAACAAAATCCGGATAAGTATCCAGTAGTCATCATTATGCCCGTTTCAGTCTTACTTTTTCTTCTTTTGTCGAGTATTGTGCTTATATTAGGCGTATTTGGGGCATGCGCAAAGATTACTTACAACCAGGTAGTGGTACATCGCTCACTTCTACGATTGACCAACCTACCATACACTCGGGAGGTACGGGGCTTACAAATGTAGTACAAATGACATAGTCCAATTAACATAGATCAATCAAGCACATTCTCAGTGGTCCGTCTCGTATACCGGTCCAACCCTACATGCAGGTAGGTTACATGACACATAAGCCCAAGCTTGAGCTGAGTATCTCGTCCTATATGGCTAGCGCATGCACTATTTTCTAGAAACAGAAGCGAAGGGAAACGACATGGATTATTTCAGCGACTAATATACTGGCGAACCCCATAGCCAAGCCAATATGTCGTCACTCGATACACTTCTACATCCATAAGCTCAAAAATGAGACCCAGTTTTCGATATTATAAAGTATGTCATCCTCACCGGGACCATTACATAAAGAACGCAAGGGGTAATATTCGCAGAAATAGCTGACAGCTAGTACGGAAGGTCGCTCTTTAACACTTGCGTCAACGTTCATGACAGGAAAATGAACTTACAATATACTGCCTCGTATACCATCAAGAGTCGTGTGCCATTTTGCTTTACACCAATTGTGAAATCTGAATCAAATTGTATCTGAGAAAACGGTTCTCTACAGTAACTATTTCCGAATCATCTACTCCGTTAGCGCAGAACTTCTGTAGGATAAGCAGGGATGTATTCCGTATAAACCAATGCTCTTACAAGTAGTTTTCCTTTTATGCTTACACCTCCACACCTGGGATCGAAATATTTGGCCTAGCCTATCAGCCAAAATATGCCAAGCACCCGTTTTGTATATAGCTTGTTGCGAACTTGGGAACTGCACTTATTCTGAACATAGGTTTGTACTCTTTCCGACGATGAGTATTAATCGTTTGCAAGATTGCCTAGCGCTCGGATAATGTTACGTAACTGTGCATGCCTTTGCTTGGTTCGCCGATAATACTACCTCCGTATTTTCAGGAGGCTTATTCTTGGCTTGCAGCTTACAACATGAATCAGCCAGTAAGCCATGCGCAAACATGATTCTATAGAAAGAGTTATCAAACCCGGGGCAACTATCATTGACATCATAAGAGAGCAATAATGATAATGCTAAAGTGAGCGAGAAAGCCACGCTCGGTTACACCGAAATCGACGAAGTAAAGTTGGCAAGTTTCGCCGACTGACCACTCAACTCCTCAGCCTATTCCAATTTCCACAACACGGTCTCTACGCTGATTCCTACCTCACACATCACCAGATCAAAAGGCATACAAGAAGTTCATATCAAGATTCAAGATAGCTATGGGTATAAGTTCCTTCATCATCGCGACCTTTGCTGCAAAAACGTTCCCATGACTAACCCATCCGCTTACAGGTGCTTGGCAAAGAAATCGGCGGCCTGCTTGTAGCCGCGCTCATACTCCTTGACGTTTTCCTCGTTCTTCAGGTCAGATCTGGCGCCCATCCAGCCGTGGTGCATAGTCTCATAGGTGGTAACCTCGGCCTTGTCGCCCATGATTTCCTTGTACAAGGCAACCTTGTCGGCGGGCTCGTCCTTGGAAGCAAGCAAGATGTGAGGAGCCGTCTGGGCCTTGGCATCAGCCTCATCAAGCATACTATTTCGAGTTGACATTTGTTAGCAGAGACAAAAGGGCAAAAACGTTGCGTTCTTGCAGGAGATGATGAAGACTCACCCAGGATGAGCAGTTCCGCTGGCTTCGAATCGTCGGCCAACGCCCTCGTTGCCCGCTCCGCAAGCCAGAACAGTCAGCTTGCCACCCCAGCACAGGCCGAAAAGTCCCCAGTGGCCCTCAATGGCAGGGTACTTCTCAGACAGCTCCTTGCGGATAGCCAAAATCTTGGCTACGTTGGCCTCGGGGTTGGCCTTGGTGGCGAGAAATTCGTGCAATTTCTTCGTTTTCTCCTCGGTATCGTTGGGAATCACATTCATGCTGAGGCCGCTGCCCTCGAAGAAGTCGGGAACCAGAACCAGAGCACCGCTCTGGGCGGACAGACGATCAGCACCCTGGATGGTCTGAGGCCAGATACCGAAGATGTCGTAGACATCGACAATTCCCTTAGTAGCGTCCTCAGGTCCTGTGATGTCTATGGTGTGATGTATCAATAAAGCTGTTGATATATCTCTGGAGTCTGGTCAAGGGGAGCTCCTCTTACAGGTGTTTACGCCAGCAATAACTTCATATTTCCCAAGGGGTGTGTAGTCCGCGGTGACGGGAGCCAACTTGCAGCATGCCGCACTAGCCATGGTGTCTGATATGAGTTTAAGGTATGAAGGATATATATGACGGTATAGTGGTGTGAAAGGCACTGAGGCTTGATGAGATGTCGGAGGACTTCATCTTGATCGCCTATATATACTCATCTGAACCTCTTTTTCCTCAAGTGGGGCTTACACGGACAAGTTTCGTCTTGGAAACGAGTAGCGCTGCTTCGTGGACACAAAATAGGATCTTCAACGAGAATCCAGAGCTCGGATTGGCGGTTCAAGGGCTCCATCCTGAAAGCATTGATTCTTGCCGATGATTGTGGCGGCGTCGGTGCCGACCCGGCAAAACCGAGTCGAGTGCCAAAGCGGAGCTGGCGATTAATGTCCGAGAGGGGCTCGACAAAGCACTAGAGTCAAATGACAAGTCGAACATGGAATATTTTGAAGAATCTAGCTAGTGGTTGTAGAGTTTCTCGAAGTCTTCATCTAGTTGCTTGGAACTCAACTGTAAGATGATTCGTCGTTGATGTGCAGCAAGGTAACTTTCAGGCACAGGCCGAAGAGTACTAGCCGATCCTTAACATGAGGGCGGGGTGGTTTTGATCTTTTCTTCACCCCGCTTTTAGCGCGAAGCTGAGCCCAGCTGGATATTGAAGCAAACTCGACACAATCGGTTAACTCTCTCAACAACTGTATCAGTGCATAGTTTACGGACTGTTATCTTTGCCGTAATCCGTAGAAACAGGAGTTAAAGCTGTGGACTAAAATGAGGCTTTAAATCCGGGTTAACTCCGGTCAAGGACTCTCCCGATAGTTGGCATTTACCAGATAAAGAAGTCGAATCTAAATCGGCTTAAGTGGAAGTTATCAAAAAGGGAGACGCGTGCCCCTTGAACAATTGATGCTTGGCTTATGCTTATTGCTTGAGGATCATGTTGCGCTTTCTCTGGCGATACATTTACAATTTCCATTAAAATTGTGGAAAATAGAATTGCATTGCTTACTTACCATATTACCTACCTAGATAGAAGTTTTTCTTGCACAGTTACATCACCACATTGTCACCTCCCTTACGTCATTAGCCGTTACAATTGATAGACTCATAAGTTGTTTTGCATCATTATTCACACCTTTGAAAAAATAGCTGTTTCATTTCATCATGAAATCTACAATGCTCTGAATCAATCTATTGACTTCGAAAAAAAACCATGTCTGATCAAACCTGGAAAACCAAGCCGCCATACCAAAAGCCCGACGAAGCTTTCAACAAGGTGTTGCAGGGCGCTTGTCATTGTGGTCAAGTAAAATACTGGCTAAGCAAAGATAGCCCTCTGGCTTCCAAGTACTGTCATTGTGGTGACTGCAAAGTGATCCATGGTATGTTACTCTCTCTGTCTCGGTGTTTCTTTTCTCTTTTATCTATTCATTTGTCCGCGTTGCATACAAAAAAAGATGCTAGAGACTCACACGATTACCAGGCGCTCCCTTTCAATGGGCGGCGATATTCCAAAAATCAGACTTGGCATTCGAAAACGGTGCCGAAAACCTGCGCTTCTACAACTCTGGCTCCAAATCATTAGAGCATGAGCTACCCTGCAAAGTGAGCTGCTCCCAATGTGGGACACTCATCATGGATGAAGGACGGAACATGGTATTGCTATTTCCGACGCTTCTAAAATTCCAAAATCAGATCCAGAAGAAGAACTTTGAGGTTCAGTATGTAGCTCCGGGCATTTACTTTGAGGATTATATTCTAACTCTGCATGTAGGTGTCACATGTTCTATCCCCAGAGGGTCGTTGACTTGCCGGATGGTAAGCCAAAGTGGGCAGGGTTAGATGGGAAGAGCGAGTTAGTACCGGAATCCTAAGTCGCTTTGGTCGATAAATGCAATACTGTAGCTGGTTGTCTTCGAGAAGATAGACCGTTCCATATTCTTCCATAGCGCGTATCGTTCAAGCAAAATCGTCAACATTCGTTCACATAAGGACACGGGGTCTTCGTAATCCGGCTCTCTCGTCAATCACTCCTGTGCGCCATTCGAGGCCTAAATTTTTGAAAATTCTTCTATTCCCATTTCTCATGCATGGATATGTACACTTCGTTTCCTCGTCCCAATATCCCCTTAGTTGCTTCGCGCACCCTCTTTTGACTCCCGCAGCTCGTTCATCTTGGCAACTCGCTTCTTGAACTCGACGTACTGGCACTTTTCGTAGCTGTGTCGCTCGTCCTGGAGTCACCGGCAGGGATAAATTAGCGATTATGTTCGTTTGCTCTTAGAGCTCCCTGGTTTCTCCCTGCTTCTCTGCTGCAGCTTCCAGCTGGATAAAACGTACCGTGCACTTCCACGGAGCATACCAGGTCTCTCTTCGGCACTTGTTGAGGGGAATCAGAAGGTGGGCGCAGCTGTCTCTGTAGGCGAGCGGGAGTTTGGCATCGCGCATCTCCTCGCGGGTCGCCTCTGCGGTAAAAGTCAGCGGCCATGGATCGCCTCGGAAGGATCGTAAGGAAAATATGAGAGCGCTTGCACTTACGCCGCACATCTGTAGCCGCGTCGGAAGCCATGCTTGCGGTTCAATTGGCCTTTGACGATATCGTGGGATGAGGTTATCCAGATGCCGCAAGGTCCTGTTCGGGTGAAGGCCGGTCGCTAGCCGTGGCTGGTTTCGGCCTTGGAAATGAGGCGCCAACTTTGGGCGCTGGGGACAAGTACCAAGTACCGACCATTTTACTGCGATTGACCATGAAGCTCATAATCTTCAGCGATCAGAGATTCAACCTTTTGCTTGTGTCTGTGTCTTCGTTGACATCGGGAACCTTGTGACGAAGCTCTTGCAATTTCTCAGACACTATCTGACTGAGCTTTTCTTATAACCATTGACTCATTTCTAGAAGCCCTCTATGGCATCTCATCCAATACATTTAATCCACATAAGCAGCATTTCAAACAGGAATCGTTAATCCAAGTATGGATGCCATCACGACACAGCCAAACTGAAACATGTCACTGCCCAGTCAAGAGTAATTCCCAGCCTTACCACAGCTTCTCTCCCTCAAGTCCCAATCGCGCTCCGCGACAAACTCCCAAACTCCCAAACGCGCATCCCGCGTCCGCGCACCAAATTAGGCCGTCTTACAGCACATGATTGGCTCCCAACAGCCCGCTACTGCGCCGTGAATCTCATTGCTGCCCAAAGACTCACTTGATTCACGGCAACAGTAAATGGCCACCACTCAACTGGGATCTGAGGCATTCGAGTATGCGTCACCTGCTTATAGTTCATGCATGTTTCGTGCTTTCGCGACGCGGCCACGCCTGATGCTAGCCAGTAGATGGTTTCGCTGTCTCTGTAGCGAGCGCGTTTGCCTGAACAGTAAGTAGAGATTGGGCCGAGATGCATCGTAGGTTCAAGTATATATTCAGGTAGAGAGAATTCAATTTTGGCATCTATCTCTCCCCTCGTCTATCAATATCATTTCTGTACAACTCTCTTTTTGACAATTCTTAATCTTGCTCGCAGCTTTTTATTCACTTGCTTCTCTCATTTTAATCTGCACCTACCTCTCTGCAACCGATTCGCTCTTTTGTCTATTCATTCGCTTCATCATATTGTAATCTCACTACACCATTCTTTTATTCAACGACATACTTCATCCAACATCATTATACATACTTCATAATACCTACTTGCAAACAACTCACGGCCATGGCATCTGAATCTTACGACATCATCGCTTGGCTCGTTCCAACAACCCATCATTCGTTGGCCGATAAATCCACTCACATACCCGAGAACGCCTCTCACATCACCACAACCTCAAATTCATATCTCTCATCTCGCCTCTCCAACATCACAAACCATGGCTCGGAGAGAGCCATCCAACTCACCTTCTCGCAACCGCCTAAACTACCAGGCAGCTTCATCCTCGGCACAGACCCGAGAACCTGCGACATCATCCTCCCACGAACGGAGGGAATATCGAAACAACACTGCGCAATCAGCTTCGATGCGCAATCAAGACTCGTGCTTAGCGACTTCTCAGCCAAAGGAACACAAGTATGGTATGACTGGGAAAGCAACGGCGACAGAATAGATTATTCATGGCTTCTGAGCAGCGGGTGCTCTGGAGAGTTCCCCAATATGGTGCAGCGCACTATTGTGGACATCCAAGGAGTTCGATTCCAAATTGTCGTGAATGATCGTTCTGAAGACTGGGATACTTTCAGAGAACAGGTCGACCAGTTCTGTGAGCAGCCTAGCTGGGAAGATGCCACTTACTGGGCTGATTCCTCCTCGTTACTACATTCAGACATGTCTGCAGTCCAGCATATTTTGGTGAAGAACGCAACAAACGAACCCGTCGAAGAGCTATATCTTTGGAACTTGGAACGGCCATGGGAACCCATGGTTAAGGCATCGGCATGAAACAGACTTTAGGAATGGACATGGAACATTCATCTCTCGAGCATGGTTAGCATGTTCAACTCATACTAATGGAATAATTCTTTCTTCCTATTAATTCTCAAATCATGATCGCTCAATAATATTGTGACAAGCCCCCTCAAAGGAGGGTATCATACAAACTCCAAACGCATGCCTCCGTAACCTAGTTTGCCTCCTCTACAACCAAACAATGTCTCAGTCCGTAAATCTCACAATTTGCTCCGCAGCCGCCACTGGTTCCTCAGCTGGTTGCTCTGTCTCATCCATGAACCGTGTCATGGCAAACTCCGGTGCTCTTCTTCGCTGGGCGTTGCGGCCCTTATTTCCCTTTCTCATGGCAGCCGTTGCCGCCTCCTCTCGTACAAGTGCCTTCTCCGCCTCCTTATCCAACATGGTCCCCTCCAAACTGAGGTAGCTCGTCTCGCCGCTAACACCGACATCAAAGTTTCGAATGCGGAAGCGAATCTTGCCCTTAACTTTGTTTCCGCTTCCATCGACCCAGAAACCGGTGCTGTGAATCTGGCGCACTACTCCATGGTCGTCGGCGGTAATCACTGATGCAGTCTCTTCTATGCCAAAAGCCTCCGGATCCTCGTTCGCGACCCATTTCCAGGCAGATGGCAGACGTCGAGCCTCAATCGATGCGTTGAACTGGCCGAAGCAAACGACACCAATGTGACCTTCGGTCTGGAGATTGATGCTGCCTTCCATCCACGCACCACGACTAGGAACGAATAGCTCGACCTCGGCGGTAATCCAACCGAAACCGACGGCAAACTCGTTGACAGACTTTAGAATGGTCGAGTCGTCGTCTGAAGTTGCGGCACCAGTGCGCCCTGGATTCTCGCCAAGTGCGACATTCTTATAATTGATAAGAACGCCGCGCAGAGACGGGACGTATTTGTTCTTAAGGTGCTGTAGGTGCTGATACTCGCTGCTCGTCACTGGCTGTGACCAGCCGGTGGGGTATATAGGTTCGTAGAGAGAAACATTCTGGCTGTAGAATGGGAACTGAGGATTGGCGGGGATGTCGGGAGGTTGGTAGATTCCAGAAGATGTCTGTGGCTCAGAGGCCTGGTCGACATCCATGGCGTTAGCATCGGCATCGGCATCGGCAGCTGAGGGCTTGTCGGTTTCCTCGTCGTCCTCATCGGCATGCTTCTTGGACTTCTTTTTCTTCTTCTTCTCTCCGCTGGCATCTCCAGCATCATCTTCCTCCTCCTTGTGCTTCTTCTTGTGCTCCTTTTTCTTCTTCTTATGCGTCAACTCGTCATCGCCAATGGCTGATTGTGAAGCCTCGGGCTCGTCATCTCCGTTTTCTTCGACAGATGCGCTCTTCGACTTCTTGTGCTTGCGGGGGGTGTTGTCGGTAACTGCTTCGTCTCTGTCGCGCTTCTTTTCTGACTTGGATGCTTTGTCCTTTTTGTGTTTCTTTTCTGACTTTGGAATTGCCGGCTCGGGCGACGCAATTGAGGCAGACATTTTGTCGAAATCCAGCCTTCCAAGCAGGGTCGCTGTGAATTGAATGAAGCTTCAATTGCTTTGCTAGGGAAAGTTTTTTTTTTGGGCGCGCAGCGGCTTATCTTATCGATTATCGCACTGCTGGCGGGGCGATTGATACATACATAGCTCGGGCCTGCATTAGCAGAGAATCTTTGGAACAATCTCGCAGATCTCGTCTTCTTCAGCGTCTCTCGGGATTTTAGCTGCCGGCTGATGATTCATATCCCATGGTGTTCTAATTCTTTGTAGCATTTTTCGTGTAGTATTTAAATAACGTAATGCCTCAGAGCGACATGCAAACGCCTGGGCGTCTTTTGAAAGCCTGTATGCTATTCTACACTAGTGCTAGCAGAACACAGTGATGCTTAATTTAGGCTTCCTGTAACCCTATATTTTGCAGCTACAGCTCGGTTTCCGATATAGACAATCTGTCTTTCAAAGATTCGGCCCGGAACCAATTTCAGTTCTTTTTGCCCCCTTTCCCTCCAATTATCGCATAATTTGACTTGCGTGCCTTCAGTAGAGTCCTACAAACTTTTCATATCAGGCTGTGTCTTCCATGTTTACTGCCGGAAATTTACGTCAACCGGACGGGCTTGAGAACAGGTGCCTCAGACTTCAGCCGGCGATCACTAAATAACTTTGACATGTCAGTATTGAGCTTCATGTAGGACCTGAAAGTGCATATAGCAGCTCACATTCCAGTTCACTAACAGGCGTGGGCCCGGATCACTGAGTCTATCCGACGGATAACGAAGCAGAATCCACTTCCAAAAAGCAGCTCAATAATGGGGCGTTTTGACCAATGGACAACTAATTGAACCACTATAGCATGTCACCGGATGGACTGATATCGGATCCTAATGATTTCTCTCAAAGCTGTATTTCTCGTGTCAGCTGTTACTAATAATTGGAGGAAACAGCCCGACACCAGTTCCACCGGCATTGTGTTCGTACAATGTGGCCGTCCATGGCAGACTACTATCTGATCGGATTTCTCTAAGAGAGCCTCCGCAAAGTTATTGCTTATTTCAGACATAACGATAGACGCCAATTTATTCTGCTGAGGCCTATTATTCCGCTCAGACTTATATAAAGGCTCCCCAACAGGTCAACAGGTCAACAGGCCAACAGCATCCAGAGACAGTTTTCCCGGCATTTCAAATTTTCTGTTCCTAGTCAGCGCTTGTCATGCATATCCCTTGTAGACCGATCTTGGCATTTGTCGGCGAAGAACTACCTCTCGGCTTTCTTCCACGTTTGCTCCATCAAACTTGTCCACTAACGCCATGGCTATACTGACACGACCGGCGAAGGGCCCGAAAGCGCTCTAATGTATGGAGCAAGTGAGTAAAAACTGGTGGCCATGTGGCACCTGATCCACCATCGCCGTCAGTGGTGGTTTTTATCAATCAGCACCAAATTTATCAATCAGATAAGATCCCCGCTCGTATGCATTTGCTTAAAGGCGCCGATCTTCGCTCGCGATTCTGCTGAGAGGTCTGGATGCTTTACTCCCTCAGTCAACTGCCTCCAGCTAGTCTCGCCAACTTTTTTTCTGTGTAAATGAAACAATACACATCATGGGCGATGAAGAAAAGAATCCCACCGTCGCCGATGTGTCGGTTGGCGACGAGTCGGACTCAGCATCCGAGCGGCAGCGAAGCACCAACATCCCATGGAGCATGAAGATTCTCTCCGTCGTGCTCGTCAGTCTGGTTGGATTTGGCTCTCACTGGAGCAGCGGAGTGACGGGAGCTATGAAAAGCACCCTGAAAAAGGTTGGTTCTAATCACATTTAATTGGTGGTTTTATACTAACACGCTCGTAGCAATTACACATCAATAACGCTCAATATGCGACACTAGATGCGAGCGAAAACTTCATCAAGACAGCTCTAATTCTTGTTAGTGGCGTCGTTACAGATAGAATTGGTGGTGCAAGTAAGGGGCACAGTTTATTTCAATTGCTGTGCTTCATTTTCTAACTTTTCAACTTTCAGGAGCAATGCTTTGGGGCAACGCCGTGTACAGCATTGGGGCGATTCTCATCGCAGCAGCCACCCAAGTCCGCAGCTTCAAATTCATGATTGTCGGCAGCGTCATCCAAGCCCTTGGAGATGTCGCTACGCAGTGCGCCCAGTACAAAGTTTTCTCATCCTGGTTCGCCCCCTCCAATGGATTCGCTTCCACGCTCGGTTTCGAGCTTGGTCTCGGCAAGATTGGGAGTTTTGTCGGCCAGGCATCCGCCAATGTTATCGCAAAGAGAACAGGGAACTTCAGCTGGGTTTATTGGTGTGCGGTATTCATTAATCTCTTTACCAATGTAGTAACTGCCGTGTTCTACGTTTTCACGAATTACTGTGAACGTCGCTATGCCGGCACGAATGACCCGGCAACCGGCGAAAGATTGACCGAGAAGAACAAAAAGTTCGAATTCACCAAAATGCTAAGGCTACCTTGGCCTTTTTGGCTTGTGGCATTGTTTTCGCTCTTCCAAACTTCAGTCGCCAGTGTCTTCTCCTCCAACGCCACGGAACTCGCCCAGAAGCGGTTCAACATTTCAGCAGTTACAGCAGGCTGGTATTCAGCCATGTCACAGTATCTCGGCTTCTTCTTGGTGCCAATCTTGGGCGTCTTCATTGACATACTTGGCCAGCGCAACACCATTATGTTGGTTTGCGGTCTTGGCATGCTCCTTTCCATGTGCCTTGCCGCATTTGGCCCTTCAGTGGGAGGGACTGCAGCCAGCTTCGGCATTTATGCTTTTGCGGCGTCTCTTGGCCCAACAGTCATTATTGACAGTATCCGAACAAGTATGTGGTACCAGGAAGTCTTTGGATCTGGCTATGCCATCAAGATTGCCATCAACAACAGCATGACAATTATCATCGGTATCGTCGCGGGTGTCATCCAAGACCACGATAATGACAGCTATAACCGAGTCATCATCCTCTATGTCGTGCTTGCGGCTGGCTCTGTTGTAGTGGGCATGATAATGGCTGGAATCAGCTTTTTCAGTCCCACTATGGATAGGCTACAATGGACGCGCAAACAAAGAATCATCAGGGGCGAAAAGATCAACGCCCTGAAAGAAGAGTTTGAACAGGGCGAAAATCGAAATCGACACAGGGTCTTTAGTTTGTCTTGCTTCGTCGCTATGATAGTCCTTTTATTAGGAGCCTGGGCAACATATTTCTGGGGAGTAGCTACAGGGAACAATGACTAACTCACAAATAATGAACTTGTAACGTATAAAGAGAAAGAATGAATATTAGATGGTAGCTTTGATAGTGCTTTACTTGAATTAAATAATATTTAGACTCCTATATAGCAGTTTTCTACTTCAGAACGCTTCAAGGTCTCACGGATTCAATGTCTATTAATATTACAACATTTATCAATCTAATATGTTTCTATATACATTTGACTACTCATCTAAACCTAAGCAGCGGGTAATTCTGTCTATTATATCGCATAAAAACTATGCACCTTTCCGCAATGGCCTTCAATGGCCTAGAGATTTGAATTCGAAAAAGGCAAGTAGTTCTCGCCGAGAAGAGGTGGTTAATACTTCTCTCAGTACTTATTTCTTTTGCGCTTTGGACTGCTTTCTCCATCCAGCCGCATATCTCCATTGGATGGCTGGGCCTAGTAGAGCGACAAACTGAACAATGACGCAAATCGTAAATGCTAGTCCGACACCAATGCCATTCACCATGGGCATGACGATACTCGTACCACCAGCAGCAAAAAGACATCTGGCAAGGTTTAGACTGGCACTAGCAGCGGCACTTCGATCCGAGAAGATGTCGACTAGATATGTCATGATAATGGATTGAGTGGACACGGCAGTCCAACCCGTGATGAAGGTAGAGACGATTGGTACAGCAATGTGCACGCGATGGGGGTATTGAATCGTCCAGCCGAACAAGAGGATAGACAAACACTGGATGATGGAGAAGACCGGAACCAGACGAAGCCGGGCTTTCTCAATAGGGAAATCATCCTCATCTTTGGAGATGGAATGCGTCGCTTCACTGCCGTTTTCAAGATCTCCTTGGGCCACTTGGGCCTCGTGGGCAGCTTTAACCTTCTTGTAATCCATGTCGAGAATTTTTCCAGTGATGAGCGTTCCAATCATAGAGCCCACCCCGTTTGCAATAAATGTCAATCCAATCTGCGTCTCCTTCAAGCCGTATTTCTCTTCAAAGAGAGTCGACATGGCTGTAATGCTCATCTGCCAGACAGCGTAGTATATTGCGAGGAAAATGATAATAGGAGTCGCATGTTTGCTGATGAGGATGCGAAACGGGCCAACAATGTCGATGCGCTTTTTTGCGTCGGGCGCTGCTGCTGAAGATGCGGGATTCCATTCGATCTTTGAGAACTTTTGATACATGTTGAGAGGATATCTCCCTATCAGATACGAGGGTGTTCGACTGCCGTTTGCGACAATGGATCGTAGTGTTTCCGGGAGAAGCACAATGAGGACAAGTAGAAAGCCACCGCCATAGGCCGTCAGAAACCAGAAGATGGCCCTCCATCCTAGAGATCCAGCAATTGCACCTCCGATCACAGGGCCAATGGCAACAGGAACCAGTAGTCCAGCCTGGAATATGCCCATAAGGCTTCCACGATTCTCGCGAGTAGTGACATCTCCGATTACACCCGATCCAATAGCAATCGTACTCGCGCTACCAGTGCTCTGAAGGCATCTGAGGACGATCAACGTGGCATAGTTTTGTGTATTCGCAAGGCCAATGCATGCCCCTATGAAGACAAGAAAAGTGCAACAATATGCGACTCGACGTCCTTTCACATCGGATACGGGGCCCCACAAGCTGGGAGCGATTCCTTGAAATATGAGATAGGAAGTGACAGTGAGATTTACGAGTTCGACAGAAACATTGAGATCGTGAGCGATAGTTGGTAGGGCTGGGAAGTAAATGTTGGATGCGAATCCGGAGACTGCAGTGCAGAAGCTATTATTAGCAACACGAGATCGACTGCTGCGATAACTAGTAGAGATTGGGATTACTCACAAGTGGCAGCTGTGGAGACAATTATTACAATCAATGCCCTTTGCCGACTATCAAAGATGCTGTAAGGCTCAGTTGATTCAGTTGGTTCTGTAGCTAGTCGTGGTGTTTCTGTCGTGGGCGAGGGTCTTTCAGCATCGAGGTTGTCCTTTGATGCTGATGACATTTTGGCTTTATTTGTTGTTTCTAGTTGTATTGGATATTAAAATTGACAACTTCTATTCAACTTGGATGCTGGAGGATCTAATGATTCTATATATCTTTTACAAGGGGCGAATCGCGAGACCATCCGGAGCTGAGGATCATACCGGAGTTGATCGCGGAGTTCACGGAGTTTAAAAACCAAACTTGAGTTTGGGTACCAGCTTGTCTTAACGGGGCTTTGGATTTAGTGTTAAAGTATTGACATTAGAAATTTAGTTATTGGAGACTGCTTAAGATGTTTCTGGTTAGCATTCTTAGCACTTGGAAGATTTGCCTATGTGCTTCTGTCTCTTAAATATTAAGGCAAGTATAATTAGGTGGCCGGCAAGAGCGGACGGGGTAGTATTAGTAGCAGCAGTAGGAGCAATAGTGGTAAGAGCAGTAATAATAGCAGTAGCAGCAGTAGTAGCAGCAGTAGCAGTAGGGAGTCCAGCCATGATCCACCTCGCGTTCCTCCTAAAATAAGAGTCGAATTGTACCTTAAAACTTGAATTCCGGGATCGCTCGGAGTTCACATTCACATGTATTACCCTGAATTAAACCATAGAGCTCTGGTACGGTGGGAACATAAGGATGGGTCGACATAGAAAGATACCTGCTCGTTTCGACGAACCTACTTGGAAAAAGCTCAATCCTTGGCATCATTTCATCCACCAAAATGACTGTTTCTACGGAATCCAACGGCACCAGCAGCCCATTGACGTTCGGCAAGAATTATGCGGTGCTGAATCTCGATTTTATGAATATTCTATTCGACATTGCCAAGAGTGCACCGGAAGGACAACAGTTCGTGTCAAACTGCATTCGATGGGTTGAAGCTGTGCATAAGAAAGATGCTCGGCCTCTGAACATCTTCACAACTCTCTATTTCTCTACTCCTTCTCAGGCCGAACTCCCCGCTGGAGCCCCTTTTACTAAGTTGGTAAATAACTTTGCTCAATTTCATGAGCACAGTCCCATCGTGAAGGTTCCATCATACCTCAATGTTGACGAGAAGGACATTGTGCTTCAAAAGATACGATGGTATGGAGGTGCAGGGAATGATTTAGAAGGCATTCTCAGGAGGAACAACATCGACACAGTTGTCATTGTGAGTTTAAATCCACACTCAGAACATGAACTGTTGATGTAGCTGACAAGTCTCTGTCATCATAGTCCGGCCTTAGCCTTTCTGGTGCCGTCATGAGCACAATCTATCGACTGTTTGATTTGGATTACGCCGTCTATGTGATTTCGGACAACGTGTTGGAGCTACCGGTTCCGCATCACGAGCAGTATTCTGCTGTACTATTAGGGTCTCTCATGAAAAAAATGAACCTACCGGTCATTACTCTTGAAGAAGCTCTGCAAGCCTTAGAACATTCCTAAAATAGGCTGTAAGCCGAAATGTACGTAGCACAATGTTATCTTATGAAGCCCTCTTTATATCGCCTATACTGCATCCATATCATCTAGGTTCTGCAAGTATACTAAGTTTTCGTAGATGATTATTTTTATTAAAGGCTTTGCCCTAAAACCAAGGCCAAAACTTTGATTGACGGATAATATCATGCCACAAGTCTTCTACAAGTCTTCCACAAGTCTTCCACAAGCCACCCACGTTGAATATACAGTTTCGATACGATATCAATACTGTGCGTTTTCAGCTCCCAGCGGAACCGCCAAAGCTCCAAAGCACCACTGCAGCTCTCTCCTATTATTGATTGATGCCAGCAATGAAGTCGACAAGATACGCAACGTCTCGGCAAAAGGCCTGCCAGCAGTGCTCAGTTGCCAAGGCAAAATGCGACCGTCGAGAGAGATGCTGTTCACGATGTGCCCAACGAGGCCTGTCTTGTGTCTATGTCAACACCACAGGCGGGTCGATTCCCTTCAGCAGTTTCGCGCGCAGTTCCGGCGGTCCTCTGCTGAGTCCTGAGCGCGACGATGTGTCGACTCCAACGCAAGGGACTCCACAAGATCCGCCGACGCCTTCAATCCACCCAG
The DNA here is from genome assembly GCF_001481775.2 of Trichoderma gamsii. Taxonomy (NCBI): domain Eukaryota; kingdom Fungi; phylum Ascomycota; class Sordariomycetes; order Hypocreales; family Hypocreaceae; genus Trichoderma; species Trichoderma gamsii. Next base: position 411,972 of record NW_020171361.1, read on the forward strand.
CCCTGGCTGATAACAGCTCCATCATTGAGTTCTCACCAACTATACCTGCAGCTGCTCCTACAAGACTCCAATTGTCTGTTGCGCAGCCCCCAAGTCCTTTATTCTCAGCACCAGCGCTGCAGCCAGATATCCTCGAGTTTTCCAATCTCGATCTCGTCTGTCCAATTAACGCTCAAGAGATCAGCAACCGCTGGCTCAATGCATACATTCCCATCCCTGGCCAAAGCGTCAAAAACTACCCACCTACAGTGTCCGCATTCATCTACCGCATCTTGAAGTCGTATACTGGGATGGCCATACACGGCCGCGGGTTCCCGCCATTTGTACATAGCTCTCAGTTGACGGGGCTGAGCCAACCACTTACTACTTGTCTCAGCATCATACGGATATGCGATAGACCATTACCAGGCAGTGAGAACGCGACGGCAGAGATTCTACAGAGAGAGATGAATAACCTCTATGAACAGCGTGAGACTTTTGATGACCTTTCGCTTCTCGGCTCGTTTCAGGCTTTTCTCATGTACACAATGGTCTTATTCTTTAAGCTCAGTCAAGGCACCAGCCCATTTCTTCGCCAAGCCATGATGAATCTACAAGAGCTGGCATGCGTGACATCTCGCCGAGGGCTAATGTGCTTATCCGAGCAGCAGCGCACACGCCCCAAATGGGAGAGCTGGATTATAGCCGAAGCTAAACGGCGAACGCTCTATACCATGTATCTTTTCGATAGTGTTCTTTCGTCTGAAGACGGCCTGCCGACATTTCTCGGCACCGAGCTGGAGGGATTGCCCGCCGCGGCCAGCAGAGACCTCTGGGTTGCTCAGACACGACGGGACTGGGAAGCGGCTTATAATATGCATATCGCAGAGTGGGCCGAGGGAAGCCTCTGCATTGATGAGCTGTGGCCCATACCCGAGGGATTGAGTGAGCCTCTCATTGCGAAAAGGCGACACAGGGTGGATAATTGGTTGGAGAACTTGGATGAATTTGGGATTATGCTCTACACAGTAACGAGTTGTACGCATGGAGGGTAAACGTACAATCATATGATTATAACTAATAATAGGGACAGATTATCCAGCATCCCAATTCTGTTATCCAGCACACTAGCTAGCATCTATACGTGTTGACATCTATACATGCATGTAGGCTATCAAGTGCTGCGTCTACTACTACTGCTACTATTACTGCTACTGCTACTGCTACTATTACTGCTACTCCTACTACTGCTACTATTACTGCTACTGCTACTGCTACTATTACTGCTACTCCTACTGCTGCTGCTACTACTGCTACTACTGCTACTACTGCTACTACTGCTACTACTGCTACTACTGCTACTACTGCTACTACTGCTACTACTGCTACTACTGCTACTACTGCTACTACTGCTACTACTGCTACTACTGCTGCTTTTTTAGGTGTGTTTAATTGTTATGTATTTTAATGGTATTGGTGTGGATTGGTTGCCTTATTGAGCTATAGCTGGGGCGTTGGATATGAAACTGAGGTGCTGGATAACTTCTCCCTAATAATACCTAACGATTGAATTGCATCACGAACTGTAAGAAGCGATGGTATTAATAACTCTTACCAGCAGCACAAGAAGTACCCTGGACTACCTGCCTGACAGAAACAGTTCATCGTTGATACGTACATATAATCCTGTTTCTATGCCCTTTAAATCAATGTATTTTATTCTTAAACATATATTCTACCTGCTCCAATTCTGCAACGACGGCCCTAGTTGAATAACCTCTGCTTCCTCGAAAGCCGTTTCAAACCGGTGCTCGCCATAAAACACAACCAGAGATGAAGGCCTAGACGCCTTCAACGTCACGCCTTCCAGTTTCCCTTTAGACCATGCAAAACTAGCTTCCAATCCTCCTCTGATACGCATCCCGCTCACTGATCCTTCTGACCAAGCTGCAGGCAGGGCCGGAAGCAAGTCTACCTCAACCGGCCCTCCCAAGCGAGGAATAATCGACCGTATCAACATCTCAGCAATGGCTGCGGCGCCGCCAAAGTTTCCATCAATGACGAATATGTTCTTCTCGGCACCCGCTACACCGGGCTTACTGTAACTAAGTAGGTTGTCGAAACTCAGCTCACCAACTAGATGGCCAATTTGAGCAACAGCCTTTTCAGCATCTCCCAACCGCGCATAATTGAGAGCGAAAAGGGCGGCCGTGAATTCAATGTCTTCAAGATCATCGCGGCCTTGCCTTCGCTCAAGCGATACACGAACTGCCTCTGCTAGATCGGGTTGATGCCTAGCTGAGATCAAGGCTGACCGACACAAAGCCATGGTATGAGAAAGATGTCGGTGGTAGGGCTGAGCTTCTTCATAATCATGCAGCCATTCTTGGAGTTGACCATTTTTGCCAATCTGCAGCGGGGGCAGCTTTGCCTGCACCCTCTGATATTCCTTGATGTCTTCATCCCAAGGGTAGCCCGTCATAGTTTTCAACTTGCCAGCAAAGTACTCGCAGAAGGCAAAGAGGTCGCGAAGCAGGACAACGTCAAGAGTAGGCGACAGGTCAGCATAGTGCTCTTCCTTTGTGCCATCTTCGTTGACAACGAAGAAGCTGTTTTCCGGGCTTACAGATGGACCCGTGAGCAGCCAGCCAGTTTTAGGATCTTCAATCATATAGTCAACCCAGAATTTAGTTGCGCCAAACAGAAGTGGCCATAAATTGGCCATCATGAGCCCATCGTCCAGGGTGTATTCATACATCTCAATTAGATGCGCTGCCATCCAAAGACCGCCTGTAACATTCAGCCCGTACGAGACCTCCCAACCGGGATCCGTAAAGCCCCATGCATTGCTGAAGACGTGAGCTACCCAGCCTTCACGGGAGCCGTAACACGTACGTGCAGTCTGTTGGCCCTTGACAGCAAGTTTCAAGATGTATTTGTAGACAGGTTTCATGAGATCCGCTAGGCCGCTGTTCAAGATTGCAAAATAGTTCATCTGCGTGTTGATGTCGAGATGGTAATCACAGCTCCAGCCCATTTTGCAGGCTTCACCATCGTTCCATAAACCCTGTAGATGTAGCGGTAGGGGAGAATCTTCGCGTGTACCAGCGATAGTAAGGTAACGTGAATAGTGGAAATAAAGTGCAAACAGCCCAGGATCAGCATAACCTGACGACTCAAAGTTACCCCGACGTTGGTCTGTGGGAGTGTTGGAATTAGGGTTGGACTTGGGTCCTAAAGTGATGCTCATACGGCGGTAAAGCGGCTGATAGTCTTCCAGATGCTCTTTCAAAAGTTCGTCAAAAGGAATCTGAAGAGCCTCTTCAATCTGTAAAAGAGTTCTCTCTCTCCACTCGTCGCGTGATTCGTTGAAATCGGTATTGAAGGCCACTAATATCGTTATGCTCTTCTGTGCCGAAATGGTAAGCTTGCCATCCTTCTGCTCGACCTTTCCATCATCAACTCTTGCTGCGACGATACCGAAGCCTTTGACGCCACAGGTTCCATCGCTGTGCACAGTCTCGAGAGCTTGGGCATCAAATTCTAGTCTTGACTCGCTGTTTACTGTAGAAGTAAACGCTTCATTATCGCCTTGCACTTTGACGACAAATTCGAGTCCACTCAGATCATCGCCTTCGAACTGTATCACCAGAACTTGGCCTGGATGGCTTAGAAAAGATCTTCGTTTATACTGGCGGCCGTTGACTTTATATCGTGTTTCAGTTATAGCCTCATCAAAACGTAATTCTCTCCCAAATTCCTGAATATCGCCGGCGTTTCCATGGCCATTAACACCGATATCAAGCTTCCCAACTCCAAGATTGGTTCCGAAATTATTTTTCTTGCTCTGGAGGTACTTTTCCGCTCTCTTCTTTCCCTGACTATAGTCACCATTAAGATAACAGTTTTGGGTTTTCCTAAGTTCGGCCTTGGGATCTTCAGGCCGTTCAGCTAATCCCTCGCCCGCATTTCGAGGTTCTCCAGACCAAAAAGTAACTTCATTCAACAAAAATGTCTCATGCTCTGGAGAGGATAGCACCGAGGCAGCGAACCGACCATTGCCAAGAGGCAGAGAGGTAGGGAAGCTAGTTGAAGGCGTACTATAATAGAGTCTGTGTTCCGAAGACATTGTGCAGATATGTTGTCAATTCTCTCAAGTCTGAATTGTAACGCTCGACAAACGGTTCACTGTGACATATGCAGCTGCAAGAACGCTTAACCAATAAAGCCTTACTATGCTTGTGAACCCCGCGAGCATGCAACCTGTGAGTCTAGAGGCCTTGTTAGCTGTGAAATAAACCTTGAAACAACCACCAAACAGGTAGCTGAGAGTTCCAAGCTCGCAATTCCCCGACCACGGTAGCCCGTTAGCCGGAGCAAAAATAGTCAGCTGCCCGCGTGGGGTTTTAGGGCGCGGGCGTATTGTTCGGCAGGTTTGTGTGCCTCACAAGCTAGCATGAGAAGAGCACCAAATGATTGGTTGATCTGGTCTTAGCTGCCCCCGGATATTGAGCCGGATATTGACCCGAGAGTTGAGCGGCCTAGATCCAACGCCACCAGATGCTGCATTCCGGGTTTTCGTCCGAATATCAAGGAAAGCTTTCGATAATTCAAAAGTTATTGTCAAAATTTGAAGAAAACCTCTCTGTAGCTCAGCTGGAGGATTCTAAAAGACCGGTTAGCAGAGACGAATTACCCGTAGGCTGTTTTAACCAACAACACTCGTCGGAAAGGCTTGATACCCATGACCGTAAAGCAGGCATACTGTAAGCAACATAAGTCATCATGCCATGACCATGAAAGACCTACCTGAATTGTCCGACGGATCTGATCATCTCATGCCCTGGCCATCTATTCTCCTGCCAATAGCAAGGCTGCTCCCGGTAACATCTTTGCAGATTCCCCCCATGCGGCTCGTTTCGCTTCCCCGGAACCAAGACGCATCGCTAAGTTGATCTTTGCGGAGCCCCGCAACTTGACCTTATTAGTCTGGGGAATTACTATGCTGAACCTGACATGCACATATAAATACGATGCATGCAACTCTTGTGTGGTTACAGTTGACAGGGCCTTCTTGATTGTCATCTAAAGTGCCTTGTTTGCGAGGGCTTCTCTTTCATCTATTACAATTGTGAAAAGTACTCTTCATACAGCAGATCACCATGGAGAAGGAAAAGGACTTCAACACCACGCTCGAAAACGTCGTCAGCAACATCGACAATGAGCTGACCAACGCCGAGGCCACTGGCAAGCTGGCCAGCATCAGCGAGGCCATGGCCAACAGCGGAACGGCCACAGAGCATCGACTCGGCGCCTGGGAGGCCTTTAAGCTATACCGCAAGGGAGCGTTTTGGTCCATGTTCATCTCGCTCAGCATCATCATGCGCGCCTACGACATTGAGATCAGCGGTAACTTCTTTGCGCTGCCGGCGTTCCAGAAACACTTTGGCGTTGATTACGGCCCAGACCATGGAGGATTTCAAATCCCGGCACGATGGCAAGTTGCCATGAGCATGGGCAGCTTGGTCGGTCAAATTCTCGGAGCATACCTCGTCTCGTACCCCATGGAAATGTTTGGCCGCAAGAAGACATTTGCTGTTTGCCTTGTTCTGACTGCCATTTTGACTTTTATGCAATTCTTTGCAAACACCATTGGCGTCTTGACAGCCAGCCAGTACCTCAGCGGCATTGTGTGGGGAGGCTACTGCGTTATTGCAACGACCTATGCGTCTGAGGTTTTGCCTCTCAGTCTCCGTGGCTTCCTCACCGGCTACATCAACCTGTGCTACGTTATGGGTCAATTCATCCAGACAGGTATCACTCGTGGCTTCATCAACCGACCCGACCAGTGGGCATACCGAATCCCATTCGCTATCCAGTGGGCATGGCCAGTCATCCTGCTTGCCGGTCTGCCATTTGCCCCTGAGTCGCCTTGGTGGCTGGTCCGACAGAACAAGATGGAAAAGGCTGAGCAATCCCTTAAGAAGCTTGTTCAGCCAGACTCTGGCATCAACACCAAGGATACACTTGCCATGATGGTCAAGACAGACCTTCTGGAGCGAGAGTTGGAAGTTGGCACCACTTACGCCGACTGCTGGAAGGGACCTAACCGACGACGCATGGAAATTTGTATCTTGCTGTTTGTCATCCAGAATTTCAGCGGCAACCCAGTTGGCTTTGCAACCTACTTCTTCGAACAGATTGGCCTCAACAATGTACAGGCATTCGACATGGGAGTTGGCCTCAACGGAGTTGGCTTTGTCGGCACTCTTCTTTCCGCAATCCCTCTGATCTATCTCGGTCGCCGTCCCGCCTACATCTTCGGTCTCAGCTTCATGGTTGCTATACTCTTCATCGTCGCTCTTCTGAGTTTCGCCCACGATTATACAACCAAGCTCTCCTACCGCTGGGCTCAAGCCACTTTGCTTATTATCCTTCAGTTTGTCTGGCAGGCAACCCTCGGCCCGCTGACATATGTCGTTGTCTGCGAGACGCCATCCACGAAGCTGCGAGCCAAGACAATTGCCATCGCCACGATGATTGATGCTGTTACAGGACTGGTTACTTCTGTTATCGGACCGTACCTGCTCAACCCGGGTGCTGCGGGGGCCGGAGCCAAGATTGAGTTCTTGTATGGCGGCATTTCAGTCTTTTCTCTTATTTGGACCATCTTTAGAATGGTGAGTACAGCCATGCTTTGGCCCTTTTTACCTAGAAATAAATGGCTAACGATATTCCTCACAGCCCGAGACCAAAGGCAGAACGTACGAAGAGCTGGATATCATGTTTGAGAGAAACGTACCGGCAAGAAAGTTTGCCACATACAAGATTGAGGAAGAGGATCTACACGTATAATGCAATGTGAGGTTAGGTTTAACCTAGTAAAGAGATTAATGTTTAACGATCTATGATATGAACTGTGTATGTCGTTCCCGTACAGTGACTGATACATCCATGGAATAGCAAACTCATTGCTTATAAGCCAAGCTCTCATTCTCTCATTGATACATGCACTCTCATCAAAACTAAACTAAACCTTGTTCAAGGCAAGCGTAGGCGTAAAGTAGACGTGACGCGCAGAGTAGTGAAGCACTGAAGCGTACATGTGTGTAATCCAGCTTTGAGCGCTAACACAATTCCAACCGCGCAATGACTGACTTCAGTAAAGTACATGTAGGCATTAGATTAATTGTTCAAATATATTGTACCTCAAGAAATAAAATCATTTCAACGTACATGCAGATCATGCACGCCGGAGTGTTTGGCTGCTTCTAATATGTCCGACTCATATGGAACTTTTATCGACCAGCCCCAGCGACATTAACGCACTTGACTTGATGCATGCCAATCACGCGCTTTACATCAACAGCTTTCAAACAGCTTTCCATCATCTCTTACTAATTTAATATGGCTCTCAGTAGAGTTATGATTTAGACGCTGAACAATTCATGCGCAGCTTCATAAGCTTGTTTAAAGTCCAGTCATATGATCAACCATCGAATCACGCATGACTAATCCACGGCGCCTTTCGGCCGACGAGCCGGCGACTATCGCGACTGGCAACGACTTTTAGCTGATCGTCTCATCCCATCTCATCATGAATAGCTGCCGAAATGGACAACGAAGTGCCTTTACGTCGCCTCAACGGCCGTCTCCAAGCGTGCGACCAATGCCGGGCGCGAAAAGTCGCCTGTGATCACGCGCAGCCAGTTTGCAATAGATGCATCAAGAGAAATCAAGCCGGCGGATGCACCTACACAATCGGATCGGTGCTTCAGCCACGAAGGCGCGCGCGGCAGCAAAAGTCTAGGCCGACTTACAATGCGGTGGCCCAGGAGGCTTCGCCAACATTGAGCCATCGGAGCGGCAGAAGTGGAAGCGGAAGCGAAAGCGCAGCCAGAAACGCGACTCCGAATGTGAATGTGAACGTGAATGCGAATGCGACTACCAAGGCAAATGGATCGCCCAGCTCCGGCTTTTTTGGCTTCACCAGCCATGCCGTCGTCTATGAGGAGACAAAAAGGAGTTTGAGCCGGCTCCAGGGCCAAGGACCAGATACACGCCCGCCACGGCCTGGTGCTCGCCATCGAACGACCCCAAGGCTCTCATTCCGCGAGCTTCCTCCCATAGTGCGCCACATGAGCATCTATGCTCTCGAGGCTCTACCCGGCCAGTCCAATGAGCAGATTGTCTTTTACGAAAAAGATCCCGAGGAAAAGCGCTGGTCACAACTAGTACTGGCCCGCATCACGAACTCGGTTCTGGACTTGCTCAAAAGAAAACCCGACGGGTCTGGCCCTGACTTGGAGCGAGTCGCTGAAATTCTGTGCAACAACTCTGCTCAGCCCTTGCGGGATATGGATGACCCGCAGCAGTGGATGGATCAATATTGTGGTGACAACCTTAGATGGGAGTCAATAGGCCTGATATGGGGAAATTTGGAGCGCCTTACCGACACTCTCAACTCTCTGCGGCCTTCTCACGTTGCATGGATTCCGGGCAAGTGTGACAAAGAGCTGTCCAGGACACATCTCAGTTATTGCATTGATCTGGCACGACAATTCACCGATGGAAATGCCATACTACTAGACCTCATTCGACGGCAAACCGCTTTTGTGTCTCACCTGGATGGCGATGCTGGTAAGGCTCCGTTTTCGAATCATTGCGTACTTGCATATTCATGCTGTGTCAATAGCTGCTTCGTGTTGGTACGCTCACGGCACCGCCGTATCTATGCTGACGTTCATGGGCCTGCATGCCCAGACGGGAGAGATTCCACATACACCCACGTTGTGCTCTGAGCATAACCGGCGGATCGTTGCCCAAATCTACAACCACGATAAGTTCAGCGTCGCATTCTCGGGGCGGCCTGCGCTGCTTAACCGCCGATACTGCATGACGCCTCTGCCGCTGGATTTGCGGGATGAGGATCTTGCAGACGAGGCAACCCTGCAGAAAGCGGCTCAAGAGTTGGATGAGCGTGGCTGGAACAAGGAAGGTAAAATGTATCCGTTTACGCTCATTCGAGCCCGCCGTATGATGGCATCCATTTTGGAAGAAGTGATGGAACTTGCCTTGGGATGTACCGTCTGCACTACGCTTGATGAACTGCGGTGCGTTGTAGAGACTTAGTTTTGGTTACCTCGGATGAGTAGAATGGCTGACAGCATTGCGTAGGAACATACAGGTACGACAGCTCGAAACACTTGCTGGATTTCCAGCCTGTCTCAGATACGACCCGCAAGACTTATCAGATCCAAACCGAGACATTGAAAACGTTTACGCCAAGATATTAGTCCGTCTAGGCCATCTGCAGGTCATGTTCTTCTTGGAGCGGCTTCTATGCATCAACGGCAGCTTGGAGCAAGGCAATTTGTTGGTCTTGAGTTTCGAAATGCTCACGCTGACACTTACTCTGTGGACGCATAAGGACCAATTCGCAGCAATGCGTCGTAACTTTGAATGGCTTGTTAGTAGCCCAATTGACTCCCCTTTGATGCTTTATTGTCATTATAAGCTTTGCATTCGCTAACGATGTTGCAAGCTCATGGCCCATGCCGCACCAGCAGGCGGCATTCTCTGTCTAGAACTACTCAACCCGAGCTTTACTGGGAAACACCCCAAAGAAGAACGAATAACTCGCTCAAGCATCATACAGAATCTCAGTCTCTTGGTAGGTTTTCTTGACTGGGTGCGTCCATCGGCGCCGAATGGTGATTTATGCATGGACTGCAAAGTAATTATACAACGAGTGTTGGATCATACTTTGAACGGCAGCCTTAATGGCGACAGCCCTTGGGCAGCCCTAGCGTACGATTTCCCAGAACCTCTAGATTTCAACTTTGACTTGCTGGATACCTTTGACTGGCTGCACACGGACTTTCAATAACGGGTTACGGATACAAGAAGTATAAACTAGCCACCTTTGCCATTTAAAATAACAATCTTCACATGATTTTTCAGAACTGATAAAAATGCCACAATTTGAAGATGTTTGAACGCGGAAACTAATTGGTTTAGACAATGTCGTTTATCTCACGCAACCCAACTTACAGGGAGAACAGACTAGCTTCAAAGAATCACACTTCGGTCAACACGTGTAGTAGAACCATTCAGCTCTTGGTGCATATTTTGCCGGTTGCCGAAAATCCACGCCCCAGTTCCTACAAAAGACTCATAGATTCATATATTAAGACAGGGGAAATGGCCAAAATCTGATTCTTCGGTACCTGAGTTGGCCGCAGATCAAACGCCACAGCCAATCTCAAGCCTCACTGGGAGCACATGCAACGGCACATCCCTGTCTTCGGTGCCGGAAGAATACTAGAGGCATGCACTGGATCTTCCCCGCATGTGCGCTATATCGGTCAACCAATGCAGGCGAAGCAATTGTTCATATGGGATTTTTTTCTTTTGGAAAGTAGCTGTCTACATGTATTTTCGGTGCTTCTATACCATTGAAGGAATGCAGAGATTGTATGGGGCGCACATCCCAGCCCCCTCGAAATGGACATATATATACCGACGTCGGAGCCCTGGTAGTGTGATGACTTGCCCAACAAGCCTCTGGTATCAGCGCCGTTGACAAGATGAAGAAAAGCACTGTCCTGGCAACTCTGCTTCCTCTGGTGGCGGCAGATAGCGATGCTGCTAACCCCCAGATCCGGGTAGCTTTCCACGGAGACGATGGAATGATGATCAGCTGGAACACGTTTGACCACGTTCCTCGTCCGAGTGTTTTTTGGGGCAGGTCGAAGGAGCACCTCACCAACATTGCATCGTCGGCTGTGTCTGTCACGTATCCCACTTCCACGACTTACAACAACCACGTCTTGATTCAGGGACTGAAGCCAGACACCACCTACTATTATATACCGGCGCAATTGAACGAAGACACCTGTTATGAGCCGTTCAACTTCACCACTAGCCGAAGAGTCGGTGACAAGAGACCCTTCTCAGTCGCCGTTGTCGCAGACTTGGGAACCATGGGCTCTGAAGGGCTATCCACGTCCGCCGGCAAGGGTGTTTCCAGCAACAACATCCTCAAGCCAGGCGAGAAGAACACCATTGACTCGCTCATTAGCAGCATGCCAGGGTACGAGTTCCTGTGGCACGTTGGAGACATTGCCTACGCCGACTACTGGTTGAAGGAGGAGATTCAGGGGTTCCTGCCCAACACCACTGTCGAGGAAGGATACAAGGTGTACGAGTCCATCCTGAACGACTTTTACAACGAAATGATGCCTGTCACCGCATCTCGCGCCTACATGGTCGGACCCGGAAACCACGAAGCGAACTGCGACAATGGCGGCACCACCGACAAGACCCACAACATCACATACGACCTCAGTATCTGCATGCCCGGACAGACCAACTTCACCGGCTTCAAGAACCACTTCCGCATGCCTAGCGATGTTTCTCGAGGCACCGGTAACTTTTGGTACAGCTGGAACAGCGGCATGGCTCACTTCATTCAGCTCGACACCGAAACCGACCTTGGACACGGCTTCATTGGTCCAGATGAAATTGGAGGCACTGAAGGCGAGGGAGCTAGCCCCGTCAACAGCAAGATGAATGCCCAGGTCAATTGGCTGGAAGCCGACTTGAAGGCCGTCGACCGCAAGTTAACTCCGTGGATCATTGTCGGAGGCCATCGCCCTTGGTACCTTAGCTACCAAAACGTCACGGGCACCATCTGCTGGAGCTGCAAGGATGTATTCGAGCCGCTGTTCATCAGATACGACGTGGATCTCGTTCTGTCCGGCCACGCCCACATTTACGAGCGCCAGGCTCCCATTGCAGAGGGCAAGATTGACCCCAAGGAGTTAAACAACCCAAGCTCACCTTGGTACATTACCAATGGCGCGGCTGGTCATTACGACGGACTGGATACGCTGCAGAGTCCTCGACAGCAGTTTAGCCGGTTCTCGCTGGACACGAACAATGCGACTTATGGATGGAGCAAGCTGACGTTTCATAATTCTACGCATCTGACGCACGAGTTTGTGGCTAGTAATAACGATACTGTTCTTGACTCGGCGACTCTGTATAAGAATCACAAGTGCTGAGTTGCGGAAGAGACAGGCGCGTGTTGAATACCGAGTCAAAGAAGTTATGTTCAAATTTACAGATATCACTTATGAGAAGCCGAAAACTAGATACAGGTTATGTTAATAAGACGACGTTAATGAGACGAAAGATCAATATAATACAGATCAGATTCAATGAGGCCGCATTAATGTGTATAAAGCGGCGAATAAGCATTTCATTCCTACAATATGCCCTGAAAACCGGACAGTCTGATTTGATAGGCTTGTTCTGATGACATCGTTGTCAGTATGTAACTCACATTGAAAATATCTCGGTGGTGTAGCCATCCTACGCTGATCGTCCTTACCCAGCCAAATGATTCCAAAATAATTGCCGCTTCATACAAGTGGTGTGATGTCGATGCTCCTGTTTCATTGCATCTTGACATGACACCTCTTCGCGTCGAGTCCGTCACATGCTGCAGCGTCAGTACTCCACATTGCTACAATTTTTCATTGAGATGAAGTCGAATGAGAAGTCAATGCTACCGTCTATGATCACCGTTTGCCAAGTTCCCTTCCTTGCCAAAGTAGAGACAGAAAAACAACAACTGCAAAGTTAATAAGTGCGTACAAAACTATACCACAAACACTAGTTTACACGCTTAGGTGCTCCGATGTTATACGTGTATAATTCTGATTTGTGTGTTGGAAACCTCGCATTCCCTGTTTTTCTGTCCCCTGCTGCTGGCGTTGGTTTCGTCATCTGAGACAAAACTCCCAATGCTCTTTTACGCTAATGATGCGTATTCTATACCTAGCTCAGAAGCTCGCTGGGCTTGGGCAGATACGCCTCCTAAGAGTTGTTTTGCCACTTACAGTGTCTTGATGCCTACTAAGCTGTATGACTATATCTCACGCTCAGTCATATCGCGGCTATTAGTTGGCGTTGCTAGAAAGAAGCCACTTTCCTAGATAGCTATTACATATGGGCTCTGAATAACTTGCTTCTAATACTTTTTTTTAGCACGATTTATGTGGCCCCTTTTCCCCCGCTGTTCCTCTTCTTGTGTCTGTCACACGTCAAGCTCGCATTCGGCTGTTGATCTCCAAATACCTGTCAGTTTTCGTCGGTTCCCCGCAGTAGCTAGTCCAAGTTGATGCTACCATAGCAACATAGGTACGTAGGTAGGTACCATTGGCTTGGGGACATGTACTGGGCTTTATTCTGGGGCTAGGCATCTTATGGTGGAAAGGTGGAAAGAAAACACCGACGGTCCGCCGCTATAATCTATATCGGTTGGTTCGAGGAATAAAGCAACTATTAATGTCCTTACTATCAATCACTAGATGACCTTAGTCATGCAATAATAATCCTCAAAAAGATAGTATTCTAACATTGCTGCCTCGTTATTGGGCTAAATTGAACCAACTACGCAGTATTTAGACCAATGCCAGTAAGCACCATTCATATGACGCCCGCTTCAGCTGTGGCTTTTTCAACATCTCGGACCCAGCTCAAGATCCCTCATGACTCAAGTCAAGATCCAGTCAAGCCGCGCGCCTCGGATTCGGAAAAGTGTTTGACAATCGTTAGATCTGGTGGCACCAATAACAAGTCACAAGTCGCAAAGTTGCAAAAATGCAACCCCCGCTATGTGGCTACTAACAAGTCTCGAATCTGCGAGATGCAAAGCAACATGAACGCACTGTTTAGCAAATGACGTTAGCGAGATGATGGTGGGATGGCGCTGCCCAACGCCCGCGCCTCCACGACTTTTAAGCTTCAAGGGATGAGCTGGCGTTATGACGAAGATTTCTGTACAACATTGTATATTTAAATGAAAGCAAACTCCCGCTGATCTACAATTTTTTTCTTTTTCTCCTTGTGTTCTTGTGTCTCCTGTCTATATACTAGGATCATATCAGTCAATAGCATCTAGAGATACTCAGCAAGATGGATTTCCAACATTTCGCCCCACAGATTGACCAAATGCCCAAGCGTTCACGGAACGATAGCGTCAAAATCATGTATTGGAACGTTAGTTGTTTCCTCATTGTATCAATCAAGCATCAATGGCGCTCGTGCAACTGGCATCAGCGATGAGCAAAGATCAACTCCAAAGACTAACACCGCCTGTTCCGCAGATGATCCGCGATTGCTTCACCATTTCAACGTGGCTCGCCATCGGAGCCGTTATCCAGGGCCTCCTGGTTGTCTTCGTTCGACCAACGTACGCGGTCGCTCCGGCGGCACTCCTTTTGCTGTATAAGCTATCGCGGACTATGCTCCAGAGTTTTGGTCTTCTCCGTAACCCCTATATGGACGATGTCCTCATGGGCAAATTCTCGGCGCAGCATGGAGATGCGACTGGCAACGCGCCTACCGAGGGGTCACAAAACCAGATTGCCATCATTCAGCTGGCCTCGAGGTCAAATCAGTGCGTCATCCCGTCTGTGCGCTTTGGAAAATGACTGCTGACATAGCATCATTATAGCCCCATGGGCATCTTCGGACCTGGATATAAACAGATCGGAGATTTCTTCAAGCAAATGATCACAAAGCTTACCGAGGATGAGGATAGCGGATGTAAGTTTCCCACGCTATACTAGTAGCATAAATATGTCTAGACGCTGAAGCAATATCTAGTTCTTGGATCGTCGTCTTACCTGTGTAATGGCGAACGACTCACGGTAAGCAGTTTTCTAGCCAAATGTTGAGGGAATCTTTGACTGACACATAGTCTCCTAGGCCAACGGCATTGCCACATGTTGCTACTTCCGAAGCGTCGAGGATATCCATCGCTTTGCTCATTCACCTCTGCACCGCGAAGCCTGGGACTGGTGGAATAGCATTACCGCAACTCACCCTCATCTAAGTATCATGCACGAGCTTTACAGCGCGCCGGCAAAGGGCTGGGAGAACATTTACGTCAACTACAATCGTAGTGGTATTGGTGCGTATTAAAAGTTTGTAGATGACGATCTCGATCAACACTAACAATTGTGGCAGCGAAAATCCAAAAGCCCGTGACCATCGATGGAAAAGAATACCAGCCCATCGTCAACGCTTCCCGTGGACCCCTGGCTACGCAAAAGGGACGGTTAAGGCAGCCTAAGCTATCAGCTGGGAAAGGGGATCTCGAAAAGCAAGAGCCCGTATATCTTGAATATTGAGGATCCGTCTTCATTCTATTCCGCAGTAGGAACTTGATGCGCTTTCGCAACTGGGCTTCCAAATGAGTAATACCTCGAAGCCGTTGCACAGTTTTTTCGTCATTGTTAAGAGGATTTGGCATATGTAATAAATATATGTAACTATTATATGCCTATTATGTACTTGAATCATGGTATAATTGTTTACATTGGTTTCAGTCGTTTATTTCATGTAGCGGTATTAATAGCCTAGCCCAAATGACATTGACCTAGCAAGAAGCCTGGTTGCCCTCATAGATGTTGCCCGTGTTGCAAGTGCTGGGAGGGACGAACAGCGGAGTAGCTATTCCCACGTTAGCTTTAGAAGCCTTATAAAGTCTTGCAATAATGAATACATACTATCGACCTCGAGATCAGTGGCAGGCTGTCTGACAATGGAGTACTGGCCTCCAGAGGTGAGGTTGTCCTCGCAATCAATTTGAGCATCGCCGCCGCCAGAAGAATTGGAGCCGGTCCAGATATCAATGTGAGCCTGGCCGTTGTTCCAGTCCGATTCTGTTATTCCTGAATCAGCAAAGATCTTCAAGTTGCAGTTCATTCCTATCTTACCGCATTGAGTGCAGTCGTCCTCATGGCGACCGTACTTTTTCAAGAGAGGAATGTAGACAGTCTCGCAAACACTGAGTTCGCTCTCTGCAGTAGCAATGGTGATGGGGTCGTCGTAAGTTCCGCTACCTGTTATAGACAATTTTGTTAGACTTGTAAGTCTTACATGTCAAATTAACAAAGGGCTGTTGCTAACCACCAGCGACGTAGTTACGGCCGCCACAGTCGTAGGCAGTGCCGGGTCCAGGAGGAGAGTTGTCAGGCCAGCCATAGAATGTCACCTCGACGTTGTTGAAAGTGCTACATGCAGAGGCGAGGCCGACGAGGGCGACGCCCGCAGTAGCAAGAGTAGCGACAGACTTCATGATGTCTAGATGAATGGTATGTATATCAACGATGCAATTAGATGTAGGCTGCTGACGAACTGAACAGAAGAATATATCTAGACCTTGAACATCTTTTATATCTTTCTATATTCTCGACAACATATGTATACTCGTCTGAATCGCTACCCCTGGCTGCATCGGGCTTCTCCATAATCGCCGTGTTATAGATATAAACACACTATTCCAAACAAAGTAAGTCGTTTCTCGATCTCCAAAGCATCGCGAAGATCATTCCCACGACAAGGAGGTCAATAGCTTTGTCCATCTCTAATCACGTAAATAGTGGATCACCAAAGCTGCCAACACGACTCTCGGAAATGCAGCCGAACACAATAGTCCTGAAATTTCGATTTCCCCCTTACTATGCTGTAAGAAAAATACGAGGCTGAACCGAAACAGGGAAAGGTCGTTCTAGAGCTACTCTAAAGAGCAAATCCTTTCCAATCCTATTGAGAAGGACAATGCCTTGAGTCGAACCAGTGCCCGGCGTCGCCATGTACGATATGCCGATATTGCCGTGTTGCCAGGCTCACCGACGTAACATCGGGCTCTCGCGCCGGGCAGCAGTAGCAGCAGTAGCAGCAGTAGCCTTGTTTGTGCTGATCGAAACATCGTATGGGCCAAGTGAGATGCAGCTTACAAACAGTCTATTCAGCTTCTCTTATTAATTTAGTCAGGTTTGAACTCGTAAATTCCTTTCGCACCGTTCTTACTTAAAACAGAGAACCGAATGCATTTACAGCCAAGCCCTAACACTTGCGCTAAAGCTACAAGCCGGGGCAGATGCTGAAGGGCCTATTCGACGGCAACCACCATCACCATTCTGCCCAATCCTAACATACTCTTTCGGTCAGGTGTCAGAAGGTGCGTAAAAGTCCAACTCTTCCTGAGGGGGCCCTTATACACGGTATTAAAGCAGTATTGACGATTGCAAATTCCTTAACGGGTATAGACTTCAATTAGTTCTCACTTTTTGGCATAGCTTACTTTCCGCTCGATGCGATACAAACCTTATAAGCTCCTGATTGTGAATCCTGGCATTCATCTCTCTTATCAGTAAAAAGCGAGGAGCTTCTGTAAACTTGTGATTTTCATCTCTTGTATATCGTAGCAAGATATGTAAAGTGGGTTATTAGATGGTTGGGTGAAAACACCCACGAGTGAGTATGGTGGATATGATGGAGAGTAGTGCTGAAGCAATGCGGCCTTTGTTACAACACTCTACTGAAGATGAGAAATGCATACGAGTGTATCAATGGAAGAGAATAGTGTCTAGGCAATGAGTTTTCATATAGTGTAGCCTATAGCCCTTCTGCATGGAAGAGTCTTCGCCTTTTCTTTCCCATAGTCACACGGCATGACTCACATTTGACAGATCACATTTAGTTTCACAGCGCTTATTCCGAGGTCTTTGACTCTTTTTGCTTTGTTGGGCACGAATAGAGTATTCAACGGTACTAGAACACGGCAGTTTAAAGCACCATAAGAAAGATACTGTTGATGCCTATTGGACAGCCAAACAGATGCTCGCTATCGCCTGAGTACACATGCTCCCTCCGTATGTAGGTATTCGAATAAAGCCGAGGAATTTAACGAAGGGTGTTGTAAGAAATTAATAAAAAGGAAATGGATATTCACTGTAGCATTCGCATCAAGAGCCGTCATATCGTTCCGAGGTAGAACGTCAGACGTAATGGTGGCGGCCTTGATGCGGGCGCGTCATCCGCAAAGCAAACTTATCACACTGTAAATTCGTTCTATAAACGTCCAGCATTTCTAGGTGGTACGTAAGCCATATAGCATTTATTTCCATCAGCATTAAGTCCAATACAGACTTCAGCCTGTAATAGTCTATAAATCTGGCCTTACCTCATCATCAAAGACATTGTACGACAAGACGTAGATGGCTTGCTTGCACAGGCTGCTTAAATAGCGTTTAAATCCTCACCAAATCAATGTAAATCAAGACAGCTACATGCTTCAAAACAATTCGTTACTCAAATATTGAATCTTTTAAACACAAGATGAAGGTCCCCCGAGGCAATGGCACCAATGGCATGGGCACAGGCACACATCTGCCAAAGGAAACCCTCGACACCCTCAACGCTGTTGACTTTAGCGGTAAAACAATCTTGGTTACTGGAACAACTCATGGCCTTGGGGAAGCCATCAGCAAGCATCTTCTCGTCCGCAAGGTTAGCAGATTAATCATGGGCGTCCGCAATGTGCCCAGAGGCGAAGAAGTCAAGACGCAGCTCCTCAATGATCCGGCCGTGGCGGCTGCAAACCCCAATGCCAAAATTGATGTGTTCGAGCTTGAAATGGAAGATTACCAGAGTTTGCAGGCATTCGCTGCGCAAGTATACGCAACGACACCCGCATTGGACGTCGCCATCATGAATGCAGGCATTGGAGGTGCCGAGTATCGTCGCGCAAAGTCGACTCACCATGAGAAAATGTTGCAGATTGACCTACTGTCAACTGCGTACTTGGCAATAAAATTGGTGCCTTTACTCGAGAAAACAAATGGACCCAGTCGCCTTGTCCTGGTCGGCAGCTACAGGCAGTTTGAGAGCGAGATTGCCGAGAAAAAGCTCACTCACAATGTAATTGAATACCTTGACGAAAAGGACAAGTTCGACCCCGTTCGGAGATATAATGACATCAAACTTCTTCTCGGGTTAGTTACTAAAGAACTAGCCAGGCGCCTCGACAAGAGTAAAGTCGTCGTCGTTGAACCTACTCCTACATGGACTTGGAGCAACTTTGGATCCAACTATCCTGATGGTCCCGGAAAAGATTGGGCCTTTCAGACATTGAAAGAGAGGGGTCTATCATCAGAAGACGCTGCGTTGCATTATCTTGTTGCCATCGTCGGCGACGATGACGTTCATGGCCAATTTCTCGACGATAATACGATTGCTCCGTAAGTGGTCTGCTTCTGCTGTTTCTATCCTCGCCCTTTATCTTACTTTTTGAAACATGTCTGATAATTATTTGATAGCCGCCATCCCTATACTTCCAGCTCTGAAGGGGAGATTCTACAAAAAGAGCTGTGGAAGGATTTGGTGAAAGAGTTTAAAGAGTTTGATCCCTCAATTTCTGCAGTCTCTGTCGTCAATCAGTGAATAGAGCTATTTAGAAGCATGCTCGGACCGAGCAAATACTTCAATAACAAATGTCGATATTAAACAAATCAGGTAGCGGGCTTGCTACATGTAGACGATGCAGTCATAAC
Source organism: Trichoderma gamsii (assembly GCF_001481775.2). NCBI lineage: Eukaryota > Fungi > Ascomycota > Sordariomycetes > Hypocreales > Hypocreaceae > Trichoderma > Trichoderma gamsii. The sequence continues at coordinate 431,366 of NW_020171361.1, forward strand.
ACGTCATAGTTGAAGTCTATTCGCTGCAATAAAGAACGACACCATAGACCGTCTGGGCAAGTTAAAGTGGATACAATTACAGGTCAGATGAGCCATCGCCAGACTGGGTAATATGAGATTTGGCCGAGATCCAGGCTGAAGAGGCAACTCAATGACGCTGCCCTGTTACAATTCGAAAATGGCCAAATTCCCCCTTCTTTCTAAAACCACTTGTATATGGGCCGAAATGCATTTTGGGGATTACGAGGCACCTCGATGAATAATTTGTATATATATTCCGGCCATGCTGCAACGGCGCTTAACAAGGGAATTATGCGGTGCTTACGTGATTCCAATTCCGAGAATAGCCTTGAACCATTCCATCTCACGCTTCTCGACGTTGTCAAGTATGGAGTATGGATCTTGACGCTGGTTTTCATCTCGCTGCGGTTCTGGTTTAGAAAATACACGAGATTGCTGGGGACGGGAATTTCCACGCAAAACAAGTCTATCGGGATGGAAGCGTCTGGCCTCGCGCCAAATGCATGCGCCTCTTGCAAGGTGAGAAAGCGGCGATGCGACAAGAAACTCCCCAGTTGTCTCGAGTGTGCAAAGTAAGCAAAAGTTAAACATCCAAAGGATCAACCAATATGAAGTGGAAATGATATAAACGTTATGCTCTACCAACGTAACGCTAATGCAAGGCACAGGAAACAAAGGCGCTGCGACTACGATTACGTCAAAAGGGGTTCATTGTTGACCTCTTCTGAGCAGTCAGATTCACTTCAAGAAGGCGATATCTCATCTCAACCCATAATCTCCACATCCAATCGATATACGCTCCCTTCTTCCAACTTATCAGCTCTATTTTTCCTTGATCCACCCGTCTTTCGCAACCACAATATCGACATCCCCAAGGCGTTTGCCAAGCTGCCCAGCTCTATCACTGGACAGCTCGGCAGCAGTCAGCAACATGAAGAAATCGGCAGCCGCTTCTTTAACACAGTTCACGCATGGCTACCCATGGTATCTCGCAAAAGATTCTATGAGGATCTACGCATCCATTCCGAGAACCTCAGCGCCTCTGCCGACTTGGCTTTTTTGCTCCTGTGCATGAAGTTGATGACATGGCAGCCGCCTTCAGAAGACGACGTCTCTCCAGAGAAGCAAACAGCTCGAACCGCGACATACATTGAGACGAAGAGGTTTGGCTTCGAGCTCGAGGCTTCTGGGATGTTCTCTCTTCGAGTCCTTCAGGGGCTACTTCTCGTGGCGTTTTACGAAGTTGGACATGCAATCTATCCCGCTGCATTCATGTCTATAGCAGCGTGTGTACGATATGCACATGCGCTAGGCATACATCCAGGAGGGCTGCAAAGACTAAAACTACCGTTGACGTGGATAGAGGAGGAAGAGCGGAAGAGGATCTGGTGGGCAGCGTTTCTGCTGGATCGGTAAAGACATCCGTTCAATGCATTCACCTATGGCAATCTGACTTGGGGTAGATTTGTTAGCTTGAGCTGTCCAGGGTGCCCGACTACTATTGATGAGCCAGAGCCAGAAGATCCTCTACCAACGGATGACGAGCTTTGGGACGAGGGTGTATGTAACATGTATCTGCTGTGCGAGTAGCATCCACTGGGATCACTAACATATATCTTTCAGGTCAAGAAAGTGCCCCATTCGCCGCTGTTAAAGAATCCCGTCAACATAGACTTTGGGAGATTTGCAGTGTTAATACAGGCCTTTGCTCTCCTGTCCAAGGTGCAGCGACTCACGGCCTCTTCACGGGATATTCCGCCACACCTGTTAAAAGAAGAGGCGCAGCGGCTAGAGCGGGCGGTTAAAGCGCTTTATTACTTTGGACGAATAGAGCGCAAGCCGGAAACTGGGCTGCCGAGTTCTGAATTCCATTCCGTGTCCCAGATGTGAGTACATATCCTAGGCGACTTCTAACGGGCTCAGCGATCATGACAACTAACGGCGTTAATAAAGTTCCTTGATAGCAATATATACTTGCTCCACAATTCCGATTGAGATGCCGGAAAAGTTCATTGAATCGCTGGCTGATACTCTGAACGGCCCCGATTATGAGGATCTTGTCACAGCTGCTCAGCGCGGACAAGATGAGATTTCTCCGTTCCTGATACAGCTCATATACCAAGCTTCTGTAATACTCTTGAAAATCGAAAACCATCAAAACGGAGACTGGAGCGATACAAAAGCAGAGAAGCTCAAGAGCGCCTTAATATGGCTGGACAAGAGGTGGAAGCTGGCAGGTAAGCCGGCAAACTCCCCAATCGTAAACAAGAGAAAGGCTAAAAAATGAATAGGAGTTTTTTATCAAGCGTTAGAAGCTCAGCAAGTCGCATTGTCAAGAGGTTTACAGTTGGCTTAATTCATAATGATAATATGATCACGGCTATGTGCCCAGCGCACTTTGTCGCCCACTCGCATCATCTTTCGTGAACAGTCCTATCGTATGAGCAGTATTATTCTGACGTCACGTAACAAGTAGTGTCTCGCAACTTGCTGGAGGTAACCAGGCTTGCCAGGCATAAAAAATCGGCCCAACTGGACGAATGAAAAGAGCTCTTTATAGCCGTCTAGTGCGCGTTTAGCACGAACTGTGGCGGTGTCTTCTAAAATTCAGCACTAAACTCCGTAACTGCAGCTGACCGCGGTCAGAAAAAGGGCTCCATGTTTGTCAGCCTGTCTCTTAACCTCGCTTGCTTCTCACTATCAGTAATCTTCAATCATCGCCATAACCTCAAATCATATTCTGTATATAAGCTCACACTTCGCGTTCAAATACGTCAATCCCCTAAACCTGTTTATGCGCCAACCGTAACCTCGCCGGTCGCCATGTCGAACCGAGGCGAGAGCGTCATCCTCCCCAGCAATGCCGTCTTCCTAGTTCACAAGGTCGGCGGAACCAAAGCCGGTCGAGTCTCTCAATGGGAGACGCGCACCAAATCCATGCGCGTCGCTCCAGACCTGGCGCCTCGTATATCCGTCGCAGTCAATGGAAACAATGAGTCGAAGTCAAACTCCAACATCGCCGAGGGGGAGACCCTGGAGTTTGTCGCCTACACGCCTGGGAAACGACAACAGTTGACAAAGCGATCAAACGAAGCCAAACGAGGTCGGCGTGCCAAACGCTCTGTTACACCGCCAAAAGATCGCTCTCTGGTATCTGTTAAAAAGGAACCGAGATTATCTCGCAACCCAAGTCCCATGCCACCGGAACTTCCCGTGGCTCTGGTAGGACATGCTCTTCTTTACATCAATTACTGTATGTTGCTACGTCTACTCTCGTCATAAACCTCTTAGTTCTTGGGAAACAGCACAACTTACTGTAATTCAAGACTTTCATTCAATAGCCGCTGGCTCATATACCCTACCATGTCTTCTTTTCAACCCCGCCAAAAGAGACTGGTTTCCCAAAATGATGGAAGATGAAGCTTGGCGGTGTATCATTCTGTCTCTCTCGGCCAACGCTCTGGCCTCGCTGACAGGTTCTCCTTCCAATTATGTTGATTCAGCCTCGCTTCTTGATGAGGCGCTGCGGCAACTCAAGAGCCGGGTCGCGTCTGGCTCTCTTCCTACTGATCAGACGCTGGGGGCGATATCGTGTTTGGCCATGTGGAGCGTAAGTTATTGAATACCTTCTTTTGCATTATTTTCATTCCTTTATACAAATACTAGAATTTGTTAGCTGTGGATATAGACTGACCTTATGTAGAATGACCAAGGCAACCATGATAAAGCTTGGATTCACGCCCAAGGCCTTGCAGAACTCGTCAAAGTGCGAGGCGGATTTGCCAAAATTGATAATAGAATGAGATCCAAAGTATATCGGTAAGGACTCTGCATTTTCTATTGATGTACATGGCTGTGGCTCATATCATCATTTTAGCGGCGTTTTCGATATTGCAGTAGACGTTGATCAGCCGCCCCTACTAGATGAAGGCCTCCGAGACTCTCCAAGCAGAGAAATCATTTCAGAAGACAGTTTAGAGTCAGAGTCTGAGCTGGTTTTATCTGAGTGTCGAATTCCACCCCGACTGTCCAGTATCTATCATGATATCACACAGCTCAACGCCGTTGTTGACGATGCCATGACTCGTAACGTCAAGCTGGACACAGATAACCTCTACGAGTCCGTCTTTGGGATTTACAATCGCCTTCTCAGTTGCCAATCGGACAAGATGAGCGACTGCGACAACAGCTTGCGCATATCTCTGATATTGTACATCAAATCTCTTACATCAGGTGGGCGTTTCAACACAACATCAATGAACTTGGTCCGCAAGCTCCAAGCTTCCATCAAAGGCTGCTTGCACTCCTCCTCACCTTTGATGCGATGGAAGCTATTTATCGGTAGCATGGCTGCTTCAGATGGAACTACCGAACAGCAGTGGTTCTTACAGCATTTGGCTACAGCCATAGCGAAGAACGACATGGCCAGCGCAGACGATTGGATGGCGTTCCAGGAAGAGCTGAGCAGTATCCTGTGGGTTAAGCCAGTCCTTGAGGCTGCTGGATGTAATCTGTGGCTGCAGATAACGAGAGCCAACTCTACGTGATTATGAGTCGATTCCAATTAGCAACCCAGGCTTTGCAGTCTATGAGAAGGAAAAGCCTACTCTCCACCACTGGAGCTACATTGATTCATCATCCAGGAATTAAGAAGCAAGATCATATTTCTCGCAAATAACGCGTCCACCAAGAGTCCACAGACATTACTCTCACACCAATCATCCTACCTACGCACAACCAAAATCAACGCTATGGGAAACACGAATTAACCTCTTTTTTGTTACTTGAAAGGAACATTCTCTGTGAGAATGTGGGCACGATATTAGCAGCCCCAATTACATCCAAGTGATACTACATGCGGCATATCAGCACGGTCGACAAAACTTCCAACATCGCCACATCCGAATTGTCCAGGTAATCCATATGCAAATCAGCTGTAACCACATCAGGATACTTCTTGTTGACAAGATTAGCCATAACTGAGCTACAATTTCAGAACCAAGCCGGATAGATGGTATGATGGCCGCTGTATACATGTACATGGCGATAGCGAAGAGGGGAAAAGTTGGCAAACTCCAAATGATACGGCTTGCGCGGCCTCTTATGCGGCAACATTCAATATTTGGGCAGATACTAAAGCAAAGGAAGAAACAACCAAGTCAATTGCCGCATAGATAGTTGATGATGGAATCACAATTTATCACGACCATAATTCAAAATACATCTTCTGCAGCCTAATGATCCAAACCCTTCTTTGGATGGACTAAGTGGTCATTCGCTGCTCATCGCCCTATCTATCGTCTTTCTAATTCAATGATACTCTCAGATAGAAGACTGCCTAAAGAGATCCAAATTCCAAGTGTAATTTCAGGCTCAATTACAAAAATGAAAAATAACATGCGGCAAAAAAGGCCGCTCTTCAGGATGAACACCCTCGCAGCGGGAATTCATCTCCACGCTGCCCCCCTCAGCATTTTGCATTCCGGTTATTATTCATCAACCTTATTCGTCCGCGATATTTCGAGCGCATAGCCATCATGCCCGCGAGTATGCAAAGAATTTCGAGGCCTAGCAGAACGCCCATGGCTGCGATTAGCCAGGGCTTGGTCGCAGATTCGGCGTACGCCTTGGAGACTTTCGTCAACGTCAACGCTCCTTCAGAGCCGAGCGATTGATTTGCCAACTTGATGTACATTGTGGCTCTTTCAAATTGATCCCGTTATTATAATCCTTGTTTAATTCTTAGTTTCGTCTCAGCCATCTGAAATACGCAAGGAACGAATCCCCTCAAATCTGCTATGACGACTTACGAGGAGATCGGAGATTAAATTAATTTGAAGTAAAACTTGAGACGAGCAGTGACAGAGTCGAGACGAGCAGAGACAAGCGAAGACAAGAGATGACAAGATGAGACACAAGCGATAAATGTGCGATGATGGTCGTCTTTTGATATCAGGTGAACGGATAGAATTGTTGAAAAGAGTTGCACGACCAGGTCAGTTTCGGTCAAGAGAAGAAATGAAAGGAAATAGCTCAGTTTCTATATTTATAATGTCGCTTAAAATTGCTTCGCTTAGGGCTGTTTCGCCTTGAACTGCTTCTGAGGCTGAACTTAAAAGCCATTCTTCTACTCCACCAAGAGCATCGTGTGTATGCAGTACTCTGTCGTTGTACGAGACAAACAGATACACTTATCATACTCAGCCGTTTTCAGCGATACTTATCACTTGATAGGCACATACTTCACACGCCACCTCGTATTCTGGTGACGATGTATTGCCTTGTAGCGAGGCACTTAACGACTTTGCCTCCCTTATAAGCCTTTAGAGGCACACAAACGCTCACCAAAGGGGCCACCAGAGGAAATTTCCTGTACAAAACGTTACCAGAAAGCCCCCCTGACGCGCAATACGTACCAAGGTCATACGCTCCTGAAGACCTTTTTCTACAGGAGCCACGTAGTCCTCCAAATTGTAGTACTATTATCTCCCAGCCTCCAAATAATGTAGATCCCTAGTGTAGCTCAGTTAGAGCCTCTGACGACGTGGCAATGTGATATCTGACGTAGATAAACAATTCAAGCAGTGCAAACAGATACAGCTCAGTTGCGAGCATCAGAAGGATAAACCATGTCCGTAATTAGCAAGTGCCATGTATATATACAATCCACAAGTCTATAGTAAGAGAAAATTACACAACATAGTACCCTACATAACTCCTCTTGCTTCCCTTTTGCTATATCCTTCTTTTGCCGCATCATAACTCATCGCGCTCATGCTTAATATCGGGTCGCCCGCTATCTTTATGCAGGTCTACTCCTTTCTTCAACCGCCACTTCTCCCACAGATCCCAAAATTCGTTTTCCATCTTCTTATCCATCTGATCTGGCAGAATGACCTCGTACGTAACGTACAGGTTGCCAAACTCGTGCGTGTGGTAGACGCTTTCGCCTTCCTCGTGCCATACCGGCATACCTTCGCCGGCAATAGTCTCTACCAGGCCACCTTGGACGACTTGGCCACGCTCGCGACCGAGGCGCACAACGTGCTTGTCGAGGTGAGTGAGGTTGCGAGTCCAGCCGCCCATCCAGGCCTCACGCAGAGAGAGAACTTCTGTCCAGTATAAATCGTGGCCTTTGCGTCGGAAGAAGGTGCCGTCAACTTGGTCGGGGTTATCATCATACGACGGGGTTGCCTCGGCAAGATTGACAATGAGGTCGCCGGGAACCCAGTCTGGGCTTTGGTCGGCCTCATTCTCAAAGACCACCTTTGCATCTCGACCAATACCGCGCTCGACAGTCAGGCTAACCGTTGACAATTTACGCTCAACCCGATTGCCATGGCAGGTGGGACACTTGTTCTTGATGCTCTTGCCCGTACCGCCACAGTGATCGCAGCGAACCTGCATCTGCTGGAACATGCCGGGGGCAAGTTGTTGCTTGACAATTCGGATACCGTGCCCACCGCAAACGTTGCAAGTCTCGACTTTTCCGTCTGCGCTGCCTGAGCCCTCGCATCTCTCACAGATGTGTTGCTTCTCCCATTGGAACTCGGTTGTGGCGCCGTTGTAAAAGTCACGAAGAGAAATTTCTACCTTGACCTCGACATTGCTGCCTCGGGGCTCGCGACTCGATCTTCCAAAATGTCCATGGCCACCAAAGAATCTGCTGAATAGGTCGAAGGGATCGCCTCCACCACCGCCTCCACCACGTTGACGATGGGACTGGACGCCGTCGTGGCCATACCGATCGTAGACTTTTCGAAGCTCGGAATCGCTTAGCACTTCGTAGGCTTCGGAGACTTCAACAAACTTCTCGTGTGCTGTTTCATCGCCTCTAATAAAGAGTAATATGGTCATTAGTAAACAATGTAAGAGGCAAGGCGCAAGTACAGAGAGACGACATACGGATTCTTGTCTGGATGGAACTTCTTCGAAAGTTGGCGGTAGGCAGACTTCAGCTGCTTATCTGTCGCAGATTTGTCGACTCCCAAGATCTTTTCATGACTGTTAGCAACATTGCATTTGAGGAATCGAAAAAATGTTGGCGCACCTTGTAGAAGTCTTCGGCGCAGAAGGCAAGCGATACTAGAGCCAACAAGACGAAGATCGCCCCGCGGAGTATCATGATGCTGTGTGGTAATAATTGACCCTTCCAGTGGAAAAAAAGAAATTGATGAAACGATTAATTAAATATAGTTTGTGTCGAAAGTTTATCTTTCCGAGCTGCTTCTCTGGCAGGGCTCGTGTGATGTGCAAAGAAAGAGAGAAAGGCTGGACATGCAGCTTGTAAGTTACAGCGTGTTAACATTTCCAGTTACGTTGACGTGTAGGTAAATTAGTGGCTTTTTGGCTGCTGGCTGCTGCATCATCGCTGATAAGCTGCCGGCAAGGCTATCGGAGAGCGCCAATTGGCTAGCGGATGAACTACGGGGAAACACTATGGACACTAGAACTCGGATCTCCACTAAAAAATGGCAGCTATTGCTTCTTCTGCACTCGCTTCCAGGTAGCATCGCGTCTCACCTTCAGCAGGCCCGTGGTGAAGGCAGATTTTGGGAAGGTTCCAGGAGGCAAAAAGGAAGACGACGCATATACTTTTCTCCATTCTGTGAGAACTGATCACTTGTCAACACTTCCGAAGATGAGTTCCAAGAAATATGCCTTCCTTCCGATGGATGATGGCGACTCCTCGGATCGCCACCAGGAGAGCCGCATGAGATCGCGGCAGGAGTATCTCAAGAAAAGAGAGGCAGAGCGCTTGGCCCTGCTGAGGAGACAAGTCGCCGAGGAGACTGCTGAGCTGAGGAGCGGAGTTCGATTATCAGAAAGGGAAAAGGCAGAGTTTAACAAGAACCGAGAGCTTCTGCGCCTGGCTGAAGAGCGACTGAGAATCGATGACCACCAAGATGGATACGTGATGCCGGAGGACTACATCACCGAAAAGGGCAAACTGGATCGCAAAAAGAAGGAAGATGCCTTGTACAAGCGCCATGTCGAGCGGGACGAGTACGGCCAGGAGAAATTTGTCACGGAACACGATGAGTGGGAGAGGGAGCAGACCACCAAAGCTAAAGCGCAGATCCAGGGCCGAGAGCGGGAAAATGAGGATTACGACTACGTCTTGGATGATGCGCAGTATATCCAGTGGAGCCTTGACTCACGGATGCCGGGTGAGAGAAAGACGCTGACCAAGGAACAGCAGTTTTTGGAGGCACAGATCGAGGCGGCAGAAAAGAAGGCCTTGTCGATCCAGGAGACAAGGAAGAGTCTACCCATCTACCAGTACCGAGAGCAGTTCCTGGAAGCGCTGGAACAGTATCAGATCCTTGTCATTGTCGGAGAAACCGGTAGTGGAAAAACAACCCAGCTACCCCAATATCTCCATGAAGCTGGATACACAAAGAACGGTATGAAGGTCGGATGCACACAACCACGACGAGTGGCCGCTATGAGTGTGGCTGCGCGTGTTGCGGAAGAAGTCGGTGTCAAGATCGGCCACGAAGTCGGCTACTCTATCCGATTCGAAGACTGCTCGAGTGAAAAGACGATACTCAAGTACATGACAGATGGTATGCTGCTGCGAGAGTTCATGACAGAGCCGGACTTGGCCGGGTATTCGGCAATCATGATTGACGAGGCTCACGAACGGACGGTTCACACGGATATTTTGCTGGCCCTGGTTAAAGATCTGGCAAGAGAGAGAAAAGACTTGAAGCTCCTGATTTCTTCCGCTACCATGAATGCCGAGAAATTCGCCCAGTATTTCGACGACGCCCCCATTTTCAACATCCCTGGACGACGTTATCCCGTTGATATTTACTATACCCCTGCGCCTGAAGCTAACTACTTGGCGGCGGCCATTACGACCGTGTTCCAGATCCACACCACCCAGGGCAAAGGAGACATTCTCATATTCTTGACCGGACAAGACGAAATCGAGGCCGCTGAGATGGAGATTGCTGAGACGGCAAAGAAGCTGGGGAATCGAATCAAGGAGCTGGTCATCTGCCCAATCTACGCCAACTTGCCTTCAGAACTTCAGGCAAAGATTTTTGAGCCAACACCCGAGGGCGCACGCAAAGTCGTGCTAGCGACGAATATTGCCGAGACCAGTTTGACCATTGACGGCATCGTATATGTCATTGACCCCGGCTACGTCAAAGAAAATGTCTACAACCCGGCCACAGGCATGTCAAATCTGGTCGTCGTTCCATGCTCCCGTGCATCAGCCAATCAGCGAAGCGGTCGTGCTGGACGTGTTGGCCCGGGCAAGTGTTTCCGACTGTATACCAAGTTTGCTTACATGAACGAGATGGACGAGTCACCATTGCCCGAAATCCAGCGGACAAATCTCAACGGAGTTGTGCTACAGCTCAAGTCACTGGGTATCAACGAGCTACTGGATTTCGAGTTTATGGATCCACCTCCTACAGAAGCTCTCATCGGCGCCTTGAACCAACTGTTCGCCCTACAGGCCCTTAACCACAAGGGCGAGCTGACCAAGATTGGTCGTCAAATGGCCGAATTCCCAACTGATCCCATGCTGGCAAAGGCAGTCCTAGCAGCTGATAAGGAAGGCTGTGTGGAAGAGGTGCTCTCTATTGTCTCCATGCTGGGTGAAGCCTCTGCTCTCTTCTTCAGACCAAAGGATAAGAAGCTACACGCTGATAGCGCTCGAAACCGCTTTACTATTAAGGATGGAGGCGACCACATTTCACTACTCAACGTCTGGAATCAATGGGTCGACAGCGGCTTTTCGCCTATCTGGGCCAAGGAGAACTTTTTGCAGCAGCGATCATTAACACGAGCCCGAGATGTGCGAGATCAGCTCGCCAAGCTCTGTGAACGTGTTGAGGTCGCCCCCTCAACATGCGGCGCCAACAATTTACGGCCCATCAAACGTGCCATCACAGCTGGATTCTTCCCCAATGCTGCCAGATTGCAGAAGAGCGGCGACAGCTATCGGACAGTCAAGAATAGCACAACAGTGTGGATTCACCCGAGCAGCGTGTTAATGTCGATAGACCCGCCAGAAAAGATGGTGATTTATTTCGAATTGGTGCAGACGACAAAGGAATACATGCGCAGCGTGATGCCAATTGAAGCTGCATGGCTAGCAGAGCTGGCGCCTCATTTTCACAAGAAGAAAGATATTGAAGCGATGGAGGAAAAGAAGATGCCAAAACAAAACCGACGAGACTGATATCGCTGTCCTTGCAATTTGTTTTGGCTTGGTTTATTGCTACATACATGATCATAATCCCCTACCACAGAATGAAGGATACTCTAATTTTGTGCTTCAGCCTTTGGCGCATCCTCCCACCGATACATGATTTCCGTCCTCATCGTATACTTGAGACCTTCTATGACATCTGCTCCTTCATGGAAGAGCATAGGATGCTGGAAGATGAGGACGCTGCCTGCCTTGGGGTTGACATCCATGCGCCTCTTTCCATTGGGCGATGAAAAAGCAGTCGCTCCGCCGACAAGACCTTCGTCGCTGAGGTAGAGATGCAATGTATAATACGTCTCCATAATAGTGTCGCTGTCTTTTTCAGATCGGTAGGCGGCATCACAGTGCCCTGGAATGAATTGTCAGCGCTGGATACAAACAAACCTCAGAAACACAAACAGAGGAAACCCCCCTTATGCGCCGCGAAAAGCTTTACTTACTCCTGAAAAACATGCCAGGTCCATATTTGAGGAACCTCATCCGCTCATTTAAAGCGGCAAACTTCCATGTGCCCTGACTAGTGCGACTTGGTCTTGGACATGGAGCTGTGGCCACGAGCTCCTGCAGTCCTTCGGCTTGGGCACATCGGTCCCATAGACGGTCAACGAGAAGCTGTGTGTCCCATACGATTCGATCGCTGTTGCGATATCCTGGTGCTGCCGCTTCTAATCCCGGGGCTACACTGACAAGAGCGGGTTTCCAGGGAGAATCGCCCGGCTTTTCTAGGACGGCAGAAGCCTCGGCGTAAGCAATTAGCTCCCTGCACTCTTCTCGGGAGAGGACATTATCGAGGGTCCACGCCTTGCATTTAGTGTATTCGGGCAGCCCAGATTCTTTGAAAGGGACGGGTGTTATTGTGACAGGCTCAGGCGCCGGGCCAGTGAGAAATGTGTCGGGAATATCGACATGATTAGACTTGTAGTCTACGCGGAGGAAGCCACTTGATGACATGCTGGAATACATATTGGCTGGTTTTGTTGAAGAAGACGATGCAGATGAAGAGGTGGATTTGAATAGTCGGGAGAACATGGTGAACGAGATCCAATTAAGGGTGAATATATAATATTTGAGGCTGAAAAATAAGATGGGGCTTCACCGTAACTCTTTTTCTTGTAAGCGTTTGCCTAAATCTGCAGCTTACAGGCAGCTATAATTGTATACGAAAATGCATGACATGACGCAGTGAGAGCATGATTAGCTATTTAAACATTTTTATTCTATCAAGTCTTTCTGAACAAGTGGCAGGATGTTGGGTTAAACTTGAAAACAATGAAATAAAGGTAGAAAAGGCCAAATCATCAATGAAACTCTGGCCTTCTGACTGGCAATCTCAGCTCAACTGGGCGGTGCAAATACGGCTGGCTGCCTTGAGTCCTAGATTTGCCGTGGAACCGAAAGCCGTTGCCGAAGTGTTAGTGCCCATGCACGCTAAAGCACCACCTGGACGAAGACTAATCCAGCTGGATCCAGCTCCCGGTTGCCTGGAGCTGGTAAGGCGGAGTACCTGATCTTGACTCTGCCACGTTTAAGCGAGGAGGCATGAAGATGCGTAGCTGGCACTTCACAATATCTAGATGTATGATTTGAGAACTGAACGAGTTACACTACAGACGTAGGAGCTTGGTTAATTGCAAGATGTTTGACGACAGGCTGTCAATTTCGAATGTAGATGCACTGAGGAATGAGTATAAACATAAGCACTTTTGTGTCTATCAGGTACCCGACGGTAGAGGAAGGTATATATCTAGGAGCCCAGTGGCCGTTTTTAGTCATGGTGACCATAAAAAAAACACTGAAGTTAAGGTCGAGAAAATGTTGATAAGGGAGCCATTTTCTACTCTTCGTAGGAGTAATCAGACTTTATATGTAACTTCAGCGCGTTTCAGTGTACTTCTCCTCTAGTACACAGGATTCTCAACTGACGAATCAAGCGTTCACCACTTGAGTCCGGTCCAACTTACACACCTACGGCGCAAAAATATACAACTAAAGTTCGCATTCAGTTGGCAGAAATCGTGCCTTCACAGCAACTTTAACCTACCCTCAGGCTTCACATTCATGCAGCATGTATATTGCATTCGGCACATACCGACATACCGTACTACCCCACGTATTTTCTATTCTTCACAGCAATTTTAACCTACCCTCAGGCTTCACATTCATGCGGCGTGTATACTTTTCACTTCACAGCATTTTTAACCTGCCCTGAGGCTTCATGTATACATGCATTATTGAAGCACCACCTTGTCCGCCGCCAGCTCCACCCTTTGCCTCCCGCCCTAACCAACTTCTTCGCAGCATTTCAATTTCCCCTCAGGCTTTACGTTAATGCTGGGAATACCTTCTTGCCGCCCTCGGTTCTTTTTTTTCACCGTCCAGCCAGCACTGCCCCTATTTTCACAGCATTCTTAACCTCCCCATAGGCCTTATACCCACGTGGTATTACATTGGAGCTGGCCGGCTAGAACGATGGTAGGTAGGTAGTTAACTGGACCGACATCTCCAAAGGTACAACTCATTGCTGTAATGCTGTAATAATATATGCCTAGAATGATAACGCAACTGCACTTTCTACGTCTTATAACATAATGCCAAGCATACCATCTCAATGCTCCCGTCAAGCATGTGCACTTAACAGCCGTCCTGCCAGCATAAAAATCCAGGTTGCTTCAAATACACATACTCCACGGCCTACAATCCCCCAAGTACAAAGAGAAACTCATTTCAAGGTCAGCCACTTGATGTCCGACTGTTTTGTTCAGCAGACCACCTTATCGTTGTTTGTCTTTTACTCCACAGTATGTCTCACTGCCTCCATCTTCTTCACAGCATTTTTAACCTCCCCTCAGGCTTCGCATCCACCGGGTATTACGTCAAAGCTGGTCTAGTAAAAGTGCATGTCAGCTTTACTAACGCTCTCCAAAGATATAGCTTATTGAAGTAACAATAGCTGTCTTAAAAGGTAACACAGAAGTACATGTAAAATCTTGTCCTATAACAATGCTCTCATCAAATATGAAATGCAGGCTTCCTGAATTACATGTAATACACGGCCTCCAGCCCCAGCTCCCACCTCCACGCTCCGGTTTGTTTTCTGTCTTCTCTTCGAATACACGGGATTCTCAGCTTGCGAGCCAATCATACAACTTGTGACAACACCTTCACAACAATTTTCCTCCATGCTTCACGCTCATCCGGTACATTACCCATCTATACGCATATCGCAGCCAATGGGGAGGGTATCTTTCATCCTTCCGCCCCCAAAATGTGATCTGTTCACAGCATTTTTAACCTGCCCCCAGGCTTTACAATCAGGTGGCATTACGTTGGAGCTGGACTCATAGGATGATAGTCATCCAAGTCGACAACGACAGCATAGTCACTCTTTCACAATTTCGCAGACTCTGAATCCATTTATTGCTTTTAACATACATGCCTAAAAAAGATAACACAGAAGTATATGTTAATTCTTGTACTATAACAGTGCTCCCATCAAACACAAACCGCAGGCTGCCTTAATTACACACATTACATGCCCTACCATCCCCATCTCCCACCTCAACACTCCGATTCAGCTCCTGCGTCGACACCGCAACATCCAGCCCCGGATTCCCCCCAAAGAAATTAACCGGCTTCAACCCAACAACCATCTTCTCCGACGGCATCACCGGCCAATCCTCAATCCGCGGATTATGCGTCGACCCAAACGTGTGCCAAACAACAATATCCTCATCCCGCACAGACGTATCAACTGCAGCATCCTTTCGCCTCCTCTCAATGGCCGACGCAATCCCATCTCCTCCCGCAGACTGCATCGTGTGTCGACCAGCCGGGAAAAACTCGTCGTCGTCGTAGCGAGTAACCCAAATCGCATGCTGTCCATACTCTGAACGCCGTGCATGGTGAGATGTAGGATGGGAGAGCAGCATCTGGCTGTAGAACGGCACAATCTTGAATCCCACCGGCGTCCCAGTTACCGGATTGACAACTTTCTCATTGACAATCTTAAAAGTCCGATTTGTAGTAAAATCCAGATCCAAGCCCTGCTCCTCATCAACGAATTGCTTGCTCGTCACATACCCAACTCCCAGCGGATTATGCACACCCGGAACCCCGATCGGCAAAGCACGGCTCTCCTCCACCAGCAACGAATTCGCATGCCCATCAATCGCCGGATCAATCCTCAGACAAAACAGATGCTGGTGATACGGCGCCAGCACGCCCGGCGCAACGACCGTTCCATACGGCACCGTCTCTCCCACGGCAATCGGCGCAGTCGACAAAATGCCCGTCGCCCGCACCTCGTACTGGATCGAGGCATCCTGGCCAAAGTGGAACGCAAAGATGTACTCGTAGTTGCTCACAGTAATGATGGTCTGCAGCACCAGAATGCGAGATCGCGTCACAACCGCATTCTTTGTGCGGAAATTGGTGTGTTTCCATAGAATGCCGTCGTCTTGTTCATGGCAGCAGATCACGTTTGGCATCTTCAGCGGTTCGCCAGACCGCGTGTTATGCCACCCGTCAAAGTACTTAATCGTCCCCAGACAATCACACCCAAGCTGGAGGTTATTGGCATTGATGCCCGCTCCATCATTGCCCAGATCAAAAGCCGCTTTCCTCTGATACGGCGACCGCGGATCTCCATAAGGAACAAACATCTCTGCCAGCGACAGGCGATAGAAGAGGCTGCGCCCATCATAGCGGACGTCATGCAGCGTGAGGCCCTCTCGGTAGTTGAAGCCGACGTGCAAGCTCCATTTCTCCCAGGCTATCGAGTTTCCATCGACTTGGAATGACGGGCCCTCTGGCTGTACAACCTGGTATGGCTTTGTAGTCTGTCTGTAGCCTGATCGTAGACTTGGGTGATATTCGCTGTCCGTGGCTGGGTGAATCTTGCTGCGGTCATAAGGCCGAGCTTCGTTGTGAATGCTTTCGTTTGAGCTTGACGGAAGCCGATAGACTTTGAGGACTCGTTGTTTCTCATCTACTTCAGCGCAAATGTCCAGCGGATAGGCGTAGTAATTGGCATCCGGGTTGCTTGTAAGACGCATATAGAACCAGCACTGAGTCACATTCACGTAGTCAGTATAAAGTTACACATAGGCGTATTCATAGATCATTGCACGCACCATGGTTATTCTCTCCGTCATATCATTCATCCCATCCGTCGCATAAGCCCACGCCTCGACACAAACAACCGCCTCAGCTGGAAGCCGCAGCGTCTCTATCTCAGCCTGCACTCGCTCATCAGCCAAACAGGCCTTTTCAACCTCACCCATGTAGCTCGAATCGATAAACGAGTGTTTTCCCTTGAGATTCTCAAGTTTCACCACAGACTGCTCGTCCAAGTCTACAATCAACTCAAATAGCTGAATCGCTTCCTTAGGAGCCGGCGAGGCGATAACCTGAACGCGGGCTTGACGTGGGGGCCGAGCGGCTTCATCGGTAAACCCATTGCGTTGACGGTCGAGAAAAGCAATCATGTGCTTTTTAGGAGGTTCCTTTAGAGTGATGAAGCGGAAATTCGGGTCTTGGCCTGCGAAACATGGCCTCACAATGGATGCGGCCTGGAGGTGTAGGTTAGGCGCGAGCCATCATAAGCGTTGAGGGACATGGGGACAATACCTTTTGTATTTCCTCGGGAGAAAGGGGATCAAATGGGTGCGGATGTTGCGATGCCATGGTAAGAATATTCAGAGAGTACCGCCTTTTTTTTATGTTCTTGTTGTTATCAATCCAAGAATCTCTGCACTGAGTATGTGGTGGTTTAGCTCAATTCCAGCAGCCCTTTTATACCCAGTGAATACAACCACCAAATATTTGACTCAGCAGCATTAATAAAATCAAACCAACTCCTCTCCTCCACGTTAATCCCACTCCATCCGTTACGTACAACTTTATCTCTCAACCTTCTCGCAACAGTACCGTCTAAAGGAAAGGCCAGTTAGGTAATTAGCGAGTTGGGGTAGCGGCTGATAAGACACGCGCCGGACCTCAAGCCTCCAAAGGAATTACTTCCCACCGCGCTCTGCCTCCAAAGGCAATAATCTCCACGCAGTCTCCGCGCCCTCTCGGTGCTACAACCCTTAGAGGAAAGAAAAAAAAAAAGCTGCATGTGATGTTGTATTGTGAGTCAGTA
Organism: Trichoderma gamsii; assembly: GCF_001481775.2. NCBI lineage: Eukaryota > Fungi > Ascomycota > Sordariomycetes > Hypocreales > Hypocreaceae > Trichoderma > Trichoderma gamsii. Next base: position 448,762 of record NW_020171361.1, read on the forward strand.
TTATTACCATGCTATCATTACAATTTGGAATAGAACAAGGAGATAAGACTGACTGCAGGTGAACAATAAATCATGGATATATAGTTGATCAGCATCAGAGACGCCTATAGCGCCTGTATTTTAGTGTGAAGGCTTATAGCGCATATAGCCGACTTGAATTCCCTGCCCAGTCAATCCATTGATGTAACCTGATAGTTGAAGCTACAATGGAGGCTTTCTTCAATTACACTGCTATTTCATCATCTCACATAAGAACGTGCAAATTTACAAATCAAATCACACAATATTAGATTATTACCAAAAGAAAAAAGCAGCAAAAGCACTCGCTTCTTTTCTATGTCTCATTAAACAAAGCATAAGCCATACATTTCTTGTAAACCCAAACATCATTCATAAAGCAAACTTAAAAAAGAATCATCAGTCGTAAAAACAGACAAAACATAAATCATAACATTAACATCAGTAAAAAAAAGAAAGAGGCAAACAGAAATATATCGTCGTCAAAAAGTCGTCATCGTCAAATCGTCATCGAATCGTTCCAAGACCCATCATCTCCTCCTCTTGTGTCTGCCCTCATCATCATCATCCCTCCTCTTATGTCTCCCATCTGCGTCCTCATCATCATCTCCTTCTCTTCGTCTCCCTTCTCCACCACCTCCCGCTCCACCTACACCACCAGCTTGCAGCGCTCCCGCCAACGGTCCCAATTGTCCCAATAAGTCACCACCAAGCCCACCGCCAAGCACATCCCCAACCACGCTCACCCAGCTGCGCCGCCCCGACAGAGCTCCCGTTACGCCGCCCACTATTTTCTGGATCTGCTCCGGATCGCTAGCCATAAGTTGCCAAGCACCATGGATATTCAAACCACCAGGCTTTTCTGCCGAGCGATGAAATTCGCCGCTTCTAGTCGTCAGCCGGCTTCTGCTATGACGCCTACCATCCAATGGTCTCCCATGCGAGTCGAAACGATCAGGCAAATCTTCGATTTCCTCGTCTGAATCCGAGTGATGACGTCTCCGATGCCTGCCCTCGCGGTCACGGTTGGGGGAACGGTCGTGAGTCGTATCGGATGATTGTCGACGGTGGCGACTTGATCGGTTGAACTGGTTTTCACGACGTTTACCGCGAGATCCATCTTCAGAATCCGAGCTGTCTGATTCGGATCTAAGTTCGTGCTCTTTTTTATGTCTCTTCATTGTTACAGTGCTCGTCGGAGAAAGCGGTCCAAACACCACAGACTTTCTTCTGCCAAGGGGAAACCCAGGCGGCGGAATCTCGATGCGAGGCGGCGGCAGTTGCTTGAGCGGTGTTACGGCCTCTAAAACAAGAGAACAGGTTAGCTTCAACAAATAACCCTTTTTTTTATTTTTATCTGAAAGACTTTGTCTAGTTTGAAAACAATCAAAAAACAGTCCTTGCAGAAAAAGCACGACTCAACGCACCCTCGGATGGTCCGCCCTTTTGTTCAGGTGGACTCTTGTTTCTGGAGAGGTCACTCACATAATCTTGCGGGAAGCTACCGCCCGCCGGTGGCCCTGGAGGGGGAGGTCCAGGGGGAGGAGCCGGGCCCAAAGGCGGCGGCCCTGGCGGGCGTGCGTATCCCGGCACTCCGGAAGAGTTACCAGGAGGCGGCGGTCCCGAAGGTGGCGGGGGACCAGCCGGTGGAGGCGGAGGTGCGTACCCGTGGTAATCTTGAGGCACATAGGGGTGGTACTCACGAGGTTCCGGCACACTGGGGTCAGTATACGGCGTGTACGAGTGCTCTCGCGGCGGAACGTTCGTTGTCGGCGGCTGCGGGGCCGGGGGAGGAATGTTTCCGGGGACGGTGGATCCTGGAGTTACAGGATAGGGGGCCCCGAAGTAGGCGCCGCCGGAAGCATTAGGTGGTGAATGCGGTCTGTTTGGGTCTTCAAAGTAAGTCCCGTTTGCAGGGACCTTGGGGAAGCCTACAGAGCTCAAAAGTAAGTTATCGTTTGAAAGAGACGCACCAAAGAAAGAAATGAAGCCAAGATAGCTTGGGCTTATAAAGGGGAGGGGGGATTCTTACGTTGTGCTTGCTCCTCGCGCTCCCTCGAGCGCCTCTCCTTCGACCGTCTCTCCTTTCTATCCTCTTTCCGCTCCTCTCGCTTCTCCTCCCGTCTCGCCTCTTCCTTCCGCTCTCTTTCCTTCCTGTCCTTGTATTCCTTGATCCCCGCCGCCGCAGCGCCTGCGGCAGCACTGTCTCTCAGCCGACTCCTGCTTCGTTTCCTCTCCTCGTTGGACTCAGAAGAGGATGATGGGTCTCTTTCACGTCTTCTCCGTCGGTTTCGCCGCCTTTCCTCGGCCTCGGATTCATACCCTTGGCCGGTTGGAGAGCGCGGATCGGGTGGTAGGGGATCGTGCCCGTACTCAATCAAGCCTAGCCCAGGATCAGCCACGGCTTCGGAATAAAGGGATCTGGCTCTCGACCTGCTCCTGCTCCTGCTTCTACTGTGTGAGTTGTGTCTATCGTACTCGTGGTCCTCGTCGCTATATCCACGAGAGGTCGATTCCTCTCTCTCCCTATCCTTCTTCTTATCATGGTGGTCTTTCCACATCTTGCCAGCTACACCAACTGCGGCCGCGCCGGCGGCAAGCTCGGCGCCACGGCGAAGCGTGGACTTGCTGCGAGATCTGCTGCCGTGTCGTGACTTGGATCGCGACTTTGACTTGTCACGGAAATGCTTCACGAGACCAGCAGTCGCGGCGGTTCCGATGGCCGCCTTGGCCAGGGTGGAGAGACTGCGCTTGCGACTGGGCCTGCGCGAGCGCGAGCGATCAGAGTAGTACTCGTCGTCAGATGTATAGTACCCTCCTCGATTTCGGCTTCGTCCTCGGCGTCGCTCATCTTTTTCGGCCTTGCTGGCCTGGTGATACTTGACGGCACCAGCTGCGGCGAGAGCAACTGCGGCGATTCCCAGACCTTTCTTGAGCGCCGAGTGGCGATCGGGGGATTCATGACCGTCACCCCAGTGGTCTTCATAGGCGCTGTGGGCTCGTCTGATGGCCTCGGTTCCGATGGCTCCCAAAGCAGCGCCAGCAAGGACCTTCTTGCCACGGCCCTCAGCAACCTCTCCGTACTCATTGGGGCGACTGGAGAGCAGAGCAGTGATGCCGGCGCCGGCAAGGGCTCCCTCTGCGAGGTGGCGCTTGTGGTGGTGATCCGAGCTCTGGCTTCGCTCGCGGCGAGTGGTGCGACGAGAGTAGTAATAGTCATCGTCGTCGCTGTGGTAGTCGTCCCCGCGTCGCGGGCGGCGGTCACCCTTGTAGGGGCCAACCTCTCTCCTCTCCCGTCGGTAATAGTACTCTTCGTCGTAAGGAGCGGGACGAGCGAGTTCTCGGTCTCCGTCCCTCTCTCTGAGCACAATGATGTTGGGTTCCTGCCGGGGAATGACAATCTGCTGCGGCGGGGCTTCCTGGACGATGATTTTCTGGTCCGGAGCCCGCTGGCGGACCACGACGGGGGAAGACGCATGATTTGGCTCGTGGTAATACTCCGTCTCCTTGCGATAGCGATCGATCTCATGGCCATGGCCGTCGTCAAAGCGCTCCTCGACTCTCTTTTCCACGCGCACATCCTCTTCATGATGGCGAGGGCGTCTGTCCCAGTCGCGATCCGTCTCCCGGCGCTCGACATCGCGCTCATAGTAGGTGGTGCGGCCGCGATCAGCGTCGACGTCTACGGCCGAGCGTGGCCTGTCGGGCACATACGCCCGCTCCCTTCGCTCATACTCGACAAAATCCCGCTCGCCAGAGTAGCGTGAGCGGCGCTCGTCGTCCATCTCATAAACCTTCTCAACACGGTCGTATCGCTCCACCTTTGGCTGGTTGACTTTGTACCGGGTCACAGTGGTGCTCTTTTGAAAGTGGTCGTCGTCAGAATCGTTCCGTTCTCGGTAGACCTTTGTAGTTCTATAGTCGGCCATCTCTCCAACCTAGCGCTGTCTGCTAGGTATATCTCTCTGTCTCTCGCTATCTCTCACACTGTCTTTTCCACTCTTTTCCTTCTCCGCTCTTGTTAATCGTCACTTGTATGATGTACCAGGCAATATGACGCGGGAGAGAAGGAGTAGCTCGAGGCGCACAGGCAGACACAGTATAAAGGATCCCGAGAGGCTGAAAAAAAGCACAAGGAGGGGTAACGAAGGAGCTGGGAAAGGGAAAGGATATGACGCAGAAGAGTCGCCAAGTTATGCCGTCCCCTGCTGTAGGTGTACTAATAGTAATAGGTACTCGCTCGCTCACACAGCAGAGGGTCCTGTCGTGTCTCGTCCCGGCGGCTACAACGGAGGAGGCAGCGCACAGTCTGCTGCAGGATAACGTCAGGACAGTACAGATAGCGCCTGGAGCGGGCCTGGCTGGGTGTGGACAGCTGATGACGATGTTTCATTGGGAGGAGGGGCCGAGCAGCAGTTGGAAGCCGGTCGAAGGTGGGCGGCTGACTCTGGGCTGCGTGAGAGCGAGGCCAGCTAACGAGGGCTAGACAAGGGCAGGGCTCATGCTGGACGAGGCTAAAGAGTGCTGTGCGCTGCGTTGAGCTCGCTCGCCGCATCGTCTCTGGCGCTCTCTTTGCCCGGCGAGGGCGGGTTCCGCGTAAATTAGCGTCTGCTGCGGCTGTCTGGATCGATGAGCTGCCGAATGTGTCATGTCTGGATGTCTTTGCCGCCGTATCGCCTCTGTCTCGCAACAACATCGCCATCGCCATCTCCCTCACCAACGCCGTCATCGCCAAATCAACGTCCCAGGCAGCCCTGGGCTCCCTTCATTCGCTGTACTTCCTCCTCTCCTACAGTGCCATTCGACACCGTAGACCTGTTAGACGTCGACCTGTGCCAAACCGGAAATCCTTCCAGCCCCCTCCCAACAAAACACCCGTGGTTGGTCACCTGCATGAATCTGCAAGAAAGCCGCCGGCGCCTTGTGACCAGGCAGAAGCGTGGCGGGGCCAGTCGCTGCTCTTCACAGGAACCACGAGGGGCAGCGAGTTTTTCCCGTCGCAGAACCGAAGCGCTCAGCACCACCCGATTCTTCTGTCTTCTCTTCGTCTCCTTTGGTGCTCACGCAGCCAAGTGTGGTGACACCACGTCTCAGCCTCACTTTTGTTGTTTCTACTTTCTTAGTCCCTTGCTTCGTAGCCGTGACCCCGCCTCGCTTCTCCCTCTCTTGTGCTGGCATTTTCCCGGCGTCATGGCGGCAGATCAGACCAGCGACAGCAGAATCACACGTTTGGCGAGACGAGGATTGGTTCTTGTCATTTCACTTCAGTCACGTCTGCTGTCACTCACAAGGTTGAGCCTGTGGCTTTCGACTTTGGGCCTCGCCTCGCGCCGTTCCGCGCTAAAAAGCCCCTCCAGGTACCTGGAGCTGCCGTGCTCCCAGTGGAAAAGAAAATTCCAGCACCTTGCAGCGAAGAGGGGAGGCCTGGCTGGGCGGGAATGTCGTCATAGCGTCATGGCGCCTGTCTTCTAAAGGGCCCACTATCTGCAGTTCCCACTGAAGACTCTATTCTGATATCTTCAATGCTGTCTTGTTGTCATTCTGTCGTTATGCATCACATTCGCATCAATGTCCACTATCTTCATCCGTTTGATCGCTGTTAGAAACTCCCCCCCACGCCGATTATGCACAGCCTAGTTACTATGGACCGCAAAAAAGCTCCGTAACGGGCACATTCCTTCGGTTACGGCGAGCCCCCCAATTCGCCCACAGCCCGAGAGGCCCTTGCGTTCTATTGCCCGCATTACAGCACTACTAGTATTAGTAGATAACTGGCACCTAACTGCCAAACGTGATCGTGTGATTGGATTGATTGCCTGGACCCAAGCTTGGGTGTCATTCAGCCTCCCGGACAGCCGACAGATGAGCCCAACAGGGACTTGTGCCAGAACCCGCTGCCCCCTTACAGATGGCCTTACAGATGGGAGCCGAGTAAGTCACGTCGATATCTGGCCCGAGATCCTCAGCTGATGGCAAGGGTCAATTTGATCTTCGCTGAGACATGCCGAGAGTGGCTGTTCGATATGTGTGCCTGGTTCGATGTGTGTTCCTGCAGAGACTCAAAAGTACAATTTCTATACGTCGAGATACCTGTGCTATGATATAATATCCGTCGAAGAAATTAAAAGAAACAATAATGCCAAGAAAAAGCAAGATTCATACTCCAGTTACGCCCATTTGACCCAATCTGAAGCTTTTTGACTCCATCTAGTATGTACACAGCGTCCAACCCAACCAACCCTTCAAGACGAGTCACAGTTACTCGTCAAATCCATGCTTGTTGCCCAAAACACCAACACCGCCGTTGCTCCGGCGCCTCTTGCCGATAACCTCGCGGATCCAGTCGCTCAGCGTGAAGCCCCAGTGGCCAGCCACCATGACGCCACTGAAGATGTTGACAATCTTGATCACGAAAGATAAGAACCCGTCACGGCTTTCCTCCACGCTCAGCAGGATGGGCTCAATGTCGTACTTGAAAAAGATGCCGGGAATCTGATGGTCCGAGATTGTCTTGCTGTGTTCAGTGACGGCGTACTGGTTGGTGTTGACGATTCTGCGGTTGGCAAGATAAACGGTAGGGACCACGGAGAGATAGTACTGGAATTTGTGAAAGTGGACAATGGCCGAGTTGACGGTGCGATCAAGAGGGTTGACGAGCGATGGGTAGTACGGGCCATACGACATTTCCGAGATGATGTGAGAAAAGTTGAATTCTACAATAAGCCGTTAAAAGACATGCCTGGTTTAAAGTCAAAAGGGGGAGGGAGGAGAGCATACTATCATGGTCCAAGTGCTGGCCCATTCCCATGTAGCCGTGGCCTCTGGCCGTGATATGAAAGTCTCCCTGCACCTTGTTCAAGTCCAGGCTTCCAAACATGCGGCAGCTGTCAGGCTTTCCCTTGGGCCTAGGGGTCTTTGCCCACTTGGCCCTTCTCTGGGTGAGAGCAATAATGTCATGAACATGCTCTTCGCCAAAGCCCTCGTCGTGTCTCGAGTGCCAACCAACGCCCGTGTCGAGTTGGCCATTCTCGTTCTTGCCGAGCTTGTGCATGCCCTTTTCATCAACCCACTGGCTCCAGGTGGTGGCCTCGCGAGCCAGCTTGTCCGCAGCAAGGATGCGATCTCCCGAGGCATCCTGGACGTTGACGTGCAAATCGTCGCAGTTCATCTTGACGACAATATCGAGATTGATCTGCATGTCGTGCCCTACGCCCCTTTCAACTGCAAACGTATGGGCCTCAGTTCCGCGCCACCAGCGGCCGAGCTCATTCCACATGAATATGCTGGAGATGAGGAGCATGGCAACAGTCCATTTTCCACCACCAGACGTCTGCGTCACATACTGCGGCTTGGATTTAGCTATGAGATGTTAGCAGGTAAAACCCAAGGTATGGAGCTAGAAGCTAAAGTTTGTAGCCGTACGGAATGCATCAAAGGCGCTGACGATGCCGGTCTTTGCGCCAAAGTCGTCCTCGTTCAAGCCATGCTTCTCGAAGCTGTCCATGCTGGATAATATGCTGCGCCTTTTTCTGCAGGAAAGCTAATACCAATGACACAATATTCTTCTTCTTCCCTTCAATATTACTTAAAGAAATAAGACTGTCACCGAGTAGAAGGTCAAAAGAGGGAGAAAAGGACAATGCCACCACACGCCCGCTGTCGTGTTGAGAGCTACAGCTTCGTCGTTGGTCGCTACCTCATTCCACGAAATGTCTTGCCAGCCACTTCGCTCCAAACACTCAATTCGATCCAGCAAAGTCGTGCGCAGCGTATAATTCACAATTCAGCCTCAGCCAAGTCTTTTCCAAGGCGTGGCGAGCTGCGGCGCATGTGAAGCATCTCAATCGCATTCAGCTCGTGGACACGTCTCCGATTCAGTTCCCTGCTCGGACGCTCGACGGTGATTGGGCGCGTGGCTGCGACCGGACTATCCCCGGCCCGGGTAAATTCTGGAACGGCCATCGGCATGCTTAGCTGCCCTGGATTTTCGGGTCAGCCAAGATGGACTCCATAGCAATGGATCAACTGTATTGAAATGCAGACAGGCGAGACTGGCTATGGCGTGCATATTAGCGACACAAGTTGCAGCGCCAGACTTCTGTACTTGATGTTGCTGGAAGAAAATTCGTCGACGTGGTAGGGCCGTTACATTTCCAAGGTATGTCTTGTGTCAGCAGCTCTGGAAAACTGTAATCTAACGAAACGAAACACAGCACCGCGAATTGACGTCTCAAAGCACGGGTAATCATCCACTGCGAAACAGACGGCCATTGTTCCAATCGGCAGGGCTGGGCTGTCAAAAGGCTGCTGGGCCCGCAAATATCGCCAGCCAAGGTTCGCGACTAGGTTCAGCCGGTCGGGCAACCAAATCCCCCATAAAAAGCATAAAAGAGGCTCAGGAGCCCTGGCGCTGAGAAAAGCGACCGGCCGAATAACCCAGCCCGAGCCAAGCAAGAGTGGAATCAGGGCAGCAAATCAGGTGGCACGGCTTCTGCCCACTAGATACCGATCTCATGGCTTGGAACAATCTGATCCGATCACTAGACTGACATGGACAGACGACATATGCGGCTGTCAGGCAAAGGCGAAGCGTGGCTTGCACATGCCGTGACGGCGAGAATCTTTATTTCTCGAGCGTGTTTTTTTGGGTTCCGTTTCACTGCTGACAAGAGTGAGAAACCACAGCAATAGCCTGCTTATACGGGCCGTATCCAAAAATAGGCGGGCCAATGACTAGACGTGCGCCACCAAAAAGGGAACCACGCGACAAAAGGCTAATAAGAAGCCACCAGCTCTTTTTTCGCTCAGCTCCCAGGTATAAAGCAGTAAGCTGCTGCTGCTTCGTATCCGACGGAGGAATCATGTCCGTCGTCATTACTACGTGGGATGCTGCTGCTCACTGCGCATGAGCGTTATAGGTATATTAGGGATATCAACATAGCCTCAATGTATATCGGCCAAATCAAGCTGCAACACTTCGGACATTGCGGCACCAGTACGATACGCGCATGCACCACTTCGTATTCCTCTGCAAAGAACGGTTAGCAGCTGCCAGAACGGGCATTTCAAGAAGCATCAAGCTGCTCCCCGCCTGTTGCCCCCATGTCCATCTCCGCACCGAACCCGGGGAAGACTATCATTTGCTGCTTGTAGAGAATTCATCTGTTGTAACTAGGCTGAGCAACAAAATTAAGGGAGAGCAGCTAGAAAAGAGCTTGGGGAGCAAAAACCTCTCGCAGCCAGCTTACGGCCTGCCATTATAAATCCGTAAAAAGGCGCTTTGCACGTAAATAAAAGCTGGCATGCAACCTGTTGCTACCTGCCTCAAGTTGTATCCCCAAACGCGCCCAAGGTGCAGCAGTACATACGCGCGAGGTACCTACATGCCAGTGCAGCTGCCGCTCTGCCCTTCACTGAGAGCCCCGTAGCGCCCAACCCATCGCCGGTCTTTGCGCCACCGCTCCAGTTAATCCCCAGTCGCAAGACTCTCACTTCTTCATACAGTAGCAATCGCCAAACCGCTGACTTTTTGCGGCCCCCCTTCAGAAGCGTGCGTGTCAAGGCACTGCGGTTTTTTCTTTTTCTCGTTTTCCTGCTTTCTTTTCCGATCATCATCCATTCGTTCACCGTCCATCCGCCTCTCTCGTTTCCCGCCATCGCCAGGTGTCGCGAATCGCAGCTGAGCTTCTCGCCGTCCATCGACTCTCGCTTCTCTCGCTCGCTCGCTTTTTTCCCCATTCCCTCGCTATCGGTCCGCATCGTCAAGTCAGCGCCCGTATTCTCGTATTCCCACATATCACGGAAACGCAGCAACACGATACCGTCGCAAGTTGTCTTGATTCACCTATTCGCCAACTTCGCGCTCGCTACCTGGCCTTTACTCGCGGATTTGCATGCTTCGATTGACACTTTGAAGATCGGGCTGTACCTCGGGTGTAGACAACATGAAGTCATTCTTTGGGCCGGGCGCCATCGCCGCCCTTTTAACGGCAGCAGATATCGCTGCTGCGCAACAGACGCCGTTTTCCATTTCCTCAACCGGTGAGCTTGATCTCTACATCCATGTCCCTCAATTTCTCCCTCTCCCTCTTGGCGAAACTCGTGGCTGACATAGGCGCCTCTTTTTCCTCCTTGATTTGGTACAGATGACATCAAGAAAACAGCATCCATCCTATCGTGGGATCTGCTTCAATACTACAAAGGAAATGAATCTGGCCAAACCCCAGGCCTTCTTCCCGGACCCCCTCCTGTTGGACCTTACTACTGGTGGGAAGCCGGTGCCATGTTTGGCACGCTGATCGATTACTGGTTCTTGACCGGCGACAGCACCTACAACGACCTTACCATAGCAGGAATCCAGTTCCAGACGGGAACCGACGACGATTTCCAGCCCCGTAACGAAACGCTCTCGCTAGGAAACGATGACCAAGGCTTTTGGGGCATGACGGCCATGTTGGCTGCCGAGGAAAACTTCCCCAACCCTCCTGAAGGGAGGCCCGGGTGGCTGGCCCTGGCCCAGGCAGTCTTCAACACTCAGGCCAGTCCCGACCGTCACGATGACACTTGTAACGGCGGTTTACGGTGGCAGATTCCTCCGACCAACAAAGGATACCCCTACAAGAACAGTAAGATACATGTTTGAGCTTGATTGAAGGTGGGGCGTAAATCATAACCGTAGCTGACTGATGCATCTGCAGGTATTGCCAATGGCTGTTTCTTCAATATCGGAGCACGTCTGGCCCGTTACACTGGCAACACGACCTATTCCGACTGGGCTGAGAAGACGTGGAACTGGTGGGCAGGCGTCGGCTTCTTGGATGCCGAAACATATGCCATCTACGATGGAGCTGATGTTGCGGTGAACTGCACCGACATCAACAAGGCCGAGTTTTCGTACAACAGCGCAGTCTGGCTTCTCGGAGCCGCATACATGTGGAATCATGTACGTTTCCCCCTGTCTTGATTCCAGCAGCTAGCGCATGTCTTGCTTTGCGCTTTCCGTTTTCCGCTTTCCGCTTTTCACTCCTCATTCCCAGGCTAACCCGTTGGACAGACCAAGAGCGACGTATGGAAAACCAGAGTCAACAAACTCGTCGATCACGGCCTCGAGACCTTCTTCCCCAAGGGCATTGCGTATGAGCCCACTTGTGAACCTTGGGGCACTTGCTCTACCGATATGTTGTCCTTCAAAGGCTATGTCCATCGATGGTACGCTACTACTACGCAGGTTGCTCCCTTTACGGCTGCAAAGATTCTTCCCGTGCTTAAGAAATCGGCGACGGCGGCCATTAAGCAATGCACGGGCGGCGCCTTGGGTCGCCAATGCGGCTTCAAGTGGGATTCGGGCAAGTATGATGGCGTCACTGGCGTGGGCCAAGAAATGAATGTCTTGGGCGCCGTTTCGTCCCTTCTCATCGGCGGCAGCAAGGGCCCAGTGACCAACAGCACCGGTGGCACGTCGCAGGGCAATCCCAACGCTGGCGCCAACCCGAACAGTTTCGAGATACCCGTGCAGCCAATCACGGCGGGCGACAAGGCTGGCGCTTCAATAGTCACCATCATTGTCGTCTGCTCCACCGTCTCTCTGCTCGGCTGGATGAGCCTTGGCGCGTAAGCTGGCCAAGTCTATTGCTTGACAGAAGAAAAGAGAAAAGAAAAAAAAAATACAATACAAATGGTCTTGAGCTTATGATGAAGTTCCATATCAGCCAAGCTTTGTAAGACACATGGTGTTTCGATTGGCTCTCTAGTGGCTGGACTGGAAGCACTTATAACGATTTCCTTACTATCACTCGGCGTTGGAATGCACTTTTACCAGGGATCCCTGTAACATTATCTCTGTTTTTGTTTAGTTCTCTTTTTTCTTTCACTCCCCTTTTGACTATGGTCCTCGAGACGGGAGCGGAAGTTGTCGTCTAGGATAATGACGAATATAGTAACTACACGCTAAGACAGTACTGTTGCTTTTAGTTTTTAACAGACGAAAAATTCTGATGAAGTCTTTGGTCTACCAGTAGAGGGCGATTTATCAGTTCGACAGCTGTGATTTGATTGAAGTATGCAAAACTTGTCTGGTGTGTAAGTCTATCACGTAACCGCGTATTTACATGATGATCGATGCACGCTGTCGCGGGCAAACTGCCGGGAGCCTACAGACAAGCGGCAAGATCCGATCACCAAAAGAAGGGAAGAAGAATCCGAAATCCGAAAGAAGAATGGAAGAATGGAAGAATGGAAGAATGCGACCAGAATAGCAGAAAGCCTGCTGCGGGCCTGTTATTCAAATTGGGGGAGCGAGGCATGTTGATCATTCGGGATCTCCATTAGGGAAAGCATATGCGTCATAGCACAGTTGGGAATCGGAGCTCGGAAGGCATGGCATTTGAGCATATGCGCGGATTAGTCACAGCTGGGATTCCCAAAATCGAGTAAAGACCGAGAGAAAAAGAAGTGATGCTACAATTGGGTGTTTTAGTCACTCAGCTAGACCATGCATGATGATCCGATCGGATCAGATCAGGTTCAGGCCATGCCGGTCAAAGGTCTCATGTCAAGTATGGACTGCGACTGAATGGTGCTGCAACGTTGACTGCAGCATACAAGCTTGTAAGTACAAAAATGCTATAATGCTAGTCCTAATGAGAATATTAAATCAAAAAGCGCAGATGGAAATGAAAGAAGACTACCTAATTACGTGTAATATGGCTGGATGAAGTAGCACAGCTCAGGGAGCTCCGGAGCTGAAAGCGATTCCCCCTGAATTGAGCTCTGCTTGTGGTTACTCAAGCGGCGTGGCAATGACGCAAGGGGCAGCTGAGGTGAGGAAGGAAAAAAAAAACTCAATTGCAGCGCGTGATGGGTTGGGCTCATTTTGATCTCGGCTTACATAAGTGGTTGTACCGTAACCTGCGAAATAACGTGCTCAAAGGCTCAATGCTGGTGAGATGCCTTGCCTTGCCTTTGCTGTGCCTGTAGCATCATTTGCCGGTCAAATGATCCCATGCTACGGTACATGTACGTACATAGTTTCATCGCGACTCTTGCCCCCTCTGCATCAAGTCTGTTTGGATTGCCCCTGAAAAGCTTCACCACGTTGCACCTCCAATAGCATCAGAAATCACGACTCCAGGCAGCACAATTGGACAATGAGAAAAAAATGCCACAACACGTGGAATCTTGCAATTAGCTCAGTCGCCACTGAAAGCAGAAAAACAAAAAGAGTCAGAAGTCCAGCTCGCAGCGTTACCCCTTCCGGCATTCTCATTACCTACAATAAACTCGCCTAGCAGGCGCTCCGAGGCCCGCGTGACGCACGCCATCGGTCACCAGAGGATTCTGCAAGCGGCCCCCCCCCTGGCCTTTGCTGGAAAAGCCGCTATAAGGCGCTGGAGAAATGCGAGTGCATCGCTGAGCTCCGGTCGTTACAGCGTCGGGTCTGGCCACTTGGTCCGCGCCACGCCATGGTAGCATGACGAACAGCTACAGCAGAGATACTTTGGACTCTCACTAGACTATGTACGGGAATTAAGTAGATGAGAAGTACACTAACAGCCTTAAATTTCGCGACTCGCTACGGGAGGGGCGCTGTCCACCTGAGGAGCTGAAAATCACTTCACTGGCTGCTAATTTCGTAAGCTTGAAGCAACCGTTGGTAGCCATTTTTCATTTTCGCCGTGGTTCCATCCAGGGCCCCATCCGAACCAGGCCACGTCCGGGCTTAGCGTTTTGCGGGGGAAAAATTGAAATTTGGTAAAAAAGAGAAACTATTACGGCATCCGGCGGCGTGCCATTGGGTGGAAGGCAGTGGATGCCGATGGATCTGATGGATCAGCAGGGAAGAAGAAGGAAAAAGAGAGCAGGAAAATCCCAAGCGGAGCCAGGGGCAACCGCAACCAGGAGCTATGGAGCAAGAAAAGAAAAAAGAAAAAAATCTTTTTTTTTTCTGTCTGGCCCTGGTTAGTTCGAAATTGGATCTTGGGGTCTGGTGACCCCAAGTTTGGCTGCAGCTGCTTGTGTGGCCAAGGTTTAAGTCAGGAGCTTCGTTTCGTATAAGACGGATCGTGAGCCGAGCTTTTTCACAGTCTGTGTTATTGCACGCATACCCACCACCTATAATACTGCTACTGCTCTTTGACTCCTTGAACCCTCGATTTGTCGAACCTATTCAACGCATTGAAGCTCAATTCAATACTTGCACCTACGCAAAACACCTAGTACGAGTCATCGTCAACTGCATATACCTACCACCTATAAATCATCTACGGCATCCATCTGCTACGAAACCTACCAAAACTCAAACAATCCAAACCACCGCCATCATGCCTTCCGGCTACATCTTCACCGAATCCGCCCCCTCACAGTCCTCCTACTACCGCTCCGGCCGTGGCGGCGCCGGCAACACATTCCGCACCACATCCTCAACCTCATCCTCATCCTCATCTGCGCCCTCAACCACCTTCACCCCCCGCCAGCTCCCCAACCAGCGCTTCTTCTCGGGCATCGGCGGCGCCGGCAACGTCCACCAGGCCGCCGAGCTGCAGCCCGCCATTCTGCGCTCGCTGGAAACTCCCGCCGACCGCAACCCGTCTGTGGGCTACGTCGGCCGTGGAGGTGCGGGCAACGTCTACCGCCGCAAGACAAGCGACGCCGGCAGCATGTCGAGCGCTGACAGCAACTCCAGCTCAGTGAGCGACAAGGCCAAGCTGTGGGCAACGCGAGTGGCCAGTTCTTTTGGACGCAAGTAGGAGCAAGACATACATCATTACTGCTACTGCATCGACTGCTGGACCGGCGAAACAGAGACATGGCGTTGAACTTGGGAATTGGGAATTGGGCACCTGGGAAGCGATACTACATACAACACACAACAATAATCTAAAAAAAGCAACAATACAAGACACCAATTTGGTGTTGATTGGGATTACGATTACGACCAGCGCACTGCATGCGGAGCAACTGCCATGCTGCCGTGTTTTACTATTACTATTACTACTATACCCGCCTGGCCTTGATTTAGGCTAAGCAAAGGAGAGGTGGACTGCATATCTGGGAATTGCGCATAGGAGATGAGCACGGATCGGCAGATGATCTCGAGAATAACAGGGGAAAAAGCTACTTAAGATGCATATATACCATACTTACATAGTTGACGAAGATCAATATTAAATTCTCCTCATTGATATACATAATATTTCTCCTATTCACTTCTTGGCGCTGATTTGAATGATTACGAGTACAAACTTGGCATCATACTCTCTCTCTGTCACTCATGGATTTGCCTTTCACGGTTCACAGAAAGGTGCGCTGTTCTTTTACTCCGCCTTCCAGTTGCTACACAACATGCGTCTTCAATCCAACATCTCCGCGGCGCTCTTGAACGGAGAGACACTTCGGTGTAGGACAGCACTGCAGCAATCATAAGACCATTAATAGAACGCAAACAAATGTAATTCCGAAAAATCACAACATCGTGTAGAGTACATTTCATCACTGATGCTATTTCTGGCAGCCAAGCGAAATTTCAATTCCAATTTCATTCTACTCTCGCAGAACAGAGCGCATGTACCCCGCTTATAGAAGCGAGCCTCCAAGACTAAGTAACCCCTCCTATTCCCCCCCAAACCCAATCAACCATAGCGTAAAAAAGGCCCTTGTCTCGTCCATTTCACCAACCAGGAGACAGGCATAGAAGACAATGAAAAAGGTTGCCAAAAAAAGAATGTGATTTCGCCCGGGCTCGAACCGGGGACCTTTTCGGTGGTGTCAACAGATGTTAACGAAATGTCATGACCAACTAGACCACGAAACCAGCTAATTTCTCCAAGCTTCACGATCGTAAGCTTGCGTTGCGGATCGGCGAGCCACAAGTCCCTTAGAAAGCTTTGACTTTTGCCATACACAAAACAGCCAAACACAGATAAGTCTCTTTTACCTCAACATCTCTTCCATCATCACCACATAGTCAGCCAGTCAACATTAGCATTCAACATTCAACATGTAACATACATTACATAAACGAGCTTCAACCCAACCCTCTCCACCAGTTGATCCGCAAAATCGGGGTATCATTAGGCTCTCTTGATCTATCAGATAAAAAGTCCTACACAACTCCCTCATCTAATGCCCGCTTGCTCCAATGTGTGTATAGTAAAAAAAAAAAAAAGTTTCCACCCCTTCCATCTCTGTATCATATAAACCAAGTCTTGATGTCTTTTTCATAAGAAGGAACAAAAGAAAAAGAAAAGAAGATTAGTCGTACACCGTCAGAACCTTCTAAAACCCCTCTTGGAAAATTTGTCATTTTTTTTGTTTTGTTTCTCTCCTTTTTTTCCTTCCCCATGCTGCTGAGTATCAAAGCAGCTTGTCGTCTTTGGAAAAAAAAAGAGTCATCAACTACGCGCACTTTCGTTTCAGAGTTAAGCAACCAGACATGCAAAAGACAACTTTCGCTCTTCCTCTATGCCAATACGCCAGCGTCCATTATCGTCATCAATCATGTGAATTTCGTGTGGATAATATCCGGATTCTCGTGCCAGTCATCAATGCTCACAAGCATCTATCCTATTGTTAGCCGGTGCAACAATGAAGCTCAAACCAGTCAAAAGGCCACTTACTTTACGGAATGTACTCAAGCCAGCGAGAATACTTCCTCCAATCCAAGTAGAATACTTGCGTTCCGGAGGTGCAAAAATCTTTATTCTCATGTCCTTGACTGCTAGCTTCTGCAGTTCCGTCAGGAGTCGGTCGCCAAAGCCCTTTGTCAGCGTGCTGCCTCCAGACAAGACAATATTGCTGTAGAGTGATTTTCGCAGATCCAAGTCAGTGCGGCTAATGGCATCAACCACAATCTGGTGCACACCAGGATACTCCTGGCCGATAATCTCAGGATCAAACAGAATCTCTGGCGCTCTAAATCGCTCGGCTCCAATCTGCCCAATTGTCAGTAAACAAACAAGATGAAACGCGCAAAAATAAAGCTCGCAGCCATTCTCTCACCTTCAGCTTGTGGCCGTCTGGCAAGACATATTCAGCGAATTTGCTCTCGTTCGGCTTCACGCCAATCCAGTCTCTCTCCTCCTTCTTCGGGTCATGCGCCACGTACGACACGCTCTCCTTGATCAGCCTGACCACTTCCTTTTCCGCACTTGTATGGAAGATGTAGCCGCTCTTGCGCAATAGTGTCTGCAGATACTCCGTCACATCTCGACCCGCAACGTCAATCCGCTGTATGCTGCTGGGCATCGCAAAGCCTTCGTACACGGGCACCGCATGCGACACGCCGTCGCCCGAGTCGAGAACAATGCCCGTTGTCCGGCCACTGGCATATAAGGATAATACGGCTTGGATAGACGTGTGCAAGGCGGGCACGTTGAAAGTTTCAAAGAGAATCTGCGCGGCCGTGTCGCGGTTGCTTCGAGGGTTCAGAGGAGGCTCCGTCAGCAATACAGGGTGCTGTTGTAGTGTCAGCGCGAAACCGCTCCTCTCATGTCATCGTCAACGCTCAAGCTGTTGCACAAACCTCCTCGCTCAGCGTCTTGAGTCCCTCGCCGTACACATATTCCCAGATCCTCTCCATGTCGTCCCAATCGGTAACGACGCCATGCTCCAGCGGGTAGTGGATCTTGAGAAGGCCCCTCAGTTCGTTGGAGGCCTTGTTTCCGATGAAGAGATCGCCCTCCAGCGCGCCGGCCAAGACTCTCAGGTGCTTCGGCCGGCCAACCCACGACGGGAAGAAGCATTTGGGCAAGTCTTCGCCCGCGAAACCGGCGCGAATCGTCCCCGAGCCGTTGTCTAGCACAATGGGGGCATTGTGCAGTATTTCTGTCATTTTCGCGTCTTGAGCCCAGGCTCGAACGATCCAGTCACGACTTGATCGTCCCGTCTATCCTCCGCAATCTCCTTCGTGTTGTCTCGCCCGCAGCTTTGCTTCGGCTGGCTGTTTCTCCTTACTATCTTTTGTTGTCTTTATCCAGCTCTCTCGTTCAGGGTCTCCACAGCATTGGGTCGGTGAGGGGCAAAGATGTCTCTCTTGTCGTCGGGTCGATTGGCAAAAATTCACAGGCGCACGAAG
This sequence comes from Trichoderma gamsii, assembly GCF_001481775.2. Classification (NCBI taxonomy): domain Eukaryota; kingdom Fungi; phylum Ascomycota; class Sordariomycetes; order Hypocreales; family Hypocreaceae; genus Trichoderma; species Trichoderma gamsii. The sequence continues at coordinate 466,850 of NW_020171361.1, forward strand.
CCGTCAGGTTGCAGGCCTTGCAGCTCAAAGGGACCATTCAGCGCCTTGTCCCTGCTCCAAAGTTGTGGTCGTGGGTGATTGGCGCTTCCAGCCGTCTAATCAAATCATCTCTCGCATGCACTTGGATGGAGCTCCCTCCTCAGCTATTCCAGCCACAGGCGCGCTGGCAGCTTCACTGCGTCCAGTGCGCAAGCCACAGCCGCATCACGTGGGGCCACCTCCCGGCTGTGGCGCCTCAGGCAGGAAAAGGCACCGTTAAAGTGGTTTCGCGTGGCTGCGCGTCTCCTCCACCACAGACCGCGTCGCCGACGTGACATCGATCCAAGCTTTCTTCAATCTGCCTCATGGCGAGGCCCGGAAAAGCTCTGCCCGACCCCGACGACCGACCATTGCGTCTGAACTGAAGCAGCCTCGACCGCCATCGCTCCTTGCCCTGCCGCCATTGGCTCTTGCTTGCCCCGATTTGCTGTTGTTTTGTTGATATTGTGCCGCATCTGCCATCGTCGAGATGGTCAAGGCCAATGCGGGCACCGGCATTTTCAGTGCCACGTACAGTGGAGTAAGAGGTCCCCCGTTGATGCGACGATGATTGTGCGGCCAGCGTTGGATAGTGGGATGCGTGCATAAAGGCAATGGATTGAATTGGAGAAGAGAAGACAAGGAAGAAAAAAACTGGAAGGCAGAAAAAGCACTGGCTCTATATGAATCCTTTATGATGGGCATTTGGCTACAAGGGGGGGAGAAGGAGAGAAAGAGAAGAAGATGCATTGGATAATCATGGGAGCTCGTCTTATCGCTGCTATTTCTGCTATTTCTGCTGCTACCCTATCCGCACGTCTTTTCATCGTCACATGCAAAACAAAGCTTGAAAGTGAATACATCAAATAAGCTAACACATTCTCTCTTTCAGATCCCTGTTTATGAATTCCAATTCGGCGGCGACCAGAAAGAACATGTCATGCGAAGGAGGCACGACGACTGGATCAACGCAACGCACATTCTCAAAGCCGCCGGCTTCGACAAACCAGCCCGAACGAGAATCCTAGAAAGGGATGTACAAAAGGATGTCCACGAGAAGATCCAGGGAGGATACGGCAAATACCAGGGAACATGGATTCCCCTCGAGGCCGGCGAGGCTCTCGCCCAGCGACACAGCATTTACGAAAAGATTCGGCCCATATTCGAGTTCGTACCCGGAAACGAGAGCCCTCCCCCCGCGCCCAGGCACGCAAGCAAGCCCAAAGCACCAAAATCCCGTCCTCCACCTCCAAAATGGAATTCGGGTAGGTCCAAGGTCGCTAGCCATGCGCCTCCTAGCGTTACTAACGCAGCTTCAGCTGTCATGCCCGTCGTCGAGGAGTATGAACACAGCGAGAGCGTCATGGCCGGCATCGAGGATGACACGCCAGACAATCTCACTGTAGCCTCAGCCTCTTACATGGCCGAAGATGATCGCTACGACATGGGTCACATGCCCACAGCGCACAGAAAGAGAAAGAGAGAAGAGCAGTTACAAGACCTCACAGAGCAGCAGCACGCCGTGTACGGGGACGAGCTTCTCGACTACTTCCTCCTTTCCAGAAATGAGCAGCCCGCAGTGAAGCCCGATCCCCCGCCAAACTTTCAGCCAAACTGGCTCATTGATGCTGAAAACCACACAGCTCTGCACTGGGCTTCCGCTATGGGCGACGTGGACGTGATCAAACAGCTCAAGAGATTCAATGCAGACGTTGCCGTTAGAAATATTCGTGGCGAGACGCCCTTTATGAGATCGGTCAACTTTACAAACTGCTACGACAAACAGACGTTCCCTTCCGTCATTAAGGAGCTCTTTGAGACGGTCGACGTCAGGGATAACCAAGGATGCACCGTCATCCACCACGCTGCCATTATGAAAAACGGACGAGTTTACAGCCCATCTTGCTCAAGATACTACCTAGACAACATACTCAACAAGCTGCAGGAGGTGTTTGAACCGAGTGCTTTCCAGCGGCTAATCGACATGCAAGACAGCGAAGGAAACACCGCCCTGCATCTCGCTGCACAGCGCAACGCGAGGAAATGCATCCGCGCTCTGCTGGGCCGCAATGCCTCGACAGACATTGCCAACCACGAGGGCGTCCGCGCAGAAGATCTCATCATGGAGCTCAACGCCTCCAAGAAAGACCGTGGGCCACAGCGGTCATCGTCTCCCTTTGCGCCAGACTCGCAGCGGCGCGCCACGTTTCGGGACGCCTTCTCGGGTGTGGGCGGCGACAAGGCGCGGAAGCTCCCTCTGACCTTCCAATCAGCGGCGGCCACGACGGTGCAGTCGCGCATATCCCCGCTCATTATGGAAAAGTTTCAGCTGCTCGCGAAAAGCTATGACGAGGAGTGGCACGAAAAGGACGTCGCCGAGGCAGAGGCCCGGCGCATACTCACAAACACCCAGGCTGAGCTGAATGCGGTGCGGCAGCAAATCACAGAGCTCGAAACCCAGCTTGAGGCCGACGACGTGGCCACCAAGGTGATGAACGAGGCTAATCTCGTGAGGCACAACGTCCTATCACTAATCACCCACCAGAACCGGCTGCATATCCATCAGGCGGTGGAAAACGAAATGAGCAAGCTAAACGGCGACGGCGGCAGCAGCAGCAGCAACCCCAACGGCAGCGCCAGCGGCAGCGGCATGCAGGACGACTCGTATGAGGAAAGGCTTACGCTCGCGCGCCAGCTGAGCCAAATGCTTATGGAGCAGCGGCAAGCGGAGACCGAGTACGTCGACGCCCTGAGCATGGTGGGCGTTGGTGACAAGATTGAAAAGTACCGGCGCCTACTGAAGCGCTGCCTGGACTCGCAGGACGGAGAAGTCCTGGACGCCAACCTTGACAGTCTGATTGACATGATGGAGGAGGAGCGCGAGGTACACGACCTGGACGGGTCAACGCCAGTAGGGGGCGACCCGATGGATTTTGCAGTGATGTGATTTTTCACTTCTTGTTGCTGCTATCGTTTTCATTTGCTGTTTTTTTCCCTTGTGTACTTCTTACAACAGCTTGAAGAAAAGAGCGAGCATGACTATGGGCGGGGAGTGGACAAGACGATGGCCCCAGATGACAGGACGCCCCCCTTTTCACTTGGGAAAACAACAGCTCTTCAAAGGAAGACTAAGGGCGAGGAGGAAAGGATGCACCACATCTCAAGCGCAAAATTTTCCCTTTTTCCATTTATCCCTTCCCATTTCTTTCCTCGGATAGATATCCCTGAGACGGAGTATTCCCGCCCCCTTCATTTTCATAAGATGTGATGACAGTCATCGCAGTCCACCCGGCTTACTCTTGTTTTCCCTGTTTATCGTCATCTCTCTCTCTATTTTTATTTCCCAGGGGAGGAATGGGTGTACGTGTATGTGTGTTTACGTGGTCGGCGAAGGAGAAGAGAGAGAAGACAGAAGAAGGAGGGAGGGGTAGCAGGCAAAAGCCCACTTGCTGCCTGACTACCTATCTACCCACCTTGAACAGTAGCAAGAACATTTTGATGAGATACGTTTTTTAGCGGGTTGGTGGTTAAATCTTCATGTCATGGAAGAGCACTATATAGCAGTTATTGAGCGGAACGCATATATCAAAGCTAGGGATGGCTCTTTGGCGGCGAATCTGGCGCTGGGGGGTTTAGCAATTTTACCAAACGTCTTTGCGTCGACGTTTGTTTCTCAGCTCTCTTTGCATTTTCTGTGCTTCATGCATCAGTCGTGTTGGGGCAATAAATCTATTAATATCATGATGAATCAGCTTCTTTATAAAAGTCAAAAATCATGGCGATTTCCATGCCACATGGCAAAACCCGTTTCTATTTTCTGTTAACACAATTACCACGCCCTGTTGCTAGAGAACCAAATTTAGGCGGATCTCGGCCCGGCATACTCGGCGCTGGAGACTGGTTTGTGGAGCCCGATTGCCCCGGGGTAGCATTACGGCGTGTCACTTATTGCGACCATGACGGGCTGCATGGAAATGGGCAGCCATGACGGTTTCGAATGGATAACGAATAGCGATATGCTGGTGCTGATGCTGTCAATATTTATGCATCAAGCGCTAATCCACAAGGTCTTGTCTTAGACGCATGGGTTGCCAGGTCCTGGCTTGGGGAACCAGCGGCCACCTCCGACCCGAATGGACCAACCCCCTCCGGAGACGGTGTCCGGGCGACTCGGTCCACATCCAACCAAATGGGTAGTTGCTTTTTTCTCTTTGGAGTCGGGTGAGATTAGGAAGTGAGAGGAGAATGACATTCCACGGGACATGCCCCACAGCACGGAAAAGAAAAAGAAAGTTCGAAGCCAATGGTCATCGTCACTGTGAGTCAGTCAGGTCAAAATAAAGATTCCATTACGATTAAAGGAGCAAGCTCCGAGCAGACTCCCTGCCCGAAGCGAGAGACCCGGCCAGCGGCTGGTTGGGTCCTCGGAGCGGTGGGACTGCGACTGAAGGATTACCGCTTCTGGAGGAGCTAAACCCACGGCGACTGGCTCAGACGGCCTGCATAGTATGGGCGTCAGGTGAGCAGCTGAGTCAGGGCGCCTATGCCAATACACCGTAAGATGGCGGAGATGACTGGCCAGGCATTAGACGCCGTCCTGCCGCTCTGTATAAGTTCGCTTAAGCGTAGGACCAGCTATTCGCTCCCCGACGCTGCTTCGACTGAACTGCATGCATAGAGGCCACGCCTGAGGCCATCTAGCGAGTCATGCCAGGTTAGGAGCGTGTATGTAATTCGGCCGCTGCCTCTCGTGTATGATGCAGCCCACGGAACAGATGGCTCATGGGTGCTAGAAAAGCTGTTCGGTGCAATTATAAATGCTAGCTCAAAGTGGCGCTTATTCCTTAAACCGCTCGGGAGGATGATGGCTGCTTTTGTACACCCTACGAGCTCTTCGGAGGGTTACGTACGAACTTGGTACATTAGCTAGGAAAATCCAATGACTATGCCGATATGCGGCCTAATGCGGTGAAACACCAGTCACGAGGCCTTGTCCAGGGTTCGGGTTTCGGTATCTGCGAGACGAAAAAATAGGTGCATGCCTATGAAACATAAATGGTAGCTAGACACCAGCGTAAAATATGAATGCTGGCTTGAAAGTCGTCATGCAGCATGACATCCGCCATTATGAAAATTGGGTGCAGAGCTATTGCAGCTGAACCATCGATAGATATCCGATAGCTTGCAGGTGTCCCCACCAAAATCTCAGACAAACACATACAGCTGGGTCAACACTACAAGCACTGAGCCCGAAATCATCTCCACACGAGAGCGTAACTTTTCATCTGTAGCCGCTTGGATGAGCCTCACCGTCAGAGTGGCAAAGAACAACTCACGTATGCTCGAGGTAGCACCGTATGATAGCTTAGAGGCGGATGCCTGTCGACCTGAAAATGGCTTCGGATGTGAAGTAATGGCTTCTCTGCCCCACGTAGACAACGAGGCAGGCCGACGTGGCATCCATCAATGGAGACTTGATATTGTTGGCGATTCATCGGTGGTTACACAGCATGGTGGAGAGCATCATGCGGGAGAGTCTGAAGGGCATGGGGAGGGTAAAGGGGGGGATTCGGTGCGGTGTACGGAGTACGTACATATGCCGTACTTGGCATCAAATGCTCCATGCCGCCGGAGACCGGGGCCACACGCAGGGCGACGTGTGTCTGGAGAGCCAAAGACCAAGGCGTCGTGATGGCTGCGCTGTGGGATCCGCCAACCCGTCTAGGGACCACGTTCAGATGTACGTTGTGGCCTGAACGGTGAGGAAATGCCCTCTGTTGCAGGCCGTGATTTGCTGCGTTGCCCATGTTAGCGCTGGCATCGAATGTGGCACCATTGCATGGCGCCTGTACATTCGATAGATGTCATCCCAGGAAAGCCCAGATCCAAGCAAATAGGCCATTTCCATCATGGAGATGCAGAGGTTAACGTGCTGACCAGCAGCGGGGGAGGGGTGCCCCGAGTGTGTAAGGCTGACGGAAACCCCCCCGATGATGTAGGCATATGTAACTGACGGGCGTAAACACCGTAGCTGCTGGGTACCTCGACGCCGGCTGCCATTAGCATCAAGTACAGCGGCCTAAGCTGACTTGCTGACACAGCATAACGAAGGACATATAGCAGACAGCAGAACGAGAACGAGACAATCGAGTCTCCGTGTTGCTCATCAATGGACCTCTTCGAGACTACGGCACGGTCAGACTTGGTGGGGAGGAGGAAACCCCAGGCTAGAGCCAGAACGTCCAAGTCAGAGTCGGATTGAAGCTGATCCAAGACACGATGCCCAAAAGCAGGTAGTAGCTTGCTGATGCCCGATCCATGGCCAGATTGCTGATAGTACTGGTAGTAGCACCAAGTACTGATACTGGCACGACTTTTGCGGTGCATCACATGTATCATGCTGGACGCAGCGTGTCCAGAGCAGCTCGGAGTCGCTCTATCACCTTGCACAAGCAGTACGGACGCATACGCCGTGGCATGCATATGCATGGCTAGCAGTGCTAGTGTGCAGTCGCGCATTTGAGCCGCAGCGGTCAGGCCTGCCAGGGTTCGTGCCACGACGAGCTGAAAACGAACATGAAGGCGTAAAAAGTCGAAGCGGTGTCTGGCCCATGAGCCGGAGAAATTTGGCGCCCCACGAGCAAATGATGCTGGACCAACCGCAGCGCTGCATTCGTTCGGGCGTAGCTGGTGCTGTGCTGCATAGCGTCCGATAGTTCAATAGTCGGAGCCTGGTTTTTTTTTCTTGGGTTTCTCAGATCGATCGGGGGAGCAACGATGCGCTTGTGCAGGTTGATTCGCCGAGAAGGTGAGGCTGAAGGAGATTGGACTGGCCACTGTGGAGGTGCAAGAATGGGATTGTGATTTTGAAAGAGAAGTGTGAGAACTAGACGACGACAAGGAGAAAGAAGAGGAGCAGCAGCAGCAGCAGCAGCAGCAGCAGCAGGCATCAGCTCCCTTGGACCTGCCCAGGCAGCAAAAGCCACCAAAGCGGAAGGCGCACTGCAGAGGCCCTGTAACTCCAGTCGCTGTGTTGGTCCGGCAGCGCTGAAGAGACGGCGTGTGGTGGCTCGTTTGGGGCCAGGTGTGCTGTGGAGATCGGCAGAGGCTGCTCGATGGGTGTTCTAGAAGCCCGCCACTGGCCACCTCAGGTCAGCTGGGCAAGTATCAATCAAATCAATGGCTATGACGAACGAGCACGGGCTGCATCCAGCATGATTCGCTACCGGTCTTCTGGGTTTGGGAGAACGCCTCTTTGGAGATTAGTTGCAAGTATCGACGTACTATTGGAGAGCTGCTTGAACAGAACTAATACCTAGGTACCTACGTACATACCTACTACTACTCTAGTAGTAGTAGTAGCGCGTATTGCCCTTCTCGTTCGGTCGTGTTGCTAGGGAATCGATTTGCGCATGTCTTACACACGGAAGAGAATGCGACTCGGGTACCTTGTTCGAGCAGCGCAGAGCACACCCTGTGGCCATAGCGTCGTTGCCGCAACATGCATCACTGATCCTGAGCGAAAAAAGGCCGGCTGAGAGACTTCAATAATCTGACGGACGCGGGAGTGGTCGCATGTGCTGGTGTTGCCAAGTACCTAGGTGGGTAGGCATTGCCATCTATCACATTGCTCCAACGCGAGCATGTCATGTATGATACGAGTGATATATGCAGAGGCAGGGTCCAAGCTCCACGACTACCCAATACGGCCCGAGAGCAGACTCGTGTTAGTGTACGAGGACCGAACAGTCAGTTGGACGAAATATCAAGAACGAATGCTCATACCAAGATTGAGTGTATAAGTGCTTGTCTGTCTACTGCTGATACAGACGCTACTGGATAATTCATACACGCCAGGTAATAAAAGCCGATACGACTGTCCATCTATCTTTAGCGACTGTCCATCTATCTTTAGCACTACTAATTATACTAGTATTAGATGCCTTTCTGCAAGTAGACTGCCGATGTGATATCGCGGCTTGCTGTATAAGGTACCCAGACATCAAAGACACACAACACCATACACTCCACAAATATATGCAGAATGATGCTGCTATATCCACCCATTATCTCCTCATGAATCAACCGCAACTGATGCACCCCTCGGCCCTCTTCCGTGCTCGTCGCATCCCAAAGACGGTAATGTCGGGGATGCAGCATCTCATCCACCCCCGTGACTGCATGCTGGCTGTATCTCTGTCCGGGCATTGGCCACGCAATTTACCCGCCACACCACATTCCGCACGATGGCCCGCGCGATTTCCCGCAGCAGCCTGGTTTTTTCAGCTGCCTTGGGCCACGCAAGTGACGCACCTTTAACTCTATTTGCTTCCAGAATCAATGCGCGACTGGCACAGGTCCCTGCCGCATTTTGACACCCGCCGTTTAGGTCCCAGTCTGTTGGTCAGGTACTTCCAGTAGGTGTAAGTCTGGACAAGCAATGTTGCAATCGACAATTAATGAGAGGAGAAGTTGCAAGTTTCATCTTCAGCCGCCCAGGCATATTAGCTAGCGTTTGTGGCGAGGTTTCGTATCCCCATACTCATCTCGTATATTGTTTTCTTCTTTCTTTGCTATCCTTCCAAGTTAGTTGAGGCACAGTAGTAGCTCCGCCGATCGCCAAATTGGGGCCGCCTTTTCAGCTGAGCAGGTCTCGTGCCTGGGCATGTAGCACCCATGTACATCTCCATAGCCCCCCGTCTCGGGCAGCAGCGATTGGAAGACCCCTTTGAGATGCTGGATACTTGCATTCTACTTGTTCAAGATCTTGTTAGCAAAAAAACTCACAAGCTAAAAGTCTATCGCTTGTGGTGCCACCCGGTGCAATTTTATTTCTGGTAGCCCATGACGGTAGCCCAGGACGCCACCAGATGCGCTGTGGCCAGTACACATACGCTTTTAGCAGCGCCTAGCTTGGTCAAGGCCAGCCACGCTCCCTTCAGTCTGGTGCTTCGTATGTAACAGGTCCCGTAAGCCGAACTGACTGACTGCTGGCAGCTCGTCAAGAAAGTAATCGTAGTCGACCCGGATTGGTAACGTATACGAGCCATGCGGCCGAAACCACCGCTGGGCCGGGTACAGGTACGGCGAGTACAAGAGCCACAGGGCTGACGGTACGCGGCAGGTACTTGATCGGGCCCGTAAGAGTACCGCTAACTTAGAGTTGGCGCGGTGCCGCCTGCCGTATCTCGTGCATAATGTGACTGTACCTGCACCCGTACACGATGGACGCCGGCGAGGTTCTGCTGCAGTACCGCTACCGTACCGCTACAGTACAACGCGGCTGCAAGGCAAGTGCCTCCGTAGGACTTTGCAGCACATCTGGAGGGGTGGCCCTTTCTCGCAGGTACGTCCCGCCCCCTCTTTTCTCTCTTCTCCTCATCTTCTGATCTTGTGCCCCAAACTGGCCAGCTTAGCTTTGACGGCAATCCATCGTCTTTTTTTTTGTCTTTGCTGACTGACTGACTGACGGACTGACTGGAGATGATGTCGCTGCTAGTGCCGGTGCAGCAATTATCCTGGCCGGCTGCCCGAATAGGCAGAGCCACAAACGCGCGCTGTGTACCGCCGCTTCTCCCACGGTTGCTTGGCTGCCACTCGATTCGATTCGCTCAAACAACGACCGGCCAAAGCCATCTGCCTGGGTCGGCCACATGGCCAGCCTCGGGCCAATCCAATGGGCGCCGCCAGCAGCCTGTGTCGCCAAGCGCAGAAGCCAGAGCGCGCCGGCCTCGCATCGAGGGCGTCTCGATAGGGCTCACCTCAGCTGAATCCCCCTCCTCGCTCAGTCGCCGGGTGCCAGCTCCCGCCGATTGCGGGCACCGCTAACACTAACACCACTCACCACCTCTGAGCAAATCGCCTCTGGCTCCCTGGATCTCGCTACCGAGCGAGCCATGCGCGGGGGGCTGGTGGCTCGCCAGACGGTACCGAAGGCGCTGCAGAGCCCCAGCAAGCTCCATGCCTGGCAACGGGGCTGCTGCCGGCGCGGGCGAGTCAGGAACGCCGTCAGGCCCTCGGGCTGCGTTCATGGCTGCTGAAAACAGGGATCTCTGTCGTGCCGCCAGGGCCTCGAAACACTCCCTTTGCTCGGGCCTTGCTGCTTTTGCGCCTAGCTGCTGGGTAAGCCGGCCAATGGCTATCAGACACCACCGCCTGGCTGGCTGCCCTTTGCTTGCTTTCTGGACTTTGCTGTCCCGTCCTGTCTTGTGCTGCTGCGCTGCTGCGCTGCCCGACACCCACTGCTGCAGGACACAGCCCATCCATCGAGCCCCCAACGAGGGATCAACCGCTTGGTGCGTCCCAAATTCCGCATCTCGACGGCGACCCGCCATCAATCTGTGCCGGCGCCGATACCCAGTAGCTGGAAGAGGGAGGGGCCAATGTGTGGAAATGGACATGCTACTGCTGTTACTAGTAGCAGCCATGCTCATACTCCATGCCTACCACCATCACTACAAGTATGCTAATGCTAATGCCATGCCATGCGAGGCAAATCACAAGCACTGACCCTCTGATGCCACACCCCCAGCTCGACGATGCTCCAGCTGCCATCAGCATCATGGCCCTGGAGAGCGGTGCTACTGTACATGAGTCTCCTGTTTCGTACATGGCGTTCGCTGCCCAAGACTGCTCTAGCCGTGCTACAGCCATACTGCCACCCCCCTCTGGCTCGGATGTTTCTCTCATGCTAGCTTCAATGGCTGAGAGGCTACTCCCGCTGTACTGCTGCTTCTTCAGACGACCAGCATGCGCTTCCCCGGTGGGATCTAGCGCGGTGAAAAGTATCTCGCTCGCCGCTTTGCCCCTCTGTTTGCAAAAAAAGAAGGAAAACAAGAGAAAAAGCCACACGCATATCGACACACCGTCTTCTGTCCCATCTCATTTTGAATTATATTAAGGTTCATCTCACCCCGACAAATATCTCGTCTTCTTCCCCTCTTCCCTTGTGGTTATCGTGTATCACTCTTAGTCTCTTACACTCTCTCTTACACACTCACTCTCTTCCGGCCAGCCGTTCCTCTCCGCCGCCAGCAGCGGAAAACGAGACTTACTTTGCAACTGAGTCGCGCATCCCCTTCCCTTGTCATAGGCAGCAGACGGCCCATCGATGTTGTGCCTGCTTCTTAGACCCTATTACGATACGAGACAGCCCAAAGGACTGCGTTCTGCAACCATAGCCACGCCTGGTTTTAGATAATTCGTCCGCTTAAATCGCCACATTTACGCATCAACCGGTGTCACTTCGGCTTGGCCCGTATTCAGCCTCCCGGGCCTCACTTGAAGGAGCGTCGTTGACAAACTCAATATCCGAGGCTGCCGACCTCGAAAACGTCCAGAACACCAGGCCTGACCATTGCCATTTTGGGACTGCTCTTGTCTGCCAGACTGCCCCACGGCAGCGCGCATCACCAGTAGCCGCCTCATCGTATATCGGCCTCCCTGCAAACGCCCTACCAGACGCCGTAGGGCAGAAGAGTGCCGTCTGACCGCAGGAATAGTGCGACTTGGCAGGGACCCCGGCTGACGGCGCCAGGCCAAATTTCCATAAGCAGTCACCTCCATTTCACCATGCCCGCAACCACTCGTGGAGGCCTACCCGGCGCCGACTACAATTACTTGAAAGCCCAGCCGCCCGCTTGGGATTCGGTTCGAACTGGACTATCCATCTTTGCCCTGTTTGTCATTGCACGCTATTGTGTGCAGAAGACTTACCGATGGCTTAGACCAGCTGCGAGGCGTAACACCACTGCACCGTCCTCCCCCACTTACAACCTGCTGCGGCAAAGACAGTACCAGCCACACCTGGGTCCGATGGATGATGAAAAGAGGATTCAAGGGGTCAACGACCAACTACAGGAGGATGTGAATCCGGCCACGACAGCGGCGACGACTACGACGACCATGACAACGACGACTTCTCCCATTGATCGGCACCCGCATTGGAGAAGCACCGGTGGTACCATGCCTGGGCCCTTCATCTCCCGGCTGCCTCCCGCGCCACCTTTGACTCCGCCGGAGCTGAGCACAGCCGTCTTCACGTTGGACGAGCAGTCGCCCAGCAGCCAGAGCTTCATTCACCAGCCCAACCCCGACTACATGTCCTCGACATCTACCACTGCTCTTCACACGGACGGCCCCGATTCTGCCTCCATCCCCCGGCGTCGATCCTACACTAAGACGTTCCCCATTAGCGTCTCCGTGTCTCACTCTCCTCCCTCGCAATCGCCCAAGGCTGAATCCCTTGATTCAGCCTTTCCGCCCAGCTCCTACCCCCCGTCGACTGGGTTGTTACCGCCTGCGCCTCCCTCCGGTCTGGACATGGACGCGGATGATTACAGCCATGGCCATGGCCACCGGAACGTTGACTTACAAGGCGAGATCATCTCCGTCCTCGATCGCGAAGGAGCTGGCTGGACTCGCCATACACGCGTTTACGGTGGCGGAGCTTGTTTAGCTTGTGCCGCCAGCGGCGGAGGTTTCTACGGAGCCAATGTTACCCCAGAAGAGATGCGATAATGAAGCGCAAGATGGCTAAGGGGGTCCGCCTGTGGAAGGAGAGAGAAAGCCCAATCGTTCCAAAAATAGGGGGGGGGACCATATCCCGTGTGCGCATCGTCATGGCTTCGGCCGGACCAAATCGGCATTCGCTAATATTGTTGCGGGTTTTTCTTTTCTCTTGCTTTCTTCCATGTTGCTATCGAAGTTGTTCGCTTAGAAGATTCGAAAATAGCGCCGCCAAGGGGGAAAGGCAGATGGCTGCATCATCTTACGCATGAAAGCGAGTCATGAGGCGCAGCATGATCATTTTTTCTTGTCCTATTTCTTCTTGTAGTATGTCTTTTTACATGGGTGGCGCATCGCTGCATTTCTTTGTTTACAGACTTTGTTTATTTCTCAACTTTTTTTTTTTTTTGCCTTCTCTTCTTTATTTCCTGTCTTCGGTAGATGGCTGGCCATGTCATTATCTTTGATTTGCATGTTCCCCTCCCTCCGCTGTTATTTATTCCTCATGTTCAAAAGCTTTTACTAAGCTGTACTGTAATATGGAGTCAAAATTCTGTTTTATTGGAATGTTAAAAAGAAAAAAATGAGCTGTGGTTGGGAATCAGGGACTTTTTTTTGTATTCCTTTTCCACCCCTTCTCTCTCTCTCTCTCTATCCCAACTCTTGTTCTACAGCTTATTAGGGTTACGAATATTATGACGATACGATGAATGCTTTTCTTTTTCTGCCTTTATTTACTATTCATATCAATAAACAATCTTACTGGACAGCTTCTTTCAGCTTCTTTACTTCTAATGGCGATGCTTACCTGGGGACTTACTATATGAGACTAATCATCGCCGGAGGACTAGATTGCTTCGGGTCTAATGTACGAAAGCTGTACCTATTTCCCGGTCCAATGTTTTCACTATGCAAGATGAAAGATGAAAAATGAAAGCCGATAGTCTTCCCCTTCTCACTTCCCACCCTCTTCCCTCGGTTGAACGGTTGAAGGCTGCAGCAGATAATAAACTAGCAAATTCTTTTCTTTTAGTTTATTGTTCCTAATCAATAACCTTATTGGTTACCTTTTCTGTACGCCCTCTAGTGAACAAGAGCTGCGTTGTAAGAGGGCTCGTTTCAAGGAACGCACCTACAATGTGACAGATGGTAAATGTGGAAGATTAGTGTTTATGACGATGGGCTAGTATTTACCAATGTGAGTAAGCGGGCACCTTCAATCCACCACATCGCCTTGGTATGGGGCAACCTATAGTTTTGTCCAAGCGCTCCGGCGACTCGAATTATTCTCATGGTCCCCTTTTGGCAACTGCCCAGGTCTTGTGAGCCTCCCTTGCCCAGCCTCTCGCCCTGATTAGGGAAAAGCATGTCATCTCAATCACAAAAGGGAATTAAGAAACGGACATTATGAGGCTCTGAGGGCCTCGCGCAGCAGGAAAGTGACCAACAAGGGATAACACTACAAAGATTTGTCATATTTCGCTCGGAGACGAGGTGGGCGAGGCTCCCGAACGAGCTACCCCTTGCTAGCTAGGTCGCTGATACTCATCCCCGGCGACTTTTCGAACGGTTGGTTATTGACAGCTCTAGTTCTAGGACTAGTCGTCTGCTTACTTTTTTATCGCTAATTCGTGAGGGAGGTGGCTAATGATTAGTGTACGAACGATTAAAACAAACCATGCCTCCAAGTATACGACAATAGCTGGGAAGACAGAAGAGAGACTGACATGGACAAGGACATGGATCTGTGCTGAGCTGAGTCGAGTGGTGAGTAATAGTCCTCGTATATGTTGATTCAGTCATTATTCGGATGGATGATTTCCGAGCCATTGAATAAAAGAGAAAAGGAAATCTTCTTCTTCTTCTGTCATCTTGAGCTACGTTAGCTCCATACGAATTACCAAATACGCAAGATGGGAAGTCGACAAGGGTGACTGGGATGAATGACATGCCTCCTAGGCAGAAGCAACGTCTCAAAGCCCGAAGAAGCAGCAGTATCCTTGACCAAACACGCGAAATGGGTAGCAGCACAGGGCTGAAATGGGGCACTTCATGTCGGAGAAATGGTCCGGATGACTGGAGATGTTGCTAGCTTATCTTGTCCTGTGTAAGGAAAGCCATTTTTTTTCTCTCACGTTTTCACAATCCATAGAGCAGTAGTGGCGTGAGTTATGACAGGATTTTGGGCACACTAACAAAAAGAAGGCGTTGGGTTGCTTCTAGCTTCTGATAAGCACCATATTTTGCACATGAAAGCCTTGAGAGACAGACTAGGTAGAAAAGTAAGAAGACTGCTACTTCTCGTGTTGCTGCTGTCGTGGAACAGCACTTAGTACTGTCTGCCTGGGAAGGGCTTTTTTACGGTTCTGACGTGAGCGCGTGTCAAAACCTGGTCAGCACCCCGGCTTTCGTTGGAAAGACAAACCTCGGGGCGGACTTATGCATATGCATTTGGAGCCGGATTACCAGCAGGTCGATGGGCATAAAGCTAATCTGCATCCTCATACTTGTCTTTCCAAAAGTGGAAGTATGAAATGTTCCCAAGAGAACAAATAGCTTCTGGATCAAAGCTTGCTGTTGACATGCGGAGGAGAAAATATTGACCAAGGACCCGGAAAAAAAGAAAGAAAGGGAAATGGAAGCGCCAGCGAGATCCACCCCTTGCCAGGGTCAGATTCCAAGAAACTGTTAGTAGCTGTAGGACATGGTATTTTATGCGAGTTGGTGTTTTAGTGTGTCCCTAAGCCTGGCTAGGCATATGTAATCTTCTTTGTTATTTGCTGGTGACATCCATACAAGTCGAGCGGCGTGTATGTTTGTCACATACTTGTATGGATCGTTTTCAATATTAAAGGGTCTCATTAGGATTTCTTGTTACGTGGTTATTAGCAAAAGCAGTGGAAGATGAAGATGGGCCACTCACATGAAGCTGAATGCAGGTATTCCATAGCATGAACAGGGAACCGCAGATTGAGTAATCTCAAACTACACATCGTGTCCAAAGTCAGCTCTGTTCTTCAAAATTGGCTAATGCTTTGCTCCGTATAGTGGAAATGATTGATCACCAAAGATACGCAGCAGCATGAGTCAAAGAGGCTTCTCATAGCCCAGTCTTGCACCCCAGCTTCCAGGGCTGGAAGCCAAGGAAGCCACCGAACAACAGGCGAGGCCTGTGTGTTTTTCTAACCAGGATGATCCGTGTTGACGCAAGTCAGACGACGCCGTCTTCGGTTCTCATCGCGGGAGTGAGCATTACCGATGGCCGCGCAAGGATGAACGCATACCTGCTAGTGCTTTGCGATCAGTGATCCATGGTTTTCCGCTAATGCAAGCCTTTAGGTCTCCAGGAAGGAGTCCCGCTTGAGCAGGAAAGCGATGGAGCATATCTAGTTTATGCGGAGAGCCCAACTTACAGACATGGACGTATGAACCATCTCGATGTCTTGTCTGCTATTGACAAAACCCTCTCTCAGTCAACTTGGTCAAAACGGGCCAGGCTCTCATCCCTGGAATACTGATCATCGTCTCCCACAAGAAGCAAGGATCAGGGAATCAACCAACAACCACCCCTAATGCAGTTTGTCCGAGTTGTCCGCATTCCCGTAAGCACTGCTGCAGCAGAGCGAATGGGCGACTTGACGTTCTATCCACCTACTAGGACTTTCATGGCTTTGCAACGCGGGATATAACTATGTCGCGAGGGCACAGTCTCTCAAAGGATGTGGCCTAATATGTTTCCACAAAGAAAAACCGGGATGTATATCCTTGCTTTCGATTTCAGAATTCTGCATGGCATGCCTTGGATATGGAGTCGAGATACAGTCAGATATTCGCTCAGAATGCCCCCTTTCCCCGTGCTGTAGCCGCTGTTTGTCGTAGATGGCATTCTTCTCGCTTATGCTTGTCATGAAGGGGTGTGAATAGTTCTGGCCATGATCCTTTCAGCTTGTCCTAGAACGATCGCTGTGTTTAACGTTAAACGGACACATGTTCCGCTCGGAGGAGCCTCTCCTAGAGGCACACTTGATGGCAGTAATGACACCACCACAAAACCACATGTCGGCGGGCGGGTAAGCGAGATAACCGCTTTGATATTACGCCCCCATCTTCCACGAGCGTAGATTATAATGGGTTAAATACCATTGCTGGCTCTCCAGCGTCAGCCTCTGGTTATCTCATCGTCGAGAGTCGCATGACGAGCAGCTACCTTGCGAGTCGCTACACTCTGGGAAGTGTGATTTCAAGAAACTTATCGTCGATATCGTCCTAGGCTTGTCCCTGCCCCTGTAGAGCATGGTCTCACCACCTGTATGTTGGCGATAATTTTCCCTCCAGGTATAACACAATGTTCCAGCGTTTGTGCACTGCTTGCTGCCACTCCGCACCGGAGGAATGCCCTTGGTTTTAGCCCAAGTTGCATAAAGTTGTCGGCATTTGGAGTCCGCTTTGTAGAGATCAGGCGGATATAAGGCCATCGGGAAAGTTCCCCAAAGGCGGATAACTCTTGTTAGCTGTCGAGTTGCGCGCGCAGAAGCAATTAGCATCTGCAAGATGAGTGGAGCGCATGCCTGGTTGTAGGCCACAAGAAGCATCCCTCAGCACCATCTCTTGCCGAGGCGAAGAAATAGCTCACAAAATACCTAGCAGGGCTCTTCGAGGCGTTTATCTGGACCGTTCAGGCGGCTGTTTCCGACGTAGGATGCGTTGTGCTGTTTGTTTGCTTCATCGTAGTGCGGCGGATAGGATAGGATCAGCGACTGCAAGCGACCGTGTGGCGATGCCCAGCTCATGATTCTGCGCACAGTAGCATACCTGTGGGATTTGATAGGACCGGCGATGATGACTCGGTGGCTATTTCGATGGCATGAGATGCTCTGCATCTGCTGAAGAGAGACAAAGGTTCTTTTTTTCCTGGTCGTGTAGAAAAGACTATACGAACGCTCTTTCGATATCGGGAAGGAGCATCTGTCCGGCTGAATTCGCGGGCTTGGGAAAGACGTCTCGCTTAATTGCATGAATAAGCAAGATGCATCTAAACTTCAATTATCACGATGCTGCGCAGCTCTTCTTGGATCAATCGCTTGAACGGGCATAATTTTGTAGAATGTTCTAGAATTATTTTGTTTAGATATTTGGATAGGATAGCGTAAACATATTAACTCTGCCGCCCTGTATAATAACCATATCAAATCACATGGCATCTAGGTTAAGCGAACGATCTTGTAGATGAGCAACAACAAAGCGGAAGTCCTTTAACCCAAGATGCCAGAAACAAGGATAAAGCCTTAATTAAGACGAGTTTCAATGATATGAGGTGATTGGTACTAAACTGTGGGATTTTTGTCGTTCTGGGGGATTTCTTGGAGTTAACTCTGTTTACTGGTCCACATTCAACAATTGTCTGAGGACATATACTCAAATAGCAGAAGGAAAACACAAAACACAGCAGCAATTTCCCATTACTAAATGAAGACTGCTTGATAGAATCAATTCAGCAGCATATGTGATGTTACGCTAAAAGGTTGAGATGCTCGATGCGATTTGCATCATCGGTAGCTCTCTTATAGAGACCTATCTAATTAGACTCATAGTACGCAATCCGTTATATGCACGTGGTTATAACGGTTTTTGTCTCCTGACTAGTCATATATTAGCTACATTTTATCTTATATATCTTCATGATAATTCATGGCTTTAGCTATTGACGCGTTATTTGCGTGCTGTCTCTTCGATACCTGTTTCGAATAAAACCATGAGGCAGATACTCTTTTCGCGCTTGTCAATAATTTTGCTACAAAGTGATAACACAATTGTGTAACTATACCAAAATTATGACTGTATCCCCAGGCATTCTGTTTGACCTATAAAACAAGAAGCTTCCTAAAAGCTGGGGTATCATGCGTGCGAGCAACTGCGGCCAAAAGTTCTTAATAACGGGATATTCTGCTGAAAAAGATTTCATCAAGTATGAAGTTCCAAGAATGGATAGTCTTTACAAATTCATAGTTTATAGCTCTCTGGATGAGCAATTGGTGAAGTAGCGACCAGAAGCACATTTCGACTTCTAGGCTACTAGTATCTTGCAGTGGTCACTTACCTATACCTCTCTGGCCTGTCGAAGCAACTGTACCACAATTAGGCGGGGGAACAAATTCTTGCGCTTTTCCCACCAGAAAAGGTATTTCCGCGCTTTACAAAACTTCTATCTTTATGAGTACATCTATTACGGTCGTGGGTCCCCTTGCTCTGTTGTCCATGTACAGACTGGACATACTACTATAAGTGCTTGCCAAATATGAACAACAAGCTACCTAAGACGACTCAATAAATGTGACCGAAGTCGACAGCTCTTCGCACTTTATTTGCCTACCTAACTGTATGATGGATCATCTAGCTTCAAGGTCTGCGCCAATCGCGCTGATGATGAAACAAATGGATCAGTGTGCACCATGGCAGCAAAGTCTATTCCTCAAGTCACATTGCACTCGCTATTGGCGAAATTAGAAGATACTGATCTGTTAACTAATTCAAAGAAAGACTAGACGATATTGACTTGGATAAAGCAAGTTTGGGCTTTCCATATCTTGTTCATGGCAAGCAGTTCATGCTGCTACATGTAGCTGTCTTTACAAAGTAACTTCAGTCTCATGGTAACAATATTAGAATGTAAGTTGGGCCGATACCTTAGTTACTTCAACAATATGTATGACTGCTATATCATAATCTACAAAATTAACTTCATCGCAATGCTTACAGTCTCGCAAGAAGGGATTTAACCATTTCTTGAAACCCAACTTGAAAGCGTTTGTTTCTCTTCGCATTGCTTAAAGAGCTCTTTTGTAGTGAGACTTTCATTCACTGTAGATATAATCTGTACCCACAGGTTTAAACAACATATTCCGATTCTTCAAATTGTTTTTCTCCGCTCATACGGCTCTTATTGTTAATCGCTAGCGGTGCTTCTCTTGTTCTGACCGCAAAAGATTTCTACTTAGGGATAGTCCTGGGGAGAGGTAGCATTTTACGTAGACAGGTGAAACTGTGGGTGGAACTAGGGAATGTATATACCGGCACACACTTCGGCAAGAGAAGTGGTCACTTCACTTGGTCGAGTGGTCTATACAACAGAAATAACATTTTCTTGGGGAAGTAACGTTAGCTGCCGGCTCTTCTAGCGAGCCGTCTTTAATACTTGCCCAAAGACAAGCATGTCTTATAATACATACACCATTGTCTAATGCAATTGAACAACATAGGCCTATATGGCCATATAGGTATGTCGGCACAAGAGGAAAATCCATCAACACTACGAGAGGTATCGAGAAAGGACACCCATGAGAACTCCATACTACGCTATTACATCGTGGTTGATCACGCCTACATCCACAAGCAATTAGCATCACCTTCCCCGCGCCTGAATACCGCTTATACAATACCCCGGTCACCACTCAATCACGATCCCGCGATGCTCTCTGCCCACCGCAGGCACAGACGGTGATGGTGCTGGATGCCGCGGTCTGATTGGCTGTTGGCTAGGCTGGGCTCTGCCGTTAAGCGCCGGCAGGTCAGCCACGCACTTGCATGCATGCTGCGGATGGTGCCTGTAACTGTACCTGTACCTGGACCTGGACATGCTGCATCGCGGCTGTGGTGGCCCACCGATGAGTGCTTGGTGCAGATACGGGCGATGATATGCAGCACAGCCCGTGGCATTGACTATGGCCTTTTGGCGACCCAGACCGAGTCGGCGCTGGTGCGGGCATGGCTGTAATCTTGGAAACGGGAGGTCCTAGAATGAAAGAACAATACCTACTCTGGATGTCTTCGTCGTATGAGTCGATGGCATTCAATGACACGTCGCATGCGGCGCCATGGAGCAAGCTGCGCAGGGAATCACGGGCCATGCCCCATGCTGGTTTCGATGAGAGGCCAGACTAGAAGAGACCAGACCGACCAGACCAGACCAGACCGTGGAGCTGTAGACAGAGGCCGGGATGAAACAGGCTCGATCTGCTGCCTGCACGGAGCCATTGCGAAACGACCTGCCCATGCGGAAGACTCCACCGACGTTGCTATATACAGTAGGTAGGCGGCCGATATACTTTTCGGTAGTGGCGCATATTAAACTCTGAGTATGCTCGAGGAAAACAAAGGATCGCCTTGCCACTAAAACAAACCGAGACGCGAAATTGGCTATGGGGTGCTTGCGTGCATTCTGCATGCCTGCTAATGCATATCAGCAGCCACTGGCGCTGCGGTTAATTAGCGACGAGCGTCAAAAATGGAGTTGAGGGCATGCGGCATGCATTCCTGCGAGTAGGTACACCGTGCTGCCGATTACCAGTCAACCAGTTGTGCAACTGCAGAACGCACCTGGGCAGTAACATGAGTCTGGATGAGAAACAGACGCTCTGCAGGTCGTAGGTCAAGTGAATGCATTTCTGCTTGATCTTGCATGTAGTCAGTATCCATGTTTGCTACCTAGGCACAGTAGTAGAGCAGGAGAGAGATGCCCCCGTACTGTATTCGTCAGTGGGCCGCGTCTCCCCTCGTCTCGTCATTGATGGATGGGACTGTTTCGTATGGGATGGGTGATCTCGTTTGAGAAGGCCTGTCAGCCTTTCGAGAGCCCCCGAAATTGACTGATGCCTGCTTGTACGAGTACAGCTAGAATGCCAGGTTGCCCAGCACCAGGACTAGCAGCATCGTGTACTGCTACCACCACGGCCCCTTTGCTCCTGCAAGAGGCAATCAGGCAGAGCAAGGCTGCGGCAAACCTCGAAGAAGCCCCGGCTTGGCGACAGGCATAGCATTAAGATTTCAATAGTCTCGTCGCAGCCTGCACGAGCCTGGAGCAGAGACATGCGCGCGAGGGGACTCGGGGCATGTTTCAGGACAGATACGCACGCAGGGCCAACATTTGGATGACTGTACTTGTAAGATATGGCTGTTCATCGTGGCCAAAGCGAGGCTGACGAGCCAGCCAGGAAAGCGAAATTTAGATGAGCGTTCTATTCTGGTGGTACCTCCCACTGGTACGTGTCCATTGCGCTGGTCTGCCGTGTGATGGGCTAGCAGGGCGACATGAAACACGGGAGGCACTGCTGCGTGGAGTCGACGATCTGGATGGGGACTGGCATGGCCTTCAGGGGGACCCATGTTCTAATTGTAGAAGCATGGGAGCAGAATGCAGGTGTTGCGGTAGCACTCTGGACGGAGCAGCCATTGATGGATGCAAAGACGATGCGCGCTGGCTCTCGATGCGGAACCAGCCGTACCTTGAAGACGACCAGCATCTGATAGCAGTGCCCGTGTGAAACCATTCGCAGCTGAGTCTAGAGCATCCTAGACGCAAGACTTGATCTGGTCTGGCCCGACCCGGATTCCTGGACGGAAAAGCAAAAGCCAACGCCAGCCGTAGCAAACTAGGCGCGCTACCGGCAAAAGACGAGAAGCGTTCGTGCAGAGGACTCGACGGGAGCCAAACAACTGGGCCCCGCCAATCCTCGAGTCGTTGGACTAGGGATTCTTACGGCGGTGGTCGACATCGTGGCTGTTCCTGATTGACTGGAGATTATTAGTCCAGTGCTTGTACAAGAAAAACGCCCTTTTTTTTATTTCTGCGCCTCACGTGCCGGTTTGGTGGACTTTGCGATGATGACGATGACACTGAAGCCGCTGATGATGATGCTGACGATGCGTAGAGGGCGTTCCCGTCGTCGCCGTATTTGTTCTTCTTGCTTCTCTTCCTCGGTCGGCCAAGCAGAGTAAATGACTCTTGCGGCACGAATTGGTAATGCGAAGCTCCCGCCTCGGGCGAAGCGGAGAACCAGAGCGAAAGAAGCAGAGATGCGTTGCTTGAGGGTGTCGTCATGTACGAGGTCCCAGTGCAGCGTGCGCTGTGATTGGCTAGGGACCGGCGCGAGCGACAGAAGTTGGTGTGCTGGTACCGGTACTTTCCCCTGAGCGCTGAGGGAGGAATCCCCGCTGCAGGGAGAGAGTGTTCAATGTTGCTATTTTGCGAGGAGAGAGAGTTGAGCAGGGGTTGGGCAGCCATCGGGCTTCTGCGGAGGGGGTCTGTCTGTCTGTCTGTCTAAGGTAGTCAGTTGGAGAGGAGTAGAGCAGAGCAAAGCAGGTACCGGCTACCTGCTTGCGCGTCGAGAATATGGGGCTGCTCCATCTTGGGCGCTTGTCACGCGGCAAGTTGCGAGTTGCTAGAGACTGGAGGGAACAGCAAGGCCTGACACATGGCGCATTCGGCGTGGCCCGAGCTGGGTGTCGTTTTATTCTTGTTTTATTTGTGTTTGTCCTCGTCTGGTGCCTATTGATCGCATTGATGTAAAAGTAGGCACTTGTAAGCTACAGGTGCAATTGCCGGGGTACAGTATGGGCAAAAGAGCACATGGAGCTCCCGAGCCCTGGCGTTTCCATCGCCCCGCAAGAGGCTCCAAGCGTGTTCAAGTACAGGTACTGCCCGTACACTGCTACTAGTACCATCTGGGAATCTGCTGAGAATCGAATCCCTCGGGCCTCCTCGCCGCCCTGATTGGCCACACGCCAGCGTCCTGCGGCTTCTGACTTGCGCCATCCAGCAGCCATCCCAGCAGCCAAACAGCAGCCAAACAGCGCCTCTAGTTCCTGGCAGGTGCTGCAGCCGCTGCTCATTGGCCGCCATGCCGCAGCCTCGCCCCGCCCAGCCTCTGCGCCGCGGCCTGTGACTGGCGGTGGGCTTCGCGCTGCTGCCCCCTCCACCGCTAGCAGCGCCCTCGCCCAGCTGTCAGTGGCCTGTCACGGCGCCCTGGGCTTCTGCCTCTCGCCCATTGTCGCTGCTCAGGGGTCTGGTCCCCTAGGTCCACCTGCGGTTTTAGGGCCCTCAGCGCACCCTCCTCCACCGTCGCCTCCTGTCTAGCGCGTTTTCCCGCTGGGCTCCTCATTTTGCCTCTCCCTCCGGCCACCTGCAATTAATTCTACGCCACCAGCTCTTTTTTTTTTTTCTCTTCTTTTTTCTCTCTCTCTCCAATCTTCTCCTCTCCACCCTTCCTCCACCTCCGTCCGTCTTTGTCCCATCACCATTTACACCGCCTCTTATTATTTTCTCCTCTCTCTTCTCCCTTCAGTGGCCTCTTCTTGCCTCGCCTTATTTTCAATCTCTTCGCTTTTCGAGTCTCGTCTTTTTTTCGTTGCGGATTCGCCTCTACTCGCCCTTCATTCACCGCTGCGCGTATATCGCTTCAATCTCGCACAACGGGACTTTTCGGCTCGTGGAATAAAGAATAAAAAAGACTTCAACCAAAAAAGGATTAAAAAAAGATTTCGACAACTCCCCAGGGACAAAGAGGACAGTTTAAGGAGACCGACAGCAATTTTTTATGGAAAGCGCATTCACTTGTGACCGCCGTTAATCGACTGTAATTATTCTTCGACCGCTCCTTGCTTTCGTCAAGACCGCATCGCTCCAGCATATCTCATTCGACCGATCGTTGATAACGCAGCATTTGGGACGCCGCAAAGCTTGTTTTGTCGTTTCACTACAAGGAAATACACGGACCGCCCAAGACCTTTGTCGCGCTTCTCGAAGACCGCCTAGCTGGAACCTTGGACACGTTAAACACGAGTTTTTACTTTCGTGCCTTTTTGCCGCCACCATCGCGAAAATCGCACGCGCCCCCTTTTCCGTTTTAGCCTTTTCAACCTCAAGCATCACCTGCTTGGGTTTTAACCTTGACGGAAAGCTCAACTCTATTGCAGCCCATCTCTTGGCGCGTCGCTTACTCGTTATTAACTCGTCACTTCCCTTTGCAAAAAAATCTGCTTTGCTTTGGAACCATCCTTCATTTGATTTCCAAACAATCTTTTTCCTCTCCTTGCATCACGCCGATTTAATTTTCGCCCTCCGTCGTTTGATGCTCGGAGATTTCTTCTGCTTCTTGTGAACATACTACAATTTCTTGGATTTTCGACCTTTTTCTTCATTTCTCCTCGGCTTTTCTCGTCCTTTTGAACTGTCTTTGCTCGACGGTTCATTCTTCGTCAGCCTTCGATTCAAAGCATCGCTTCCGCATTTTATCAAATCTCGATTCTACCGCATATTAGACTTCTAATCTCTTTCGCACCGCATTAGACATTTGAATCTGTTGATTCGGCTCGTCCGCAACGCCCGATTCTTCGTCACATCACCTCATTTTCAAGCACCATTTTCCTTTTCTTTTTCTGAGCCATGGACGCAGGCAGTCTCGCTCAGATGTCTTCCAACTTTGTTTCTCCCGGTGGCCTGGCCTCGCGCCGCGGCAGCCAGAACATCAAGCCGCTCTCTTTTGATACCATTAAGCAGGGCAACAAAAACCAGGACGGCGGCATTCCAACTCCCCGTACCAGCCGCTCTCATCTGCTTGCGGGCCTGAGAACGGCCCCCAAGTCTGCTGCGGCGGCTTCCTTTGGTCCCATGTCGCCCACTGGTGCCGATGGTCCTATGCAGCAATTCGCTCGGAACGGATACGGCTATGGGCAGGGTAATGTTTACAACCCTCCCCTGACCGCTTTCCCTCAATATGGCCAGCAACATCAGCAGCAGCAGCAGCAACAGCAGCAGCAGCATCACTATGCCAATCAAGTGGGACAGCAGTACACGGTTGACCAAGTACTCGCTCCTCCCCAGCTGTCCATGGATGAGCAGCTGCAAGAGCAGATGGATCCCAACCTCTATGCCCAGCTTGTCGCTACAAACATGTATCTTGCCCAGCAGCAGCAGAGACTTCAGCAGCAGCTCAGGAGCGTCCAGGCCGCAGCCCAGCAATTCCAGCAACTCAACCTCGGCAACAACCAGCTTGCTCAGCAGCAAGCCGCCGCTTTCTACGAGCAGCAGCAACATCTCGCCGCACAGGCCGCCGCCGCTCAAGGCCAACAAGTCTACTACGATTCCGCTACCGGCCAATACTACGTCGATACCTCGGCCGCCAAGGCTGTTTCTTCCATTAGCGTTGAGCAGCAGCCCATGACTCCCGGCTTCAACAACTTCCAGCAGCAAATGCAGATGATGCAGCAGCAGTCTCGCCAGCAGCAGCAGGGCACCCCTCGTGTCCAGGTTTCGCCGCCTCCTGAGGGCCAGCAGGGCTCGTTCCGTGGCGCCTCACCCCCACGCCGCTTCGATTCTCCTACCGAGGTCACTCCTCTTCCTCCACCATCTGCCAACGCCTTCCGACGCGGACATAAGAAGTCATCCTCTCTCGCCGTTAACAGCGTGCTGGCAGCCGCCGCCGCAGCAGCAGGGGACGCTGGCAAGTCTCCTGCGCCCAAGACGGCCACCTTCCCCACCCCTGCCACTGGTGGATATGGCCCTGGTCAGGCTCGGGCTGGTGAGCATCCAATCCGTCAACCTCGCGGGCCACCTTCCATGGACGAGCTGAAAGCGAAACCCACGGCCAAATACGAGGGCAGCAAGAACTTTGCTACTCGCACCCGACGATCGGCCGTCCACAACCTTGTTCGTGCTGGTCTGGAGCGCCGCAAAGGATCTGGCAGCTCCAGCGGCAGCATGAGCCCCGTCTCCGAGACGGCTGAAGAGTCAGCGACGCCCATCACTGACAACGAGTCTGACTCTGGACGTAGTGGCTCAGGCAGCTTAGCTGGTGAGGTGGAATGCCGTACTTCGCGAGCCTCTGCTGCTGGCGGCTGGGGCGCTATCGGCTCAGACCGACCTAGCTCGCGGCAAAAGGTCCGCGGCAGCGTTGACAGCAACTCTGGCTCTGAGAGCGACAGCAACTCGTTTGCCGATGTTTTCAAGAATGGTGCTCTGCGAGCATCCAAATCACAGGAGGCTGCAGATGGTCAGCGCAAGGCCCCCAGACTGGTTCTGACCAGCGTTGAGAAGCGTAAGATGGCTTCTGTGGCATAAACAAAAGCTCAAGTCGCATGTGTTTTTATACCTTATTCTTCTTTGCCTTTCTCATTATTATAATTCTTATGACTTGACGCTCCCGGACTCTACTTTTTGACATGACCCTTTGGACCTGCGAATTGCATTTATACATCGACCACAATGTCGATCTCGACAGCTTTTCGCCTCTGCTATTATTCTTCATTTTCTTTCTACAACAAAGGCAGCCTCGCATGGATGAATGCGTGCTTAATGTGCGTGAGGCCAAGTCATGGTCATACTCTTATCAATGATTATTTTATAATTCACTTCTCGACTGTCCTTTAAAACACGGATTTTCTTTTTTTTTTTTCTTCTCTCCGAACCGGACCAAGGGGGCGATTGCCCAGGGAACAGTTTTGTTTTATGGTGACAAGTTGAAAACTTATACGACTAGTGAAAGACGACAATATCAAAGAGGGCGGGAGACACAAACAAACTGCTACCTCCTCGAGGGTAGACCCCTAAGCGCGCGAGCCGAGAGGACGCAAGACTCATCCAGCGGGCCTGGCATGGCAGACATCACGAAAACGTGCACCCCTTGGTATTCTTTCTTTACGCATCTTTGTTGCTCTGTTTACTCGAGCGCGTATGGTTTTTGACTTGTCACACAGGACTGGATTGACTAGGATGGAGGGAGCTCTAGGGTTGGGACATGGGTAGTGATAAGCTTTTACAGATAAGCACATGAATATAAGTTGATGGGCCAAAACAGACTCGTGCTTTGATGTGATGCTAAAGCGATGAATTGTATATGTATATATACCTGCTTTTGTAATTGTATGAATTGATCAACATAGAGTAGCCATGCAAATAAAGAAAGTCAACAAAGATCAAAAGCCAATCCTTTTCAAGTCTATCCCTCCTCTCTCTCTCCTGGTTAATTTCTAAGCCAAAAAAAAAAAAAAAAAAGAGCCATCAAAAAACTCTTCTCTTCTCTATAACACTTGATCATGATTTAAGTGTAATTACATCTGCTTTTTCTTTTACTCTTTGTCTTTCCCTCTTCCGTCCTTCCCTTCCTTCCTTTTATACCTCATTATCGTTGCTTTCATTGATTTTGAAAAAAGGAAAAAAAAAACATATTATATCGTTAATAGATGCTTAGTCGTTTCTTAGTCATTCATTTGTATATTCTGTTGACTAGTGAATCTCTCTCTCTCTTTTCGTAATGTTCGTTTGAATTTGGAATAAGTATTCGTCTTATCGACTTGCTTGTCTCATGACTTCAATCGACGACGAAGACGTTTTATGCCTCGCCTTTGGCGTCGAAATCATTCCCACGCTGTTATTGCTGCTATTCGGCCGAGGTCCGCTCTCGCCTCTGCTGCTCAAGTTGCTCTCGCTGCGGACTACCATTGGGGCCATGAATTCTCCTCTGAGCATCCCTGCGCTGCTGCGGCCCTGGATGCTCGCTGCTAGAGGCGTTCGCGGAAGTCTACTCTTCACTGCTGGCACGTAACCGCCGGAGCTGCTGCCACCGCTACTGGCCGCTGAGCTCGAGTCGTTGCTAACGCGCCGAGGAAAGTTTGTAGGCCCTTCTCGGCTGTGAGGTCGATATACGACGTTCTCTCGGTCGAGTGCTCCTGAGCGCCGAGGACTGGCAGCGACTTCGATGTAGGCATTGCTTGCTATGCTGCCTCTGCTCCTGTGCGTTGGTGTCTGAGGAGTCATGGACATTGGGGACTGCATGCCCACCGGGGTGTAGTTTGTGTTGTGCCGTGATCCGCGCCTGGAAGAGGATAAGTTGACCGACGTGGAAGACGCCATTCCCTGGTTCATCATCATGACCGGGGGCGGGTATGAAGAGTGCGACTTGACCAGCTCTGAAGCAAGATTGCGAACAAGCACCGCGGAATCCTTCTCTGCCAAGATCTGGATCGAGTCCATGAGAGACCGCATCTGGGCGCTGTTGAGTGTCCTGGCGCCGTCTCCGCTACCGAGAAACCCTGGCTCACAGACGTCCATAATGGCACGCACAAGACGCAGCAAGTTTAGCCGCACCACCGCCTTCTTATGCCCCAGCCGCTGGGTAATTCCGGCAAACATTTCGGGCTTTGCTAGTGATACCGTCAGTCCCGGGCTCAGTCGAAGAAGCTTCAGCAGCGGTTCTAAAAGGTTAAAGTCAAATGCGTTGAGCCTATTAGTGCCAAAGCAAGAGACGATGGCTCGCGAGAAGTTGTTGTCCATCAGGTGGCTCTCCACGTTGGCCGTTTCCTCCTGCAGCCACACCAAGATGGCGTCCAGCGCAGTGACCTGCCAGTACTGGTCAGACAATAGGGAGACATAGAAATCGAGGCCCTTGTTTTGCCAAAGGTACCGTCGTCCCTTTGATCCGGAGTGGGCCATGTCGCAGAGAATCGGCAGGGCAAATTCCTTCGGCGGCCGGTCTGTCTTCATGATCCGTAGCAACAGCGGGATGATGCCTCCAACAGCTGCGTCTTCCTGCCTTTCTTTGCTTAGCCGGCAGAGGTTGAACATCGTGTTGAGAACCTGATTAGAGATCTCGCGGAGGTGTTTGTGATTCTTCTTCATGCTGTAGCTTAACAGGTCGATGAGGAAGTCAATGGCATCAGCGGAGTGCAGTGATTCGATGGTGGTTGAGAGCATGGAAAGATTCTTGATGAACCTGAGCATGGTGATCTGGTGGATCGGCGTCATTCGTCGGAGATCTTTGAGGACGCTCTTCAGCACCTGTCGATCTGCCACCACCTCCTTGACGTAATTCTCAGCCTGGCTGAAGAGGTAAAAGATATTCACAATACGCCCTTCAATAAGCTCACTGAACTCATCCTCCCCTTCTTCGTCGAGAACTCGGTGTAGAACAAGCGCTAGCGGGTAAAGAATTTTGCTTCTCGAGAAGATTCTGCAAAAGTCATTTTTGGGAGTTGGCCCTTGTAGCTCAAACACATTCCAAATGCCGTTTACACCGATAAGCACAAGATCTCGAGAGCTATCGTAATCTTCGTCTAGGAATTCGACAAGAACGTTCAAACCACCTGCTGAAACAAACATCTGTAGCGTCAAAGTCGAGGTCTGATACATCTGGCGGACAAATGCGGCTGCTTCAAGACGAATCTCGTTGGAATACTGGCGGGCAGCAAATTTCGTGATGATGGGTATGCCACCAACGAAACACAGATTCTCTTGAATTTCAACATCGTCGAGGATAATCTATATATTTCCAGATTAGAAAGGAGAAAGCTCATGTCTTGTATATCCAAAGGGAAGCCTTTACCGTATTGACAAGTCGAAGCAAATGGTAAATCAGGTGATGTTTGCTCTTCACTGTACAAGGCTCTAGAATTTCCAAAAGAGGAAGCAATCCGTGAGCGGTGATGATTAAATTTTTCGCATCTGGATTTTCCCAGAGTAGATTCAGCTAGGTTCTCTCGATTAGCTTCAAACTCAAAGCGCTCGCCACCTTGATACGACTTACTAATTCGACAGCAAGATCTGCCAAATACTCCTCGCCTTCTGTCATTTTCAAAAGGCCAACCATTTCTTCCACTTTCTCTGCGAGACGCGCATGTCTGTCTCGCGCAATCTTTGCGTCCATGTCCATCTCATCCCACCCTGGATCCATGGACGCAAAGGGGTCATCTTCGTCGTCTTCATCGCCCAGCCAAGAGTTTCCTGAGATCCTTGACATGAGCATAAGGCCGGCTTCTTCGGATCCTCGTTCGCTTTCTTCTTTTTCAGCTATTGATTCTTCGGGCCCGAATATGTCAGAAAAGTCCTCGTCATCATCTTCGGCGAACTTCTGGATCTCGATAGACGAGCGAGTGCGTCTCATGGGACGATCGGGGAGAACTGACGGCCTCGAAGGGCCCTTTTTTCTTACACTCCCGTCTATTGTCTGCATTGACCGGGGCAAGCTAGTGAGGTCAGATGGATGGAAGAGCTGAGGTGCATCAGGTTGGCGAAGACCCTGAAAGAAAGCATTGCAATATCAGCATGACTGTCACATCAAATTTGTGAAAGATTAAGGGAAAAAAGTAAATGCAACAATATAGGAGCCTCACCTTTCGGACCGCTTGATGAACCTTCTGGTCAAACACACTATCGTCATCAGAGAAGAGATCAGAGTAGTCTTCAGAGCTTTGTTCTCGGAACATGGCGCCAGGGCGAGGGGGCAGCTCGAATTTGTTCCCAAAGTGTGATTTCGGAGGCGATTTCGCTTTAGATAGGTTGGGTGAAACTACTGCCGGATCCATGCTCGATTTGGATCGTTGATGCAGCATTTTTGGTGGCGATGGAAGCTTCGGTGCTATGGCTTTCCTTGACATTGGTCGAATTGTCTGCTCTTGTGCTTCGATGTAGGCCTGCTGATTCGGTCCCTTTATCGTCATCATATCGCCTTCAAAATCTTCGTCGTAGTTATTTTCACTCCGGAGATCATTGACCGACGCAAAGGCCTTGAGTTTGTCAGCAGAAAGAAGGCCTCCAAAATTGTCCTGTGGCCTCAGATGCGGTAGCTGCAAAGCACTGGGAGATATTGCCGTCGCAAAGTCGTCATCCCAGTTGTCATCATCTGAGTTACAATGTCAGCTTTAACCGTTATGGGCAAGCATCATTCAATTGAGAATGCTGGCGTACCTAACTCAGCCAGCTTGAAGGCACTTGCACCCGCACCCGCACCCGCGCTCAGCCTGGGCTTGGCGAGGCTCAGGCGGCCCTTGGGCGTTCCACCAGAATACCGAGACAAGCCATCGGAGCCGGTGGATACACGAAGTGAGGTTCCCGAAGAATTAAGCGCTCTGTTCCACTGCTTGACCTCCTCGACGGCCTCATTGAAGTTGGCCGGTGGCTTCGAGACCGGCGCATCAGTGCGGCGGCATCCTACGATCCAGGCATGCCTTAGTAACTTGCGAGCTGACACTCTGAGGTTGGGATCCTTCTGAAAGCACTGCATGAGAAAGTCTCGGGCTGCCTATTTGTCCAAGTCAGTATTTCGTATGATATCTAGCATTCTACCTTTCAACAGAGAAGGGTATTATCCTCAAGACGCACAGCTGATATACCCTCGGGCAATGGAGGGTGATCGTCATTGACAATGGCAAACAGTGCCGGCATAGCTGCCAAGTTGTGATAAGGCGGCCTGCCCTGAAGAAGCTCGATAACGGTACAGCCAACGCTCCAGATGTCCGAAGCGGAGCTGGCTCCCGAAAGCTGAATAATCTCGGGGGCCATCCAGTACGGGGTGCCTACGACTTGCGCCTCCTTATCCTGGCCACCAGCCAGTGTGCTAGTCGAGACCCCAAAGTCGGCAAGCTTGACCGTTCCGTCCTTGGTGGTGAGGATGTTGGCGCCCTTGATGTCACGGTGGATGACACCCTGGTCGTGTAGATAGTGAAGGCCCTGGAGAACCTGGGTCATGTAGACACCGACCAGATTCTCAGGGAACTTGCCGTACTCTCTGCATATTGAGTGTAGGGAGCCATTCTCGCAATATCTGCAGAAATGATGACGTCAGTCGTAATTCATATCCAAGTAGAGCTGCTGGTTTCGAATTGCCTACTCTAAAATGATGTTGAGACAGTCGGCAGTCTTGGCGAAACCGATGTACTTGACGATGTTGTCATGCTTCACGTGGTTAGCTTCTCTCAGTCAGCTCTACTTAGGGGGTTTCTCTTACCAAAAGGTTCTTGAGCAGATCAATTTCGCTCTGGCAGACACACAATTAGTATCGCCCACATGTCTGGTGAGATGTGCAGATATGAAGAAGTTGTATAGGAAGGTATCCAGATCCTGTCATGCCGCCATGGACTCACCTCCATCATCCGCAATTCGCTCTTTGGCAGATCCGTCAGCTTGATCTGCTTGATAGCAACAGCCTCTCCAGTGCCCCAGTTGAACGCCTTGTACACCGACCCAAAGGCTCCCTTTCCGATACATTCGCCCAGACGCTGTCTTTCCGGTCAGCAAACTCTCCAAGTTTCAGCAAAAAAAGCATTCTCTCATTTCGCCACCACTGCTGATTCGAATTGGCATCTATGCGTCAAGGGTCGGCACATACATAGTCCTTCAGCCCTGGGTCCTGCATCGCTGCGTTCTCCCTTGCCCTCTCTTTGCGTGACGGTGTAGACTGGGTTGAGGATCTCTCTCTCGGGGTCCCTCCGGCGAACCGCCCATTGCTAGCGGGATATATGTTCTCTGCCGGCATCTCGCTCGCTGTGTCGTTCTGCCACTCGTCTTATCTTGCTGAAGCTTGCAAGGATCGCAGGTCGACGACGTCCGCTGTAGTTTTTCCCCCCTCCTCTCGTTGATCTGCGCAGCCTTGCAAAACTCTCTGCCTCGGCGGCAGGCAAAATCGTAGCGAATGGCGAGTTGGAAGAAAAAAGATCCGCAGGGGAGTCGATGGCATGCCCGCCGATGGGTCTGTAGCTTCGTGTATCGCTCGCATTCGCCCGAATTATTTCAGAGGGTGGGCGGCATTCATCGAAAAGGCGGCGGCGGGGGAGAATCGCTGCGACAGGGAAGAGGCTCACGCATGGAGGCCGGCGAGGAAGAGAGAGAAGGAAAAAATATGAAGAGAGCAGGACAAGGAGATGAAGATGAAAGGAGGAGGAGAAAGAGACGAGAGCGCGGACTGGATCTGCCCGAGAGCGCGTGCCGTCGAGTTGCGGTCCCCAATTCCGGTGCTCTGGACGAGAGCTGTGGAGTTGGTTTTGGGTACCTACGGGGGAGCTCTTGTAGATAGCTGCCGCCTAATAAGGGCCTGTGGCGGGTGCCCTGAGCCTTGATAGTGGCCGGTGCAGCGTCGACCTTGCTGATACAGCTGGCGCAGCGCCCTGAAAAGGGCACATCCGCACCAGACTTCTTACACGAGGGAACATCATCAAGATGGCAGCAGTCTAAATAACATTGAACCCCACACGGTCCCAATTAGCCCTCGAACAGCCACCGCTAGAACCATCCATCGTTGAGCAGAGTTTACACTTGAGTTTATACTTATGGATCCCATGAGCTTGCTAGAATCTGATATGTTACCTACAAATGATGCCTCTATACCCTTCTGAGGCCATCCAATGCCCCCCCTTGGCCTCTTGCTTGCAAATCATGGATGCGCAGGAATGGCTAATCGGATCTCAAAGTTTCCGCCTAGGCATATTAACCAAACCTTAGAGCCCAAATAGTATTGACTGCTGCGAGCATCACAAGATTGGTTTACGTAATTATGTGTAGAGTAGAGAATATTACACGCTTATAAGTAAACACACTCGGGAATAATAGAAAATCACTTGTGAAACATATGGGAGACAACGAACCAAAACAAACGATATGGATCTTTATTTATTAATTGTATGCCTTGAGTGCGAGGGGCTTCTTTGAGCCCGCGATATAAATAAATAATGCCAACATCACCACATTTTTCAAAACGCTTTCCTTTCCCGCTGTCTCCCCTAATTCGTTCCATTATCATAGTCATACATGTCATTTCCGCATTGTGAATATCAACATCCCAATCTGCTGTTGTTATACTCTCTTCCATGCTAATGTTAAAAGAGAGGAAAATAAGAATGTAAAAAGAAAAAGCTGGTGAATGAATAACAATCAAGCAAACCAACGAATAACCAAGCCAATAAGTCAGCCATGGACCGATGAATGAAATTTCAGCAGCCATGCGAATGCATCTACGCTCTCCAAAAGCACACTGCTTTACTTGCGAACGAGGGTGATGCGTGGTGGATGAGAATCTCAGTTTGACCCCTCTCGAGGCAGTGTTCGATTCAGGCCGGCCCCAGCCCACCATTCGTCTGGGATATCTTCTCTCGCTGCGAGACTCCTCACGATTCGCTGCATGCCTAACCATTCTTCATCTCCTGTATGAGTGCTTGGTCCACTTCCAGAGGATTCATCACGGATTAGTCGGAGCCGATCAAGTCGTCTTTCGTCCTCTGACCCGGTTTGGCCAAATAATAGTTGGGAATAATGATTTGCTAGAACATCGCCCGAGGGCCCCGAAGATTGAGTTTGCTGGGAACGTGGCCCGTCCGACGGCCCATCCAAGTTGTACTCGGGAACTAATTGGCGGATTCGTCGGTGGGCGTGACGAATGCCACGATATCCAGGGTACCCAAAATAGGTATCCTCGTCGTCGGAATTTTCGTGGCCGGATTCGCACGCAGGGTCCATAGTCCCGTCAGGCAGTTCTGGAGCGGAGGGGGGAGGATTGGAAGGGCCTGCACCTTGGGTGGCCGCCGCAGATACAAACGAAGAGCCTGCGCTGGGCGGCTGTGGATCAGGCGTCAGCGTTGAGCGCAATGTATCCCAACCCTCCGGGCTCAGGCTTCTGTCGCGGTCTCCCAGACCATCTACCGGTTGAGTGCGCGAATGACGCTCATCAGGCTGGGAGCGCCTAGATAGCAAGGCTCGATACATTCGTGACTGGTTTCTGCGAAGAGATCTGTATCTGTCCAAAGTGGACACGTCGTCGAGGGACGTTGAGGGTTCAAAAGGTATCCTCTCCAGTTCTCCGTCAAGGAGACGAAATGGGGGAAGGCGGTTGCTGGGGATAAAGCTACCAGGGATTACCGAGCCAATCGATGGGGGGAGGGGGCTGCGGCTGCGCCTGGGATTGCTTATCACGGCGGCCTGCGTTTGTGATTGTTAGCAGTCTATCGACGTTGAAAAGGCGACTGGAGAGCAGCTTACGATGCGCGCATGCCTAGGCCGCAGTCGAGGGTCAGAACTCCACCACCCAATCTCGCCTTCCTGGCCGCCTTCTTCCGCTCTCCCCGATGTATCGACGCCGTGCCAAGTACCACCATAGAGGGAGCTCATCTGTTCCTCCAGGCCGTCCCTCTGCCGTTCGCCCCCAGAGGTCACATCTCTCAGCGCCTCGCGCCCGGGAGCAGAAACCGGCAGGTCGGAAATGCGTCGTCTCCTAGGATGCCGTCGATCGCGCCTTTCCACGTATGTTGAGCGCCTGATGCCGGAGCGAGCAAGAGAAAGCGCATCATGCTTTGGCTGTTTGGCAGGTAGATCGGTCTCAACAGGCGCAACGAAGAGTCTGTCATGGCGGCAGATTGATTAGTCGAGATAACTGCGACGCTGGGGACGAGATGGAAGAGGCAAAGTACATCGGGCAACGTGAATGCAGGGAATTCGCTGCGCAGCCGAAGATCTAGTCGACGAGGCGGCCAGATGCTCGACACGAAGAAGGCGCGCTGCGATGGCAAGTCAAGGATGCGACCGCTGCGCCTGATACGCGGTCGGCCGCAGGCAGAAGAGGCAGAAGACGAGGAGCGCACGCAGGGGCAGCCATTGGCCCCATCAGTGGCTTGGAAAAGTAAAACTCACGGGAGACCCATGGCGTACGCGGGTATCTGCAGATGCGATACAAAGGGGCGATAACCGAGAGGCCAAAGAAAACAAAAATTTTGATGGATTGACGGCGGCGCCTCTCCAGTTGGCGCGACGACCCCAGTAGCGATGACGATGGGCGTGCAGGGGCAGATGTTCCCGGCAGCGCGTTTTCTGCGACAGAGACGAGAAATCAATCAAGTCCTGGGCGCAGACGAGATTGAAGGTGGAATAGATGAAGAGCGAGCGACGGATGGCTTGATGGAACAAAGAGTGAAGGCGGTTGTAGAAGAAGTGAATGGGGAGAAAAGGCTGAATCAACGCGGGAGAGGCTGAAAGCGACTTCTGGGGGTTCCGGGGCCTATTGTTGGAGAGATGCGCTGCATTGGGACAGTAGATGGGGGGCGAGGCGCTAGAGGCGCTGCTGGCTAGGGGACGCCGAGCAGCAAACTTTTTGATGCGCACGCGCAAGCCACACTTTCGTTTCCATGCAAACTATCAGCTGTGGCTGGTGCTTGCATGTGCTGATCGCATTGTAGTGGGCTGTGGAGATGGTGTGAGATTTCGTGTTAGATTTTGAGATTTTGAGATTCTGCTTTGCTTCCAAACTCACCACCTCGCCTCGTATCTCTCCTCCTCCGTCTCCTCCTCGGCGAGGCGCGCAACCTGCTCTTCTATATGGCGCTCTCCGCCTAACGACACCGGCTCTATCTCTGAAAAGCTACAGCTGGCCTCGTGGAATGTCTCCCCCATGCCATCTGCCAAAGAGGTTAATCGAGCGCTGGCTCGCATAAGAGCCGTCATGCCGGCCGAGAAAAAGGTGGCATCGGCCAACCGCAACATCCGCCTCGGCCTGGAGCGCATCGGCCACGTCGTGCCAAAGGAGCAGGGCTGGCTGGGAGTCCATGTCGGCGGCACCAATGGCAAAGGCTCGGTCTGCAATCTTATCTCGGGGCTCTTCAGGCTGTCCGGCATTAGCCATGGCATGTACACGTCGCCGGCCATGCCCGAGAGGCACAATGGCGTCACCATCAACGGCCTGTACGTCAATCGCCGCATGTACGAGATGGAGGTGAAGCACATCGAGGACAAGTTCAGGAGGGTTGCGTCTGGTTGGCGATTTGCCGCCGGAGAGGATCCTGGCAACCTGACGCCGTTTGAGTTGGAAACGGCAGCAGCCTTTCGGGTCTTTGATAAGATGCATGTCAATTACGGAGTGGTTGAAGTGGGCATGGGCGGCGCCACAGATGCCACCAATATCATGAGGCAGAAATCAGTTACGGTCATCACAAAGATCGATCTGGACCACCAGGAATACCTCGGCAACACCATTGAAGAAATCGCAAAGGTCAAGGCTGGCATCATGCGGCCCGGCGTGCCCTGCATTGTTGACCATACCAATCCCAGCTCAGTCATGAAAGTTCTTCGTCAGCACGCAAATAGTATAGGTACTCAGATCAGCCCATCATGGAAGGGAGAGCCTCTGCTGGCCAACCTTGATACTGAGCGGTTCAAGCTGGAGGACTACGAGAAACAGAATCTTCTCTGCGCTACGCTTGCCTTCCGTCACCTATTCCCGAATTACGAAGTCGACGTTAACAAGCTGCTGGCTATGGAACCGTTTCCCTCTGGGCGAAAAGAGCAAGTTCGAGTGACTGGCCTCACCGGTGGAAGTCGCGAAAAGCCTATCCTCGTGGATGGCGCTCACAATCTGCTCGGCGCCGAAGCGTTGGCCTCTTACGTGCAGCATCAAGTTCGCCAAGGTGATGAACCGATTTCGTGGGTCATGGGCTTATCGGCTAGCAAATCCAAACCTTTTGCACAGGTCATCTCTACCTTGGTACAGCCTCAGGATAACTTTGCTTTTGTTGAATATCTCCCTGGTCCCAATGAGCCGCCCCCGGCCCCTGTTGAACTCGGCCGTGAGATTGGAAAGTCCATTGTCAGCCATGAATCTCAGCTATACGATGGTGATTCACGGATTGCTTCGGGCGTGCAATGGGCTTGCGAAAAAGCTGGAGAGGGTCCCGTCATAGTTACGGGAAGCTTATACATGATTAGGAATTTTTACAACCTGGATGGCGTTGAGCCAAGGAGAAAGACCAAGACGAGGCGGCCTGGAGCCGCACAGCTTTGGCACTACATCCAGCTATCGCAAAAGAGGCCGCTGACCGCTGAAGAGGCTAGAGAGTTTAAACAAGCACGGCGGCACTGGTATCTGTCGCCCACACGGAATACCGCGTTTAAAGCAGTGAGGCACGGCGGCCAGCCCAAGTCTTCCATCGTTCCCGAGAGAATACGTGCACTGCAGCAGCAGGTGGAATTTCATAGGAAACAAGCTCAGGGGTACCGTAGTGCCATAGAGAGTATGGAGAAGGACTTGGCACAAGAGCCAACCGTTGCGCCCACGAGCGCCGTTTCCTCGGATTTACAAGCCAGCCTGGAGACGCTCAAGCGACACCACCAGGAGCATCTCGGAGCCTTTAACAGCGCCATGTTCAAGCTCCGAGGCCATACTGCCTTGCCTGAGAAAAAGTATATGAGCCACGAAGAGGTGTTTGGACGGCCCGCGAAGCCCAAGGTTCAAAAATTCCCCTTTCCCGATGACGAAGAGGCGAGCATGACGGCCAACAAACAACACGAAGATACCACTGCTTCTTTAGAGAGCAAACTTGACGCGCGATTTGATCAAATAGCAGCCAGAGAAGTGCCTACATCGGATGCGCGAAGCTCGCGATTCGGCAAAAGAAAAAGCCGTCATGACGACAATGAGAAGGAGAAGGCTGCGACAGAGGCGCATGACCTCGTTGACAAGCTGACAAAGGGCCGTGTCAGTTCAGACTCTGAAGCTGGCAAGCCCTGATATGGGAATATTGAGTTGGATTAAAAGAAGGAAATGTTAAGCATCTATCTGTATGCGACTCCGTATGTATGTATATTATTCGGCTTACACATAGCCTCTATTGTCGTCTGCGTAAGACGATGTGTAGTAATAGCTACGAAATTCAACATTGAATCAAATTTGGTGGTGCAAGGAGTACACTTTCATGATGATGATGATAATATTGAAAAGTACACTGAAACATGACAAGAGAAGCAACAAAGACGTTTCTGGTTGATGTCGTTGATATCCTGACTCTTACTGAATAAATGGAGCCATGTACCCAACACTAGCCCCTCCTTTACACGGGAGATTTGATCTGAACAACGTTTTGCAACACCAGCCTCCAATACCATGACAGCTCCCACCTCCCTCATAATCGTCTGCTGCCACGGTATCTGGAAGGGCGGCCCTTCTAAAGGCGCTGATGAAAATGAGTGGCTCATTGCCGATTTTCAGCGCGGCGAGACAAGCACTTTTATCGAGCACATTAAACTAGGAGTGAAGCTTCTCGCCGAGAGCTACGATGACAGTGTGCTTGCTTTTTCAGGGTAAGCATTGAAGAAAATTCCAGTTGATTATTTTATCAAGTTTCTGTATTATTGGTTACATGTATAAGTGATGCTAACGTTGTCGTACAATGGCAGCGGCCCAACTCGCAGAGAAACACCTCTAAGTGAAGCCCAGAGCTACAGCAACCTCGCCGCAGCGCACAACTTCTTCGACCACGTTTTCATCAACAAGCCCAATTCAAAGCCACAAACAGTTTCCGAAGTCACTTCATCAAAAATACTCATTGAAGACCGTGCATTAGACTCATACTACAACGTGCTCTTTAGCTTCAGTCTCTTCTTCACGCACTTCAAAGCCTGGCCCCAATCTTTAACCATTGTCTCTCACGAATTCAAGAGGCCCCGCTTCATAGATGGCCACTGCGCTGCCATTGGATTTCCGCTTGAGAGGACACGATTCCTGGGCATCGATCCGCCTGGTATGATTAATGGCGAGAACGAAGTTGCGTTGAAAGGCGTAGGACAGGCGGTGGATGAGTGGACGGCTGATCCTCACGGACGGGGAGAGAAGTTGGCTGGAAAGAGGGCGAGGAGGAATCCGTGGGCGGTATGGCAAGGGGTTTTTGGAAAGGATGTGGATGGATTTAGTAGAGGGGGCTTGATTACGAGAGGGGAGGGTGAGATGGAGACGTTGGTCGACGATGCGCCGCGGCCATGGTGATGATATTGGCCGTGATGGAAATGTCGTTATTGTTCATTATTCTTTAGACAGCATCTGACATCTAGACTTGGCAGAGCTACGTAAATAGAAGCATCTTTCATCAACTCAGTCTACATCCTCGCTCTACTCTCAGCTTCCCTCTTCCTCCTCGGCCCCTCCGCCACCGCCCTCATCAAAAACGCAACCGCATCAGTCACCATGTCCGCCGCAAATCTGTGTCCCACGCCCTCATACACTCTATCATCAACCTCAACGCCCCCATCGGCATACCATCCACCCGCCGCATCCTTCAACAGCCTGATGAAAGCCTCCCCCTTGGAATACGGCACCAGCTCATCAGCGCCTCCTGAGCACAAAAGCAGCTTCTTGCCCCGGACACGGCTGTCAAGGATGCTGCGAAGGCGATCCTGTTCAGCCGAGGAGAGCGGCAGAGCAGGAATGACGTCGGTCCCGAATAGGGTACCCTTGGGATCGAATCTGCGAGCCGTGGCGACGGAGTCAGCAGGGAAGTATTTGCTCCCCAGGAAGCCAGTTCCGCCACAGTCCAGCTTGGACAGCTCGGCTCGACTAGCCATCATGTCTGTTTTGCAGTATCACATATTAGCAACATAGCTCCCAAATCATCCTTACAGCGACAAAGCAAAAAGACTCACTCATGAGATCCGGACACCCCACAATCGCCACTGCAGCATCAATCCTCTCCTCTCCAAACCACGCCTGCCACACCGCATGCCCTCCCAGGCTCCATCCCAGACACACATGTGCATCGACTTTTCTCCCGAGATAGCTTCCCACCTGGTCCATCAACCCGCTCATGGTCCTCATCCCGCCCTTGACCAGACCAAACATGTCGATGCCATGATTCTCATTGCCCTCGCCCTCATCCCACGCCAGGTTGGCCTTTGCGCTCACCATTCTCGTGCCGTGGTTGGGCATGTCAAAGGCCAAGGCCACGAGCCCTCTTGCCTGACCCTTCTGGTTCCAGGAGTGGACTGCGCGCCTGGCAATATCATTCATAGCAGCCCTATTCCGTGTCCGGGGGTGAAGAAGCCACAGGCATGTTGTCGGTGCTGCTGACGCGGGAAGCTCTTGTAGGCCGTAGACGTCGACCAGGAGACCGGCCATGGGCATGGTGGTTACAGAGACATCTGGGGGAGGTGGGAGGCCCTTTGTGGCGTATTTCTTGTCTTTTTCTCCGGTAGTCATTTTATTTGCGATTTATTATGCTCTAGGGGATGTGAAGAAGGAAATTTGGATCAAGAGAAGGGGAAGCTGGCTATGTTGCTGGAGCCAGTTGCGTTTAATAGTAAAGTCCCATAATATTGGCCGTGCATACAGCAAGCGATCTACAACAAAGTGTTGACGCTCTATAAATGGCTAAAAGCGTCCGCTCTAGCCCGTTTTTAGGCCGATGCCTCGGCAACGCAGCAATTCCCACGTCATATAAGGCATTCATTGTAACTATTGGTTTTCTTTCATAATTGTAAGGGTTTGTCCAAATAGTGATGTCTAACAAGAGGCTCATAAAGGATTTGCTCGCTCTATATGTGACAGCTAAATAAGTGTAGACTCCTCAAACCATCCTTTGCATCAAACGCCACAACACATGACCCACCACCCCATAGGTAAACAATAATTGCCATTGGCGAGCTCTCAAGTTTCCCACTGGCAAAATATTGAATTGATAAAGGAAAATCGTCTGCTTTATGACCTAAAAATACAAGACGGCCCAGACATCTCGACACACTAGAACAAAAAAATACCTGGTAGTTGACTAAATTGTATGGGTTGAATCCGGAAAGTTGGGAATTACTTGGCCAGTTGCCACACTCAACAAAGGAGCAAGCTGCAGGTTATTCCTCCAGGATCTCAAGGTCCTTTCCTTTGTCGTAGTCGTATCGTGCCTTCTTAACAAAGGGCTTGCCGTCGTCGTTCTGTTGCTCGCGTTTCGCTATCGTCTCGATTATCGTATTATGTCTTTGGAGAATTGAATTGTCGTATTTCGAGACGGATAGAGTTGAAGAGACAAATGAGTGTCTATGAATTATATGACCGAGAAGCAGCATTTTAACCTCGGGAAAGTGGGATTGCAAATCCTCCCTCATATTAAAACGGCAAGATGAATTGATTCTATGATACCTAAAGGATTAAGTTCATCTTGGATGTTCGAGCACGAACAAACTATTCCATAGGTCTATTTACATAGCAGAACTCTAATAAGCGAACACACTGATATTGATCTTTCCAACAGCTTTCAGATATTATTCATTACGAAAACCCCCCTAAATGTACTGAAAACAGTGGCTTTAGTAATTCAATCGACTCAAATAGTAAAATGCGTCTTATTGAAGTGTTTTGGTAAAGGTGGTTTCTACTTCCCCCTTTGCTTCCTTCTCCTATCTTGGTCTCACCCAGTTGTTATCCTGCGTTATTCAATCCACCTTCCAATGATCTTGATCATCTGTGCTCAAAGAGAGCTCGATTCCATACAGCACCATGGTTAATCCCACGTTGACCCACCGCCAAGAGCTGCCACCCACGTCCCCGCCCCTGAGTGTCCAGCCATCTGGCCCCTCGCTCGTTGAAAAGTGTTGTAGCAACAGGCTGGTGTAGACTGATATCAATATTGTTGGTGAGAAGTAGCTCAGGATGCTCAAAAACATGTTTGCTGTTTCTGACTCGTCAAAATCAGGCTCGTGCATCATGGCTCGGGCGCCTAGATCCCGTACTGATGGGATGATGCGGGTGGCGCAGTAGAAGACGAACAGACGATATGCGAGAGAGATGATGACGGATGGCGTGATTGTCTGGAAAGCGGCGTACAAGAGGGCGAGCGAAGAATGCAAAGCGCCAGGTAGGGTACTGAGGATGTGAAGTAGGGTTGAGTACGAGGCCATGATGATGGGCGGAAGAGGAGGTATTTCCGGTTGCGATGAAGCTTGGTCCTCCGTTGAATAGGTGCCATCGGACGGGAGATAGTCGGTAAAGATCTGATAGACACAGAGCACGACATAGGCGAAGAGAAGCGACGATTCGACGGGACTGCCGCGGCCACTGCCGATGCCATATGCGCAGAGGAACACAGCCGTGGTCATGGTGACGCCAATGAGAGTGGCATCAACGTTGCTGATCTGAGGGAACTGGGCCACGCGCCACAGGAAATAGACGGCGCTGGCAATGATGGAGCCGGAAAATGCAAGCAAGACAATCTGCGCAAAGAGGGCAACTGTTAGCTATGACGGCCATCTTGGCTTTTATTATCATTGACAAAATAACTCACCACCCATGTATCGCTCCTCCCTCTGTTGACGAGCCATCGAGTAATCTGGCCCGCCGCTTGGATAACGAGCAGCGTGCAGAAGCCCTCGAGCAGCTGGAATACAGGGCCCGAGTACCTCAGCACATTGTCCCACGAGCCAAGGAAGATAGTCTCGACCAGTCCCTCTTTGCCAAACATCCACTCAGTCCAGCTCGTGCTCTTGGACTGGAAGACGCCGCCGAGCGTCCTCTCGACCCAGCTCGAGCTGCCGGCATCGGCGTCGACGCCAAACTTGCCCAGCGCCCAGATGAGCAGCGACGGGATGACGAACCACTGCGCCAGCCGCAGCAGCGTCACGATGGACCAGCGGACGCGCGACGTCTCGGGCGTGGCCAGGCGGATGGCCGAGTAGAAGATGTAGAATATGGACAGGGTCAGGCTGTAGGCCAGCCCGCTGTCTCGGCCGCCGACATCGAAGGCGACGGGGATGGACAGGACGATGGCGAAGAGGAAGATGCTGCTGAAGAAGATGCTGAATGGCCACCACATCGGGGCGGCGGTGGGCGGCAGGGCTCGTGCCGTGCCGCGGGTATCTTTTGGAAATCTCCAAGTCCAGAGGCTAATAGCAGACCGGTCTCTTGTCTTGTCTCGTCTCAGAGGTCCCCCCGCGACTGGGAGGATGACAGTCCCCGAGAGGCAGATGCACAGGTCGCCCGCAATCGCTCCGTCACCAGCGGTTACTCATCTGTGTCGCCGGGTCGAGTCGATGGCCTGGTTTCTTGTCCTCTGAGGTCGTTGTTTGCGTCTCCCTGGTGCCAGAAGCTTCTCCGTCGTCTGCCCGTCAGGTATCCTCGGCTTTTGGTCGTGGCGGGAGACGATCCAGATGCAGCTGCCGCCTGCTACCCCAATAATTTAATTTTTAGCTCGTATGACAAACCAAAGCTTGTGAAGTGTCCAGAGTCGGAGAGCCGTGCTTATCGGCATAGAGATCGCTTATCTGCACGTGAGGGGTCGCAGCCACAGCAAGACCTTGTGTCTCTTTCCTGTTAAGCTTAAGAGGGTTCTCTGATGAATATCGAAACGAAGGGTGCGGCAGATGAAGAGCAAAGGAGCTTCCAGAAGACGTTATGACGGAAAAAATATGCAAGCAGAATGCACGTAGAAATGAGCAAGGCTGCCATGTTATGCCATCAATGCTGTAGTCTAGGCAGTTTCACGTCACATGCGGCGGTGCTTGGGATCAGCTCTGCGAATGACGACTGTGGCGCTGCAGCAACAGGGCACTAGCCACTTTATCAATGCATGAAGCAATTAGCAGTGTGCACAATTACATCAATGAGTTATGAGTTTAATATTTGTTGATTGGTTATTCAAGGTCTAGCTAAGGAAGACGATTCGTTTGCTTGGACCGGTTTCTGGTTTATTCTTCCTTCCTTTTTTTTGTTCTTTGCTCGCTCAAGACATATTCTCTCCCACTTACAAGACAAACATTGAGAGGCGGTAAGACAGCTCGCTTGTAAGTCATTGAAGCGAGCATACAACATGCATGTAGTATACCGGTCATCGTATGTCTACCATCATCGAGGAAAAAATAAATTTGAGATCTCGTTCACAAATGCCTCAAAATAATCCTCCGCTAGATGGATATATATCTATAGATATGTAGATGACAAGAAATGGTATATGAGATCGTCTCTAATGCGTTCCAAGAACTTTCTGCGTCGAACAAAAATGCGCAAAATCTCGCTCATCCTGTTAAAAGTAATTATAGCCATAGCCCTCTTTCTTCCCCAGTATAACTGCGCACAAATTTGCTTCACCATAGATCAGGCATGGCCCTCCACTTCATCTTCATCCCAGCC
Organism: Trichoderma gamsii; assembly: GCF_001481775.2. Taxonomy (NCBI): domain Eukaryota; kingdom Fungi; phylum Ascomycota; class Sordariomycetes; order Hypocreales; family Hypocreaceae; genus Trichoderma; species Trichoderma gamsii. Next base: position 511,831 of record NW_020171361.1, read on the forward strand.
CTCGCGCTCATCCTTGGGAATCCGAATCAAGACACACATCAGCGTCGCTGCAGCAGCCAGAGCAACCGAGAACCACAGAGCGTGCCTGATTCCTCCAATCGGATCAGCGCCGTGCTTGTTCGTATAAATCTCAATAGTCCCAGCAAATCCTAGACCCGTGCCCAAGCCGTACAGCTGAATCGTACCGACGAGGGATCCAGCCACGCCCTGCAGATTGCGCTTGACACTGTTGCTAGTGATAATCTGCGCGGCCGTAAAGATGAAATCAGGGCTAAATCCCAAGATGAACAGTGCCGGAAATTCCTGCGGCCAGTAGTTCTGATGGATGGGCATTGTCGCCAGCAGAATACCCGCAACAAGAGCCGACACCGTCCCTATCGCCATCACAAGCTGTGCGGGCATATATCGCACACAAATGGCGCTTATTCCACAGGCGACCGTTGCTGTGACGGTAAAAGTCGCAAAGGCCGCAGCGTTGAGCAGATTCGAAAAGTGGCGAATGTCCACATGCCATCGTGTTATGTAGTAGAAGAGAATGCCCGTGCTCATAAAGGTGAAGAAGGCGGAGAGCAGCATGGGCTTGAAGGATGGCGCAGACCAGACTGAAAGGGGCAGTACTGGCTCCTTTGCAAACTTTGCTTCCCATAGCAAGAATAGGGCTATGTGAAGCACAGAGAAAATGAGGATTATGTACACATAGTCAACCTTCCACCCCTTGATGGCGGCCTCTCTGTATCGGCATTAGCAAGCGGTATTGTTGGAAATCTGAAGTTGAGTAAAGGTATAGAGACTCACGTCCAGGCACAGTTGAACAGAATGAGGCCGCCAACGCCAAAGTACGACCCGATATAGTCGACCTTTCCATTCGGATCCATTGTAACTTCTTCAGATGGGACAAGGATCGCAGCAGCCGTGAAAACGACGGCTCCGGCAATGGCACTGCATCATCATCCACTGTTAGCCTAGCTCATCCAACGCTCCAAGGTTAAAGATTGCTACTCTCACGCACAAGAAGAAGAAGAGCCACCACCAAGGCAGCAGCTGGCCAAAGAAACCCGGGAATATGGAACCACCGCCAGCACCAACAGGAGCCATTGCTCCAAACAGCCCGACCCATATCAAGCGGCCTATGCCCGGCGGGAACGATGTCGTAAGCAGAGCAATAGCATTCGGAACGATTATGCCAGCTCCCACGCCACTAAGAGCTCGCATGACGATTATAGTCGGGACGGTTCGCATAAACCCCGAGATCAGGTTGAATAAAACGTAGATGGCACCGCCGATGACAAGAACTTTCTTGTGGCCGTGGACAGCTCCAACGCGGCCACCCATTAGGACAAATGTCGCCTCCGTCAGCCTAATGTGCGTCAAGAATCAGATAACAATGCCAGGTTCAGGTGAAGGAGGTGACTCCTACGGATATGATGCAGCAATCCAGATACCCAGGCTTGGGTCAGATCCCAGCTTTTGGGGGATCGTGTATGAGATCAAAAGGCCGGAACCGAAAGGGAGAGCCTATTGGTTTCAAGAAAGTTAAGGTGACAACTCTATGTATGTGTTGGGGAAAGTTATCCAGCACCGGAGTTTCATTACATGTATCCAGCACGTTAGTCGTAGTAGCATCTGTACATGTAGTATCTGTACATGTAGCACCAGTAGCACCAATAGCATATATAGCATCGGTAGCATATGTAGCCCACGCCATAGCTAGAGTGCTGGATAATAGAATTGGAGTGCTGATAACTTTACCCTATGTTTAAATCTGCCACATACCACAATAAGCTGGCATAGCACAATGCTCAGTGCAATCAGGTGCTTGCGTATCCCTTGTTGTTCTTTAGACAAACCCCCCTCCGCCTCTGTAGGAACTGTTGGTTCGGCATCGATCGTGGTCGTGCTTCCATCCGAGTTTGGAGTTGACTGCTCGGGTGGTCGAGAAGAATCGACTTTCATCTCTTCGGCAATAGCCATCTTGAAGCGAAATCGCGTATATCACTTTCTTGCTTCGTCGTGTGATTCGCTTTAATTATCCTCGCCGGAAGTCGACAGGCCAAAGATTAGACAGCTCAATGCCATTTACATGGCATAAACGCCGTCGCGTCTTTAATATGTCCATTTTCTCTATTTAAAAAGGGAAAGGAAACAAACATCTCGCCAATGAAAAGATGTGTGATTTGAAACCCAATAAACTAATCATGTTCATGATTTGGAAGCTTTGAGCCAAGATCCTGAGATGAATGTCCCAGGCTTAGCTGGCAATCTTGGCTGTGGGGACGCGGCCCAGATATTATCTCGGAGGTGTTTAGCTAAGTGCTCCGACTCCCAACAATCAGCAACCAATCAGACGTTCATGAAGACGACAAGGACGTGACATATTGTCGGTAATGCTCTTCGAAGCCAGGAACCGTAAAACTTCCGATAGGGTTCAGGCTGTGTTGTTAATTAACTAAGTGCCTCCGAATGGTTGTTTAAAGGACCGGTCCGTGTCTGAGTCGCGGGCTGCTTAAAATCAAAGGAGGCGCCACTCAGAAGTGTTCTGAGAAGACCATGTTTCTTGATTACTGAACAATGTGCTCGCGGTCCCTTTGGGTGCATTTGCCGCATAAGACTGTGGCCAGACAGGCGAAGCAAAGTTATCGAAAGCTACTAAACTTATCGAAAGCTACTAAACTTATCGAAAGCTACTAAACTTATCGAAAGCTACTGTCAGCTATTCGTGAGCTTATGAAAGGCGACACAGCGGTATGAAAAACAAAAATCTCTATTCAAACACGCTTATCATTAGTTGTTCCCGCAGCCTTGTTGAGATAAGCCTTAGTTTGGCTGTTCTATCATACCTAGTTGTCGGCATTCATTGCTATGACAACCGACTCTAAAACAGCTCTTTCGCAATATGCTGGCCCTTTGTCAATGCAAAAGGAGATTCCTCTCAAGACGTGTATCAAGCGTGATCTTGATAGACGAATATTCCCTATTTTGCCTCCTAAATTTATATCATCCGCTGGCTGAATCTCTATCCTGGGAATGCTTTGGATGGGCACATGTTGCTGTTGTTGCTGCTGCTGCTGTTGTGGTTGTTGTAATGATGCAAAGGGCTGCAGCAGTTCCTCTGAAGTGTCGGGCAGTTGATTGTTTGACAGCCTACCCACCGGCTTGATTTCTTTCAGCTCGATTGTATCAAAATCCAGATGCCTCATCCCACAAGCTAACAACCACTGCTCAATCTGATAGGAATTTAGGATCCGGCTCTGATTTGAAGGAGAAGGGGCTCTCCCGTTTGAAGGATCCAGGCAGCCGCCGTTAAAGACTCCGTCAATGCCCGAATACTGAGCTGTGGCAATTCCGTGATAGTACTGGGCCACCAAGTAGTCATCGAATTCAGCCGTGGCCAATCTGAAAATCTCCGAGGTCTGAGGTCTCAGGTACCAACGCAATACCATGAGTATTTCTTCGCGCGATCGAAATTTGAGAGTGAAGCCAAATATTCTATCGACAACTGCGGAAGTCGCGTACGTATCACTGAGGATAGAATCATATGCGTGCTGCAGAGAGGCTCTGGTAATCATGATACTAAATGACTCTTCGGATGGATATGCGTGCATCATATAGTCGGTTGTAGCGCAGTCCGCAAAGTTAATGGGCGGTAGGCTCATAAAGCCATTACCAAAGATATTCCTGATCGGTGATGAATGTGGTTTGATAAATGGGTTGAATCGAGCGGCCGATGCGCCAGGTTGGAGAGGAGGTTGAGGAGGAGGCTGAAAAGTACGCCGAGGGACAGGTGTCGGTTGCTTGAAGGAATGAAAATCAAGGAGCATGCCGTCCAGTGTTTGAGAAGGCTCCTTGCTCCCATGATACGTCTGCTGAAACTCGGCGTCATCACTCGTAGAGCTACTCATAGGGTGTTCTTCAAAGGTGTCGATATCGTTGTTCTCCTCGTGGTTCTCGGGGTTACCTTCCAGGCCACTGCCCCCTTGGCATAGATGCAATATACTGTTAGTTGCAGACTGAAGCTTGGAGACGAGGTCAGGGTCCTGTCTTATCAGCGGCGACTGGAGGATGCCGTTTGTAAAATCAAGAAACGTCCCGGCCATCTGCTCCAGGGCGCCCTCTATGTGGACCATGTTCTTCTCATAATTTGCATGAGCAGCTTGCCGCCGTAGACGAAATAGCCGCTGCGCCTTGCGGTTCCGCTGCCGCCGTTTCTATCCCAGCTGAAGCGTCAGCAGAAGGTCTTTACGTTATCGAGCTCATCATCAAACAGGACACACCTCCAGGCTCTCATCGTTGGGCTGTGGCTTTGCCTGTGAGGTTGGCCCTGGCCGACGACCACGGCGTCGTGGCTCTGCTGAAGTCTGTGCCGATGTCATATCGCGGCTACAAGTATCATAGAATGGCTGGAGTCGAAAGCGGCGTTTGTTGTTGGAGCTCGAATTTCCGGCTGGGTCCACTTGGCTATTTCTCAGCCATGATATTAAGGTATTAATAGGCGCGCAAAGCCTTGGAGTTTCCTAGAACAGTTAAAGGACCATTCCAATTGTCATCGCATGAGTCGCTATCGAGCCATCAGACGCTTACAGATGGTGTTGGCGACACTCCCGGGCGACACTCCCGCTAGGATAGGCAACGGCCAGCGAGTACCATCTTACAAATCGTGCTATAGACGGGACCTGGCGCTAGCCACACTAGTTCTCGTATAATCCATGCCGAGGTCGCCTCTTCCTACGGCTTCATATTTCGCACCTATCGCTGGTTTTAAACAGCGAGGGAATAAGTGCAGTTTCTCGGATAGGGAAAAGGCTTGCTGATTAGTCGAAAGCAACTCATCGTCAACCCCTGGCAACAACTCGGTCAGCTTTAACGCGAAGGTTCCAGAGCCGATTTTGCCTCCAAAATTAGCCGCGGTTCGGACTATGCGAAGGCTACGTTGTGTATATATAGTTATTACTAATAACTAAAACGAGACTGCCACAAGATACGGCTGGCGGAGACTAAACCACTCTGAGTTGCAAAACCCTGTAAGACGGTGATTTTGATGCACCTAGACGAAAACAGACTGTGCTTTGCATATCGTGACACGAGCATCTTCGCCTAAAAGCGAAGGATGGGTGCAACAGCTGAAAACATGGGCTAAACCGGGCGAGGGCAGGTGAATCTTTGAGTGCTTACTGTTACAAAGTATTTGGGAGTTTCGTCTCTGTTACTTCATTCTACCTCATTCTCTTCTATTCTGAAGTTTAACTTTTGTTCTCCCTTTTAAACAGCTATAAAGTCAATCATTGTGGTTGGATTAAGGATTGCTATGGATCTCAGATCAAGCATTAGCTGTATGTGCCTCGAGATCCGATAGCCGAGTTTCTGGGTTTTCCCCTGGCCCAGCAGCGAAGCCGACGCCCTACAAAGACATGTGCACATAGGACGGCATTTGAGAATCCATGCGTCTACCAGTTGGTCGATTACGATTAATAAATTAACTTATTTAACATCTGAATTGTTCTACTACTTCTACTTCTTTTGTTAAACTTGGATTCTGACCATAAATCAACACTCCCTTTTCTCTTTTCTAATTAATGCAAAGAACAAGGTGGCTAAGTGACTCAAAAACTATCGTCTTATTAATATCCCTAGTGCTTAGAGTTCGAGCTCTGCAAATGAGTCCTTGACGCTCTTCAATGCCGTAATGTCTATCCCAAGATCGGTATAGGTCAGGAAGCTATCTTCGCCAGTCCACTCTTTGTCCCTAACTAGCTGCCAAAGCTCCATGCCAAGCGTAAACTCCAGGGCAATCGCCGGCCATGTACTGAAAAAGGTATCCCGAGGTATCTGGACATATGTAGCCCTAACATCATGTGCCTCTGCCCAAATCTTTAGCAGCCCCCCTAGAGTTGACCTCTCCACAAAGGCAAATACGGTCTGACCACCACGAATCTTTTCCGGCTGGACCAATGCCGCTTCCACAAAGGCGCCGAAGTTAGAGCGAGTGTTTCCAATGCATGCAATGGGCTGATCGGATGGGGTAGCCTGTATCTGGATGTACTGGCCAATGGCAGGGAAATAGACGGGTTTGATGAAATCCCAGCCGAGATTAGTTGCGTAGTAGGCACACCAGACAAACGTCGTCTTTGCAAGGAGCTCCGGCTTGGATTTGATATATCGTGTAACCCTGGCCTTGGAGTCGTAGTGCGGAGGCTGGCTCTTGCCACCAGTGACTGTATAAGCATCCGTGAGAGTCGACCAGAAGTAGTGTTGCAGCGTATCAGTTGCTAATGCCGCGTTCGCCATATTGATGCCCATTTCAGTTTCTAGGGCTACCGCCTTATCAGCCGCGAGACTAACGTTCTGATCTGCGGATATTTCCTTCTGTGCGTCCTTAAATAGCCCCCAAAAGTTGGTGACTGCAAAGACGGCATATGAACCCGCAAATGCCGCTCGGAGAGCTGCGGTGTCGGTCAAATCTGCTTGAACAACTTGGATGCCGCACGCGGCGAGCGCTTTTGCCGCTGCACTATCGGGGGATCGAGTTACTGCACGGATGGTGTAATCTTGGGACTTCTTTTTGAGTAAGTGGTCGACGACAGAGCCCCCCTGAGCGCCGGTTGCGCCAACGACGGTCACGACTCTCTTCGCTGCCGCCATCTCGATTCAAACTAGGGCGAGTTTGAAGTCTGTCTTTCAAGCGGTGTTTAAGTTGGAGAATGAATGGGTGACTACTTGAAAGTCTTGAAGCCCTTTTTAGAACCGTTCCGAAGGTTCTAAGGGAATTGCCCTCAGGACAACCTCTTATTTATAAGCTGCTTTCGCTACCATCTTCACATTAACGATTTATTTAGATATAAAAGGGCGTATTTGACAAGTGCAATGTCTCTAACTCACACATCATTCATTTCTGGCTTTATCAAATCTCCACAAATATTTGGAATCGTCAACTACGTGAAGCCAGAACCAACATCAGTCCAAGATAGGTGCCAAATAGCTCTGCGAATGAGGAGGCTTCAACGACACCAATGGAGACAGTGATGAGATCATGCGAGATCGCGCATGGTTATAAGTTCCGAAACTTTCAATCAAGATATGTATGACTGTGCAAACTGGCAGCTTTTACTGGCTCTTCGAGGAGTGGAAGAGCTGGCTCCGATCGTCTAGCTCGTCTATATCGCTTCGGCTCACCAATCGGAATGGACACCACCCAACACTTTCGGCATTTACAGCGAAGACGAGCAGTGAGTCTCGAATAAAAAGCTGAATGTAGAGCTATAATTAGTAATATTCTGTTCTCGTGACGAAATAAATCATTTTCCTCATACACTGGATGGAATTCAGTTCCGACGAATCCAGAGTGTAGATATCGCTAGAGGCTCGTCGGAATGAACTTCTCCCTATTATACTTACATAATAATAAGAATTTAAGAGGCCCTTGGTCTTTATCCTTTTCGTTATTTTGGATTGATGTCACTCCCAAGCAACGGTTATTGTTATCGCCGGCAAGCTTGCATGTGCTCTGCCACCGGTTTTGTACTGTGAAGCGCAACCAGGGTCATGAATCATTTGATCTTGCTTTCCAGGCCAGACTCCTAAAGAACGGGCATGAATTGAAGCTATCTCGTAGCGAGAGGCTCTTTTTCAAGTAGGAGTGCGTGTCGTTTCTTGTTCTGCCTGATGTAAGGTTTTGGCAGCAGCTAGCCGCTTAGGTTAGCATTTACATGCGTTGGGCTCAACAACCGCCCAAACTCTAAGCTCGTCTAAGTGCCTGCTATACGTAAGTAGTTACCACGTCGTCGTTATTATTTTGTATACTATGTGTTTATTACTAAACACCCACACTCGCATTTTGTACCAAAGAACTCGGAGACTTGACAATGGTGAAGGATAAAATTTACCACTTCGCCGACTTCAACCTCGAAGCACTTCTTTCCCTATCAGAGCAACTCCGCGGTCGAAAATGCACTTGCGATGTGACCAAGATGCCCAATTGCGGCAGCCTAAATTGGGTCGTTTTCGTGACTTTCGACGACGGCATCGAGTGGGTGTTTCGATCTCCAATGGCCAGTCGCAACAGCATTTACTCGGATGAGACCTCTTCCAAGATAGTCAACAGTGAGGCTTCCGCGCTGATGTACCTAAAAGCCCACACGTCAATCTCAGTACCTGAAGTCTACTCCTACAGGCAAGTACCGTAGGCTTCCTCGTTAGAAGAACCAAGCCTTGACAATCGCCCCAATGGAACCAGCGACAACAGCATTGGCGTGCCATATATCCTTCAGAGCAAAGCCGCAGGTCGTTCATTAGGATCCTACGACTGGTCTAATTGTCCACATCGATTCACCGGCAGTCGAAACCCTCGCCCACCTTTGCCCATATCCGACGACGGCCGAAACAAAGTCATGCATCAGCTTGGGTCCATCATGGCAGAATTATCTGACTATCGCTTTGCCAAAATTGGTTCGTTAATTAAAGATGGAGGCGGAGATCATATCGTTGGTGAATGCCTCTCACCGTGCCTCACCTGGCAAGAGAGAGACTCACTTGACCTAGACCGAGGACCGTTTCATCAAGAACAAGATTACTTGGTGTCACTCATATCAGCATTCACGTCTCATGCTCGAGAGCTTCCCTTTGCGCCACACATTTTTTATGCTCCAATTCCTGATAACTTGCATTACAAGACTACAGATAGTTACAGGATGGCATCACGGCGCTGGAATGATTTTGTGGCCATTGGCCAAAAGATCGATCATAGCAGAAATAGACTTCTCTACTGCATTGCAGGGCAGTTCTTAGTCGAGACGATCCCCCACCTCATCTCAGGCTTTGAGAGCAGCTTTACCCTGTCTCACCCGGACCTCCATGTTGGCAATATTTATGTCGATGACGACCTCAACATCACATGTATTATTGACTGGAGTTCGACGTCAACGGGTCCCATCGCTGAGTTGCTCGCGACTCCAGGACTAGGGGGCTCGGCTAGACCGCCCTCAGAATCTCTCACTACTGCTTTCCGAGCGAGCTTTGGCCAACGATCTACTAGAATAGGCCTTGAACTTTCCCGCTCAAAGCTCTAGCAGGTATCGGATAATATGTGGTTCTTCTCTCGACTATTCGATTGCTGTCAAAGAATGATTATGCGCATTTTCGAAGATTGTTCGAGCTCACACATCAACCGGGCGCTGAGGAGAAGGATATTCTCTACTTATTTCATGAACGAGCCAAAAGTAACGAGAACCAGAAACTGCTTGCCGAGCTACAAGAAGATGACATGACCACAACAGAGATACAAGAACAGGAGCGAATGGCTATATCTTCTACCAGACGTGCAAGTTCCGATGCTCTTGCAATAGCAAGAAAGCTGACGCTGATGTCGGAGATGAATCCAGCATTCCTGGCTAACCATGTATTATGGCAATGGGTTGAAGGAGCTCTCAAGCAGGATGGTCCTCCATAGCTTTTCCAAGCCTTGAAAGGAGTCGAATACGATATACCTCGGTTGCAGACTTTCGCAATCATAATTGATTAATAAACATACTTCCACTTTCAGATGCTTCACTTATACAGTATAATGGTTTTTGAACTAAAGCAAGGAAGTACATGTATTAGCTAAGATGACAGACAGCATTTATTTCTCACCAGCCAGAAATTGGCCGAATTGTTTGCTTGTTCCAATATCAAATGCTAACAAAAGGCCATGAATCAACTGTTTCCCTAAATCTTCACTGCCCATTTGGCGTAAAGTACGAATAAACGATGCACAACATGACTGAGGCTTACAAACTTCTGCCATGTGGGGATAGCTAGCGCAGGCAATCGATCGTGCATTAACTCCGTCAGCTGTAAGCCACTTTTCCGATCTGGCTTTGCCTAAAAAGGTCATGCAAGATTGGCTTTCAAGGCGGAGATAGTAACAATCTCTCGGTGATATTGAGGACCTGGAGGAGGTTGTGCTCTGCCGAAAGAGATATAAATATGGCCCATTGTGGCATTCAATAGATGCCAAGAACACATTGCATACATCCAGCTGTACTTATGCACAGTATAGAGCACCATGACTTCGAGCAGCAACTTTGGGGCAGAGACGACTGCCGAAGAGGTGGCGTCTACTTTTCGCGACCAGATTACTGGAAAAACAAGTAAGAAACACATTCATTCATCCTCTGCTATAAAGATCTGTGCTGATATATCCATTCAGTTCTCATTACCGGAGTGAGCCCCAATGGCCTTGGAGCCGCAACCGCTCAGGCTCTCGCCAAGTACAGCCCGGCAAGCTTGATATTCACGGCTCGAACAGTCTCAAAGGCTTCCGCCGTGGCCGATGCTATTCGGGATGAGCACGCAGCAGTAAAGACACAAATTCATGTCGTGCAAGCAGACTTGTCCAAGTCGAAAAGCATTCGCCAAGCAGCAACCAACATCCAAGAACTAACACACGTTATTGACGTTATTATCAATAACGCCGGAGTTATGGCCATCCCGGAGAGAGAGGTCACAAAACAAGGAATAGAAGCCCACTTGGCCACAAACTTCCTTGGTCATTTCCTACTCACGACACTCCTATCTCCACAGCTCAAGGCTGCGGGGCCAAAGGCACGAGTTGTCAATATCGTTAGCGGCGGATTCTACGTCCAGCCGTTTCGCTTCAGCGACTACAATTTTGATGGAGGAAAGGATCTTCCGCTAGATGAGCAAGTCGATCTTGACAGTGCAGAAAAGCTCGGAATGGGATGGGTGAAGGATGCCGGCACGGGATACATCCCCTTCCTAGCCTATTCCCAAAGCAGCACAGCATTGATGCTTCTGACCAAAGGTCTGAATGAGGGCTACGCTGGAGAAAGGGTCACAGCGGTCAGCGCTGCGCCGGGAGGTGAGACAGCTTCTGCTTCTGCCATGGACTGATGATGTAAGGGATGCTGACATTCGCTAATTAGTTGTCCTGACTGAACTGCAAAGACACCTCCCAAGCGAGTTTCGGAATCCAAACATGACATACAAGACGGCAAGCCAGGGAGTTGCAAGCTTTCTCGTCGCTGCTTTGGATCCAAATCTGCAAGGTACGCTGCTTTTGTCACGCTAACAAGAGAAAATATGACTGACGATCTCATAGATCATCCGGGAGCCTACATTGACGACTGCCAGATCAAAGAGGTACCGAGATATGCGCAGGAAGCGGCTATTGCTCGAAAACTCTGGACAATGGCTGAATCATGGGTCAAGGATGCGTGAAAGTGACGATGGTGGATAGATGAAGTAAATGAAGTAGAGCTCGATTGATCTACGTCGCTCAGTTGCCAGCAACAAAATATTCTTGAGGCAGATTTGAGACAGATCACTTTTGACCAAATTGAACAATTTCCATCTCGCAGATGCATGTAGTTGGTATTCTGGTGTTGCGTTCTGAAAAGGTACATGTCTACATGTATTTCTATCCACATGCATTTATCGGTGCGGCCAGTCCGCGAAGGGCAGCCCATTTCCGCTTCGGGAGTAGCTTGCCCTCAAGCGCCATCTAATCCGACACCAATTTCCAACGGACACCTTCATTGTAGACTTTTATTCTTTCTTTTCTGTTGCCTGGATCCGTGATGATTTGTCTATTTTCCGATATATAGATGCCCAACGGCTATCCATGGCCTGGAAACACGCTTGTCTCAATTATGCGACGTCTCTTTACTCGGCAGGCGCCTTTTTGACCTGGAACCGTCCACTTTTATCTTGACACTGGCGAAAAGGGCTGCAAGTGCAGCGATGGGCCCTCTTCACGGCAGCCAGCTGGGCGGCACATAGGGACCAAACCAGCACTGCTGCGCGTACTGTCTTAGAGCTCTCTCTCTATTCGGTACCAGATCCAGGAAGTTATGTGCTATTGATTGATGGTTCCCATCTAGTCTACACCCATATCCTCCGACGCTGGGCAACTGGGATGTTGTTGATATATCACAAAATGGACCTCTCGATTTGTCTGGAGCAGCTACAGATCTACTCTGAGCTATGTCAGCGTACTTCAGAGCCATATTATCTCAATCATACCGGCCATTAGCACGATATACGCCTCATAGTCGCTCTCGGGCCCTGATACAGCGCCTGGCTGCCCTTACACCGCTCCTTTCTCACAGTTGGAGGACGGGCAGCGGACAGCTGGCCACTCGCAGCTCACGACTGACGACTGCCACTGCCACTGCCACTGCCACTGCCTGCCAAACAGCAACCATAGTGTTATAGCCGACGATAATGCAGCTTGTAGTCGGGGAGGCAGGGGCGCCGTGGTGCAACGGTCGGGTCAAACTGCCTCCTCTGGGGATCGACGGGAACGACGACAACACCGACGACAACACGGTTCGACTCTCGACGACAACAATCGGCAGGGACGTAGGTGCTGGCTAAACCCGAAAGGGGCCAGCACCGAACCCTTTTGCCAGTTGTGCGAATTGTTTTTGGTTGTTTCTATTTTGCTTCCTCGTGTTTACTTGGTCCTGGTGATTTGTTTTCTTCAAGTTGTGCGGAACAAGGAGAAAAAGGCGAAAAAGAAGAAAGATATTGTGATTCGAAGCCTCAGTTGGCAATATCACAAAGGTGAGTGTGGTGTTGAACGCGTAGAATGGCAGTTGGCAGTGCTCAGCATTCGCTGTCACTGCCATTATCAAATTCCCTAGGCTGCATATCCACTTTGCACTGCGGGTCAATTTCAGAAACAGTCTATCCCTCTTCGAAAGAAATCTCATTCCGAGAGCCAAAGCGACAAAGCAATGCAAATCCCTTCAGCTAAATCGATACGATGACCCGATATCTCAGTCGTTGTATCTACAAGCACGTGAAAACGGTGGTGCCTAGAGGGTACGTACTGAAATAAGCTTAAAAACCACTAGAATTGCCCAATCTGGCCATCTCTAGCTCCGGCTTCGCAGATTGCGCGATGCGCCTGGGCGATGGCGTGTGCAGGAATCTCTCAATCTATCTCTGACTTGGGCCGTGCTAACCTCTTTGCCTCTTCGCCTTAACCTCTATTGAACAAGTATCTCGCGTCTATTCGCGTCTATTGGAGTCTAGAAGAAGAAAGCCCCAATCGCTATCTGCGCGGTGCATTTTCGGTCGTAAACTCCAGCCTAGGACAAGCAGACAAGGTATCGGTGAAGCCATGGAAGGGAAACCATGCGACCAAGTGACTCGCCTTCGACGACCCGAACGACTCGAACGACTCCAAGTGAGCCAATGGCACCGATGCTTTACCAATCCATACACACTCTCTTACGGCACACCGTGGCGACAAGAGTAAAAGCCGCCTTCTCAGGCACTAGCGTAGCTGAGATCAAGATCTGGTGGCCGCTCCAGCAGACAAAAAGGCACAGACACTGCAGAGTTCACCTAGAACAAGCCACCGAGGAGCCGACTCGCCCCCTCGCCCAATCAGGTTCTGCCCTGGCTTTCCACTTTGCCCCTCCTGATTTATTCGTCCCTTGTCAAGTTTCTCTCTGAGCACGCAACCAGAGCCGTCCCTCAGCTGGAATGCGACTCGTCCCAAGTCCGTTTGCGAAGATCTTATCGCTCCTCGCCTCTTTTCTGTTTTTCCCATCGTCCACTTTTCCTGTTCCAATACGCCGCAGCACCAAAAAGCGGATCAGTCGGCAAATTATACGACTCGCTGCGGAGCGTTTTTTTCTTCGGGTGGTGGCCAAGCCAAGACCGCAAGGCTCGAATGCTCCGCGAGGTTTTCTGGGCTAAAAAATGATGCGACTCCACAGGATTCGTCGTGATGCGGGTTGGAGGCTGTCCCCATTCCCAGCATGGGGGCCCGCTAGATCGAAATAACGTCATCGTTCGGTGAGGAAACAATTCGAGGCTGCCTGGAAAACGGGCTTGGGAGAGAGAGCCAAGGAGGGCCCCCTAACCCCCATGGCTCGCTCTCGGTTCGATTCTGCAGACATGACCGCCACGGTTGACGTGCTCGCGAGATCCCTGCGCTGGCCTGCCGCTAAGAGCCCTTCTGGCTGCAAACCTTGCTTGCGAGCCCGTCTCATTGGACCAGGAGCGGGAGCAACAACGTGCTACTGCTGGGAAGGATCGCCGTTTTTACATATTGTCGGGCCCTCGCTGCACCGACGCTCCATCCTGCTCTCTTCATCTTCCCGTCATCCTCGATCTCGTCCTCTTCCTCTTCATCATAGAGTTTCTTGTCCCGTATATCTGTGGCATAGCATAGTGGAGTCTGGCTTGATGTCTGATTCCTGTTTCGTTCCTTGGAGTTTCCGTTAAGATCTGAAAAAGAGTAATCTTGCTATTATATACTAGCACATCTGTTCTCCTACTCTTCTTCTGTCACCCCCATTCTATTCTTCTCCTGTCGCAGCCATGTCTGAGAAATTCAAGACAGAGCCGGACGATCTCGAGGCCACAGTGTCTCACTCCAGCGGCTTCTCGCGCTTTGCCTCTCTATTCGGCGGTTCCAACGTCTGGGTTGGCCCTCGCATCGCGCCGCTGCCCGCATATCTCAAGAACGACGTCTCTGAGGGCGAGGAGTCGAGCGAAGCAATCCTCAACCGACAGCTCGCGTCAGAAGATGGCACCTCGATCCAGTACCGGACCTGCTCGTGGCAGAAGACGGCCGCGCTGCTCTTCAGCGAGTACATTTGTCTGGCCATTATGAGTTTCCCCTGGTCGTACAGCGTGCTGGGCCTTGTCCCGGGCCTGATCCTGACCGTCTTCGTTGCCGCCGTTGTGCTCTACACAAGTCTCATCCTGTGGGAGTTTTGCCTGCGACATCCAGAGGTGCGCGACGTGTGCGACATTGGCCAGATGCTCTTCTGGGGCAAGGAATGGGCGTGGTGGGGAACCGCCATCATGTTTGTCCTCAACAACACGTTTATCCAGGCCCTGCATGTTCTGGTAGGCGCAAAGTACCTCAACACCATGACGGCGGCCGATCACGTTGGCGGATGCCGCACCGTGGTCTTCAGCGTCGTCGTCACCGTCATCTGCTTGATCGCCTCGCTGCCTCGCACGTTTAGCATGATGTCCAAGCTTGGCACGGCGTCTGCCTTCTTCACCTTCATCTCTGTGCTGCTGGCAACCATCTTTCAGGCCATCCAGAAAGAGCCTGCGGGCTTCTCCGCGGCCCTGGGATCGCCAATTGTTACCGCTATCCCAGTCAAGGGAACCACATTCGTCAACGCCATGGGCGCCTTTCTAAATATCAGCTATACCTTTATCGGCCAGATTACGCTCCCCAGTTTCATTGCTGAGATGCGAGATCCTAGGTGAGCAATTCTAAACCCATTTCCTTTCCTCCAGAGAGTGTATACTAATCGAGTCACTTGCAGAGAATTCCCCAAGTCGCTCTGGGCCTGCACCATTGCCGAAATCATCGTCTTCTCTGTTGTTGGTGGTGTCATCTACGCCTACACTGGCAACCAATATGTGACTGCTCCTGCTTTTGGATCCCTGGATGACGTTTACAAGAAGGCTGCCTTCTCCTTCATGATTCCGACCCTGATTTTCCTGGGATGCCTGTATGCTTCAGTAACGGCTCGCTTCGTCTTTTTCCGCGTCTTCCGCAACTCGGTCCACATGAACAGCCACACTGTTGTGGGATGGGCCAGCTGGTTCGGCATCCTGCTCGTTACCTGGATCTTTGCTTTCATCATCTCCCAAGTCATTCCCTTCTTTAACTCTCGTAAGTTGTTTGTAACTCAGCGTGACTGCTATCCATCAATACCATGCTAACAAAAGTGCTCTTCATAGTCTTGGCTGTCATGTCATCCCTCTTCGACAGCTGGTTCGGCTTCATCTTTTGGGGCGTTGCCTACCTGCGTATGCGAAGCGTTGACGAAAAGGCTGGTCGAAAGCGCAACCGCATCACTGCGGCCTTTTCAACGGGCGTCAACATCTTCATCATCGCCATGGGGGTGTTCTTCCTCTCTGCGGGCACGTACGCTAGCGTTCAGAGTATCATCGATGCATATGACTCTGGGTCAGTGGGCGGCGTGTTTTCTTGCGCGAGCAACGGGCTGTAAATTCACGAATTATGAGAAGAGGGGGGAGAAGACATTGATACCAAACGAGAAGAGAAGAGAGGAGAGGCATATAAACCAAAGTTTGGCCTAACGAGACGGCATTGTGAAGCGTATAAACATATTGTTCGTATACATACTGTATTTTCTTTTTTTTTCTTCCAGGGGGATGGATGGATGCACATAGTTGAGCCGCGTACCGAGGTACGAAGTCCGGAGAGTCGAAATATTCACTACGTCTCTCGCGAAAGTGATTTTCGGAGAGAACGATGCAAAAGCCTGCAAAATGCACGGCGGTCTTTTTCCTAACTCACACGATGTCTTTTCGTGTAAGAACTAACAGCCTAAGTCGTAGATAATTGGCGTAAGTATTAGTAAGGTAGTTATATGATGAAGTATCGTAGCGTAGAAGATTGTAGAGACCACGCCCTAGTTGCAGCTATAACTGTGAGTGCGTGACGAATGTATGATGACGAGGACGTCAAATTTGAATTGAATGAAAGGTCGACTTAAATATGGAAAAGTAAACACATGTTGACCGCAGTGAAGCCCTTATGCGTTAGTCTTTCCCCTTCTTTTTTTCCTTCCCTAGAAGATATTAAAGCAATATACTCAATTCCAGCAACCAGTCAAGCTACGCATAGCCAAGAAAAAAAAAAAATTTCAGCTCAACAGCGATATTCGTTCAGCTCCCGGGTAACGGTGTTGTGTATCCGCGAGATGCTATTTTCAGAGTAGTGCCTCCGCCAAAGTGGGCTGAAACTCGGCTCCATGTTGCAGTAAAGATCGTCAACTGGACAGGTTTCTACTAGTAGTAGGTAGCTGCGTAGCTTTATACAATGCTTCTCATTCCTATATTTCATGCATCTGCTCCAACTTATTCTCTCATCTATACAACCTCTATTCCTATATTATATTCTTAGCTCATCATGTTACTTGTACCATCATGTCCACCAGCTCTCCAGATCAGACCACGCTCCAGCTCTCGGCTCCGAGGCATATCCATCCGCACCACCTGCTCGATCCAGCTCTCTGATTGGCGCCTCAGCCCCCCGACACTTCCTCTCTCGGCTAGTAGACAAGCTTTTTTCTTCCCTTTACAGCGCTCTCCCCGCATTTATAGGTGGTTCAGTGAGTGGCGGTACCTGTGTTTTTTTCTCTCGAGGGGCAGTTTTCCGCCACAATGAATTGCTTGCGTGTACTGTTCTGTACCTCGCAGACGCCTTGACACCCACCGCCTTTATGTTACGAAACAGCCCACTTGGCAGATCAAACACGCCAGAGCTGCGACCAACTATTTCTAACGCTCGCATCTCAACTCCTCGCAACTGGAGTCTTGGCAGTGGTGATACAATCGCTATAGTTGCAGGCTGCTTGTTTCCGCGCCACCGTCTTCTTGCTGCTGCTATTATCGCCATTGCCAGCTATCGATTGCCATTCTTCCTGCTCTGCTCTGCTGCGATACCAGACATTCTCCCCAATGGCACGATCCGCGGCCACCACGGCCACCAAGGAGGCCACTCCCCCGGCCAATTCCTCGCCTGCGCCTCAGCAGGACGGCAACGACTTCCTCTGGACCTACACTGAAGAGCCGCACCGGACGAGGCGTCTCGCCATCATCAAAGCCCATCCCGAGGTAGCCCCTCTTCTCTATCTCGACTTGAAGGCTTGGTTCAAAGAAGCTAACATGACCAAATCCAGGTCCTTAAGCTTTGCGGTCCCGAACCCTTGACGAAATATGTTGTTGCCGGCGTTGTTGGCCTTCAAGTTGTTCTCGCCTATCTCCTGCAATCAACGCCCTTTTGGTCCTTGAAGTTCTGGGCCATCGCATACATCTTTGGCGCCACCGCGAACCAGAACCTGTTTCTGGCCATTCACGAGATTTCTCACAATCTTGCCTTCAAGAGCCCTTTGGCCAACCGCTTGATTGCTATTGTTGCCAACCTGCCCATTGGCATTCCCTACAGTGCTTCTTTCAGGGTATGCCAAAACTTGCTTCAGTTCCACAAGACATTAGGAAACTGTATACTGACTCGTCTGGTCTCCATCATAGCCATACCACCTCACTCACCACAAGTCCCTCGGCGTCGATGGCCTTGACACTGACCTGCCCACCGCTCTCGAGGCCTTTGTGCTCAACTCCATCCTCGGCAAGGCATTCTTCTGCACCTTTCAAATCTTCTTCTACGCCATCCGTCCCATGACGGTGTACCGCGTGGACCTGACCAAAGTTCACGCTCTCAACATCCTTGTTCAGCTGGCGTTTGACGTCGTCCTGGTCCGCTTCACTTCCTACAACGCCCTCCTCTACCTTCTGCTCTCTTCCTTCTTGGCAGGCAGCCTGCACCCCTTGGCTGGCCACTTCATCGCCGAGCACTATGTCTACGAGACCATTACCCCCACTCAGCGCAACCCCGACAACAAGGTCCCTCTTCCCGAGACCTTTTCATACTATGGTCCTCTCAACATCTTTGCTTACAATGTTGGATACCACAACGAGCACCACGACTTCCCCGCTATCCCCTGGACACGACTTCATTCTCTGTATGAGATTGCCAAGGAGTTTTACGAGCCCCTGCCTCACCATCAGAGCTGGACTTATGCCATCTGGCGATTCATCTGGGACGAAAACGTTGGCATGAGCTGCCGCGTCAAGCGAAAGGAGGGTGGCCGTTTGGTTGGCGGTGGCGCCAAGTGGAAGCAGTCCGAAGTTGAAGCCTAAACGATAATGTCAAAATGATGAATGTGTTTTGTGACATGTTGTACAGTCAGCTTGGTGAGCTCAGTGTTTGGCTCGGGCGAACTAGAATCTTGTAATACGTGGTTTTTTTGAGATATGGAAAAAAAAAAAAGAAAAAAAAAATCACTGTCTCTCTATCCTTGGGCGTTCTAAGGGGTATGGGCAAAACCACAGGATGAGCTTAGACGGAATAACACCTCTAGATAAAGGATATATATTCTAGACTGGCTATGAGAAATGAAGTTTATTGCTATTCGACAAGTTTGATCTTCTAATTCAAGTGGCATACTCATGTTCTCCATAAGCTAACAATATCGGGCAATGAGCCAAAAGCATATAAGCAATACGATATACACAAAACTGGAACGACTTCTGGTTGATCAAGTCAAAAGAAACAGCGAACCTATAAGACCAATGCCATTCAGCGTGATTTGCCAAGAAAGGAGCAATGGGTGGCTTCCTGCGCTTCAGCGGATTTCGGCCCATCACGGGCACAGAAGCCACAAGTCCCAGAGGAGGAGCAACAGTAAACAATGCTGCCACCGCTGTCATCCCGGCAACCGTACCTCCTAAGGCCGATGACATTGCTATTGTCCCCGCCAGTAATTTCGCCGTGATTAGATCAAGCAACTTCTCCCCGAAGCTATTCCCAATTGCTTGTAAAGTTAAATCTGCCTGTGGTCGAGGAAGAACGAATGGCACCACTGGTTTGCCTCCATCATGTTTTGGTCCAACTAGTCTCAAAGGAAGAAGCTCATCCGGAAAATGAACAGGTTCCATGGCTGCGAGATTGTACCAAGCTGGAATCAAGATGTGGAAAGTAGGTATCTTTTCAGGATCCTTGCCCTGCTCCTTCATACCCTGCCGAATCGCCTTCATGGCAGTACACAGCCGGTCCAGACAGTCCGATTCGCCCATAAAGGTGGCTGGCAGCGGCGCCTCCTTGACCTTTGCATAAAACGCCGGATGCCACGAAGTGTCGGGATGCCAAACAAAGAAGCAGTCGTCTTTATACTGGCTCTTCCCAACCTCCATGTTGACAAAGTTATATACCACTTCAGCAAATCCGCTTTTGCCCGCACCGCCAGACGAAGTCAGCACATTGGTGCGCCAGAGCTCCTCTCGGATGTTCTCCGGGTTTTGATTCACTTTCTTAATCTCCAGAACCATCTGCTCCATGATGACCGCGATAGTCGCAACGCTTATGCACAACGAATTGGCCATGAGCCGAACCCCGTGGACTTCGGGGACAATCTCCTGCGCAGCCGTCTTGACCGAGTCTGCGGCTTCAGACACGGATCTGCCTGTGGAAGACAAAGTTGCATTGATGCTCTCCGCATTTCGCTGCACGGCATTTGCAGCTTCAGACACAGAGTTGCACGAAGAAGAAACGGCTGCGTTGATGCCCCTGGCACTCTGCTGCACGGTATCTGCGCAATTGACCTGAGCGCTGACCAGCTTTTCATAACGGGCAGCCATCTGCCTAACGCTACAGGCAATGGCATCATTGCGTTCTTTGCCGCTCTTCAGTAGCGCTTGAGTATCTTGAGCAGGCCTGAAAGCCGCTTGTCGACAGTCTTGAACACCGCTGCCTGACATCTCGCGGCTTTAGCTTCTTCGTAGTTCTTGTACGTTGCCGTCCCCTTTTCGCCTATTTCCGCTACTGTTTTAACAGCATCTGCAGTAATATTGAGAGGGATACTGATGATTTTCTCGGGTAGTTTTGAGATATAGCCCGGGAGTACCGGAGCAGATGGCATCAACACTCTTCAAGAGAAGTTGCGGAAGACATTGTATTTCGGCCGTTGAATATATAGGCCAGTACTAAGAAGGAGTGAAGAAAGATTGAATAGAGACCAGTAGAAACCAGTAGACTTCAATAGATATCAATAGATATCAATAGATATCAACACGAATGATGATACAAAAAAAGAGAAATAAAATTCATATGGAAGAAAAGATAAAGACGCAAAGGGATGATATGTTCAGTGATGGGCTCATGAAGCTTGAGGCCGCCAACTTCCGAGGCAAACCGTAAGCATACTACCAGGCTTTCCAATGACACTCGCGACGTTTTCCATCGGCTAAAGATTCATTGGATCATCGCGCTTGATTTTCGAAACAAGCGCGCTGCTGTAAACCACCCACCGTGTTGTTGGCGGCCTGTGGGAGCGACCTGATGTGCTGCATGGCTGTCCTATTAAGCAGACATAAAAGGAGGCAATGCGTCAAGAGGCGTCTGGCCTTTAACATCAAATCATTTAGCTGGGAAGATGATCCCTCCGAAAAAGCCCAGCACATTGGTTATTGTACCTGCTGGAGGTATCAGGTGTCTGCATTACTGATCGCTCTCGCTTTGAGATGGTGGTTCCTTGTTGATGGATTTGTTGGATGGCTTGTCCACTGCAACCGGCGACTCTGGCAATAATTCTCATTTGAAAACTGCTTAATCAATAAGACTTGGAAGAACAAGAAGGGAAGAAGAAGAAGAAGGATCAAAGGCACGCCTATCAGATACTAGAAACTATTGCCAAGAAAAACAAACAAAAAACAAAGACAAAAAAAAGTGTTAAAGTACAGAGAACTCGCAATACGAAGCTTGACTCACTCAAAAACAGCTTCGAGAGGTCAAACACCAGCGATGCGAGCCCTGCTTCCTCCACAGCCAACCGTATTCTTTGCCCAAGATATACGGACAGTATGCCATGAATCCCATTACTGCGCACTTCCTTTCCATAGATCTCGCACAACCTTTTTCCTTTCTCAACTTTCGTACAAGCAAAAAAACAAAAAACCCCGTCCCCTAAGGTGAATGCGCCGCCTTTATCCCACATTCCACTACGTAGAATGGTGATGATTATGCGCCCAAAAGAAGCCCTGCCTGTCGTCATCGAGACTGAATCTTGCCTGCACATATCATTTTCAAAATCAGGCATCCAGTGTTAGGCAGCAATGCTTCTCCAATGCAGCAGGTGTAACCCCTATAATTGATTCGCCTCCCATGCCTCTCGCCTATATCAGTTTAGGGAAAAGGAACACAAAGTTGCGTGTTGCTCGTTATCAAAAGAGACCTAAAATTTAGAAAAAGAGGTAGGCAAGAAGGAAGCTGACGAGACATAAAATGGCAGCAATCTGAACGGGTACACCCTCAACGCCTTGCTTGGTTTGTTGAGCGACTGCACCAGCAGCACCCTTCTCATTGCCCGAGCTGCCCTTGACGTTACGCTGTCTCAGGCCGCCATTCTTGTAGTTTGCCAGCTCAGCTTCAAGCTGGGCAATCTTGGCCTTGAGCTCGTCGGTACCTGACTGCAGTGTGCTGGCAACGGCAGAAGCAGTCTTGGAAGCGGCCGATTTTGCGGTTTGGGGCCTGGAATCGTCGTCGTCTTTTTCGTCGTACGGGGGTGGTGCGGGGGTTCCGTCGCCGCTTGGAGATGAATAAGCTCGAGTAGGCTCGGGAGTGTCGTAAGCCTGTTGGGCTGCTGTTAGTTGCATGAAGACAAATTTAGCCGGGGCTGAGGGGAGGTTTCTACGCACTCCATTCACCGCTGCTTGCTTGATGGGTGTCGCCTCAATGGCGTGAGCTGCACTGGGACCATGGTCGGGGCTGTCGCCGGCAGCAAGCCAGTTGACTCGGATCTTTCGTTCATATATGGCGGCCTTGTCTGTGGACTCGAGCTACAGGCGTTTGAATGTTAGTTATGTATATATAAATAATCGATGTTATAGAGGCGGTGGCTTACCACTGAGGCAATGGGAGCGAATTCCTTGTCTGCAGTGATGGGAGCGGATTGGACGAGAAACTTGTCTCGGCACTTGGCATCCAGCGGGGGATCAGCCTTCATGGCCTGCAGGAGGACTATGCCAATGTCAGCCACATAATGAGACCTGCTGCTCGCCTGCAGTAACTCAACGTACCAGTGACATCGAAATCCGACCCAGGCTCGATACGGCCCGCATTTGGTCGAACACAATATCTGTAATAGGGGGGTAAATTGTCAAATCTTGCTTCCAACGAACTAGCATAGCATCGCAACGGGAGGGTCAATCGTACTGCTTAGGAGCCGTAGTTTTAACCTGGAGAAACATTTGTTAACAGGGATCATGATGAAACAGGAGGTATCCACAAGCAGGCGTCGGTCAAAGCAGACAGCTGAAGAAAAAGAAGAAAAAGCTAAAGGTGGCATATTTGCATAGCTGCGTACCTTGAAGGCCAAAGGCGATGAGCTTGGGTTTCTGATCTTCAAGATCTGCGAGACTTCGACGGTGAAGGGCCCTGTGCATAGCCGACCCGTCAACGGTTATTCTGACGTCGAAGTGTCCTAATGGACACGAGAGAAGGCGTAGACAAACATACGTCTAAATGACAGCTCAAGGGGCTCGATTTCGACCGACATGGCGGATTAGGAGGCGGATAACAAGCTGCTGCTGAGCTAGAAGGAGGCTGTAGGGAGATTCTCGGATTTAGATCGAGGGCAGACGAGCCAGGGTCGGGTGCAGAAGACGTCGTCGTGTCTAGATCGATGGCGCTGGTTACGGCGGGGAAACGCGGCGGAAATAGAATTTAAGCTGAACGGTAAAAAAGGGAGACACGCAACAATGAGAAAGAGGTAGGGGAAAAAGAGCCCCGTGTTAAAAAAAAAATGTTATAATGCGAGCAAGAGTGGCGTGGGAGAAATAAAGGCGTGTGCTTGGTGAGAGTCGGGCACGCGGGCAGCTATTGTTTGATTACAAAGAAGAGATTTGGAGACGTTATTGGAGACGTGATTGATGGCATGTCGCTTCGGCTTTGGCCCCCTGTATCGAGATTGGCTGGCGAGGCTGAGCTGGCCTGAGTGAAGATTGCGGGCATGACTAAGCCGGGTCTCAGGGACGTTGGCCCGTGCAGGGGGCGACAGAAACACCTGAATCCCTTGGATATGACTGCTACAATATCTATTTCATGAGTTGCGCAGTAAAAACCACGATGATTCTAC
The DNA here is from genome assembly GCF_001481775.2 of Trichoderma gamsii. Lineage (NCBI taxonomy): Eukaryota > Fungi > Ascomycota > Sordariomycetes > Hypocreales > Hypocreaceae > Trichoderma > Trichoderma gamsii. The sequence goes on from NW_020171361.1 coordinate 535,533, forward strand.
TAGGTGGCAGTTATTTGACTAGCTATGCCATCAAAGAGCATCGTGTGATGCTTTCTAAGTGAGACATTCCCAAAGAGCTCTAGATGATGCATACATAAACCTGAAGTGTTGACTGCTTGACATTCATCACATGATGAAAGCTTGGTACTCCAAGGCAGTCCATTAAAGTGCATGACCCTGCTTCTATTGTGACTTGTAACAATCTTTTCATTTATTAACTGAGGCGTAGCGTTTACGTCGTTCAATAGTTCCAACGTGCAAGTTCAATACACGATGTATGCAGCTGCTCTGGTCAGTGGCGTTGACGCCATCTTACCTACCTACCTACGTAGCGGTTGGTACCTAAAAGCCTGCAAGTTACACCACATCAGGTACAAAGCTCAGCCAGCTTGAATCAACCGCTTACTAAATTCAGTGCACTGTATTTTATCTTTCTCTCTTCTTCCAATTCAGATCACTCCTACCTAATTTTGAGAGCCCAATCATCAGGGCAGCTCAACTGACTCTTCTATTCTCAACGCTGCCCCCACTCCACTTCCCATTCTGAGAGCTGCTGCCATTCTCTACCCCACACTCGCTCATTGCCTTCACGCCTATTTCATCATCCACAGCCACGCCCCCAACATCATCATCCCCAATATCTCCAACTATCAAGATTCGCAAACATGGCTTCCGATCTAGATACCCTGATTGACATGGGCTTTGAGCGAGCTCGAGCCGAACTCGCCGTCAAAAAGTCTGGAGGACGTAAGTGGCCTCGTGTTTCCAGCATCTCCGGCGACTCATCTCATTACACGTCTTTACTTACAATTTCACAACAGTACAGGGAGCCTTGCAGTGGCTAGAGGATAACCAAGATAAATCGCTGGAGGAAATTCAAGCCGCGGTTCCGGATGATGATGATGAAGAAGAGGATGAGACCAAGGCAAAGATTGCAGAGCTGGAATCCGGCCAGTCTGCCAAGTCGCTTATCTGCAATGAATGCGGCAAACGGTTCAGAAACCCCGATCTGGCCAGTTACCATGCTACCAAGACGTATGAGTTCACACTTCTTATTCTTCTCAGCCTAGGCCATTTGTGCTAATGTTGCAGTAGCGAGCACACAGATTTCTCCGAGTCTACTGAGGAGATTGCACCCCTGACAGAAGATGAGAAGAAGGCAAAGCTTGAAGAGCTGAGAGAGCGACTCCAGGCAAAGAAGGCCGCTCAGGCAGACAAGGACAAAGAAGATGCAAAGCGCAATGAGGTGACGACCTATCCCCTATTATCTTTATTATTGTCTCTCACCCTAACATGTGCACAGAAAATCCGACAAAAATCCACAAAGGAATCCCAGGAGGCAAAAGAGGAACTTGCACGAAAAGAACAAATCAAGGAGGCCGCGCAAAAGCGCAAGGAGAAGCTTGAGGAAGCCGAGGCCAAGAAGCGAATCAAGGCCAAGATTGAAGAAGATAGGGCTGAGCGTCGCCGCAAAGCCGAAGAGGCCAAAGCTGCCCGTGAAGGCAGAGCTCCCGAAGCCGCATCTTCCTCTTCTGCTGCTGCTGCTCCAGCTGCTGCTGCCGCAGCCCCGCGACCAAAGGCAGACCACACAGAGGCAAAGCTGAAGCTGCAGACTGACTCGGGCAATATCATGAAGACGCTCCCCGCCGAGACGACGCTGTTTGAGCTTGCGCAACAGATACAGAGCGAGACCGGGAAGCCGGTGACTACCTTTACGACTACGTTCCCCCGCAAGACGTTCCAGGGCGATTTGGACATGTCCAAGACGCTGAAGGAGGCTGGACTTACACCTTCGTCTGTGGTTATTGTAAAATAGACTGCCTTGCTATGCCTTTGAGCATGGAACTGCCGGCATGGAGGGGAATACGAGGAGGCATTAAACGCAGGCTGACCGCGGGAGCACCTTTTTCGCTCTTCTCGAACCAAGGGTTGCACATTTGAGAGTTTTACCACTAGATGAACATAGCGTCCACCATTACGAGCATCAATCTCAAATGGTCGTTTCCAATTTCAAGGTCACCGAGATAAATTTTCAAGAATTGATCAAAAAAATTTCTTTTATTCTTCCCGAGTCATTCAATTGACCATTTGTCCCTTCCGTGCGTGAACTCCGTCGTGTGAGAGCATTAATCATATTATCCTTATGAAAAAAGCTACTCTGCCCAGGACGCGGGATATAGGCGCCCACTCCATCCTGAATGCATCCATCGATGTGTATAAAGACTCCGAAGTGCCCTGCAGTTGAAGTACAAAGAAGCAATAGAGAAAACAGTCGCCGCAACAGATGATGTTGGCTGTTTAGTCGAAAAGACCGAAACCCATATCCTCGTCGGACTCCTCCTTCTCTGTGAAAATTATTAGCATATAAATTTCCAACGAGGGAGTCGTAAATCGGCCAGTACGCACCCTCAACCTTCTCCTCCTCAGGAGCGGCCTCAGCGGCGGCACCGCCAGCAGCAGCGGCAGCACCAGGAGCGGCAGCAGCACCGCCACCAGAGCCGACGTTGACCAGGAGGTCCTTGATGTCCTTGCCCTCCAGAGCCTGTATTGCGGGAAAAGCCATAACTCGTCAGCGTCCAAAATTCAATTTCTCATTCGGCGGGTTTTCATTTTTTCGTCGAGGCTGTGTTTGTTCCTTGAATTCGTACCTTGGCGAAGATGGAGGTCCAGATGGGCTCAACCTCGACCTTGGCGGCGGAGATCAGGGTCTGGAGCTTGTCGGCCTAGAAGTTAAAAAAAAAATCGTTTAGCATGCGAAATATTCCCATAGTGTTTTATATGTTATGTCGCCTCTTCCCTCGGAGGGACACAATTTTTTTCGAGATTTCCGCGCCGGACGAGCGAAAAGGCGACGGGGATTTGGAAGCACTCACGGTGATCTCAACGCCATCGTCGGCGAGGATCAGGGCCGCGTAGGAAGAAGCGAGCTCGGCGTTAGACATTGTGTGAGATTTGTCTGTGCGGATATGGGAAGATGTCAAGTCTGCACGAGAGGAGAGTAGTGGTTATGGACAAATCAATTATCACCACAAAAGGCTGTAGAGGGACCACAAAAAATTGCCCTGGTCGAAATTTCGGCGGATGGAGGGCTTGAAGACCTAAAGCGCTGGGGTCAATGGTTATTCCGCGTGCCGTTCGGATGCCGCAAGCGGGGTGCGGCGCTGATTGGCTGCGGACGGTTCCAGCTAGGTTCAGCCAATCAGCGTGTGCAGACCCGCTCCAGGGCGAGGCCGCCCGACCTGCGCAACGTCGTCACCGTCTGAACTCATCCAAACGCATTCCACAGCCACCCCACCTTGAAGCTCAGCTTCCCCACCAGCGCATTGAACCAAGGCAGCGAGGTTGGCAGTTGCGACTCTCTGCTTGTTTGCGATTCCGAATACCCTTCTTGCTCCTTTGGCCTTCTTTTCCGAACTCTGCGAGACAAAACTGTTGCTCTGAATACGCGCCGCGGCATCCCCGAGACAATCTCCCCGGCCTAGATACTTACGACAACCAATTGGCCGACGAATCCCGGCAGCGGGCACCGGATCGATCGTATATCTATATCTCTGTTCCCGGAAGATCTGGAATTAAGCGTGTCAACGATACATATCCACCGCCATCACATAACCGGCTTTTTTGCGTGATCGCGCAGCTTTTGCCATCCTCTTTCAATCCTATACCTATCATATACCTATCACACAGCATGGATACCCCCGCTGTACCTCTGCCGCAGGATGCTCGGGAACAGGCGATCCTGGACAGCCTTGTTGTCGTCCGCGACAAGCTCCTGCTCCTGAAGCAGGACCGTACCACATATATCCGAAGCCAAGATATTCTCCCTCTCTATGAAGAGACAATCACAAGGGTAAAAGAGCTCAACGACATCCGTACTGAGACGGGGAGCAAGGAAGAAAATCGACGTAAGTTCGGTCACTCTCGATAGCGTGCGTGAGAGCGGACATAGACTAATGGTATAAACGAATAGTTGACAAGGTCTTGGAGAGCTGCTTCCAACTGCTGTCTCTATTCTACCTTACTATCGGACGTAACAACGAGATCCCCGCAAACTACGCATTAACATCGACTATCAAAAGACTGCTGGACCACTTGACCGAGGCTGATCTTTATTCGGCCAAGGATCTCGGGAGCATCAAGGCGACGCTGGCAAACCTTTCTTTAAGCATAAGCCAGGCAAAGACCCGCGACAACAACACTGAGAACTATCCATATCTCCTCGAGCTCCTATCAAAGCGAGTGGAGAAGTGCCAGGCTACATTAGAGAACCTCCAAAAGCGATTAGGACGCATCGGAGAGCCTCTGCTTGCAACGCATGAGAAGTTGATTTCTATCATACGATGCATTTCATTGGCAAATACAAAGGCCAAGGTATGTACCGACATGAATATCCCCTCAAAATTATGCTGAATAAGATTCTCAACTCGGCCTGTATAGTTCTCGAGCAACGAAGTTCAGAAGTTTCAAAAGCAACTCCTCGATATTGGAGAGAAGCGAAAAGATGGCCAATTCGTCGCCGAAGACGGATCTGTTCCCCCAGGTTCTGTGGAGACTGGAGAGCTCTATCAGCGTTGCCTCAAGTGGTCGGAGATAGTATTGGAGAGGTACGTACTTGAGAGACGCACCCTTGGGTATCATTTGATCATCGTCTAATCGATCTGCTGCAGACAAGGAGTCATGCCAGAGCCATTCCGCCCAACCTACAACACCCTGGTCGGTATTCGCAATGAGCTGGAGAAGCTATCATTGACACAAGCATGGGCCCTGCGCGAGACAGATCTATATGACTTCCAACGTCAACTTGATAAAATTGACGAAAGCCGGCAGAACGGAAATTTCTACGATGACAGAGGCAGACCAGCCGATCTCTACACGCAGCGAACGATGCTGTATCTGATAAGACGAAGCTACGCCTACATTTACTCTTTCATCCTAGCCTCAGAGCCGGTTTCTGAGGCACTTTTACCCATCTATAACCAGCTCCAAACTCTCAAGAGATGTCTCGTCGAGGTCAGGGACAGTGGCGGCGTCTCTTCAGTCAGAGAGCTGTATCCTTACAGCATGAAGGTATGGACCATCAGAGCACTACAATATTGAAGCAGAGGATTGTTTAATAGGCTGACATTTCCTTTTCTTTCCTAATAGCTCAACTCTCTTGATAACCTCAGGGTGGACGGCAAGTTTGTTGTTAATGGCGATATCCCCGAAGGTCAAGGCAGTGTCAGTGAGCTCCTTGCCGAGTGCTTTGATCTCAGCTACGATTTGAGAGTTGCAGCAGAAGAGGCAACAGCGGCCTCTGTTGATGGCAATTGAAATGGTATTTGGAGCACAATAACATTCGTTCTGTATGGCGGCTTGGAGAAATGGACTCTTTCGGCCTATTATTTTCTCTGACCCTTTTTTAAAAGTCGGTTCTAGTTGGCTCGCTTTTTTGGAAGCTTAGTGTAATCTTTTTTTTTTTTTTTTCCTTTCTTCCCTTTTATCATTCTGCATTAGGGTTTCTTAAGGGTCTGGAAGACATAGGGGCCGTCCAGCGATGGTGTCTGATCAGCTATGCTGATGGGATGATGGCTAACGGGGACATTGGATACAGCACTACTAGGTATTAATCTGCTTTGATGGCATTTACTCTTTTTTTTTTTTTTTTTTTTTTT